>NC_059104.1:182760306-183077306 GCF_020740685.1 Jaculus jaculus
ACTAATCAAGTCCTTTCTTACATGTCCTATAGAGAAGCTAAAAACACTGCATACTCAATACATGTTCAGCCTTTGTCAGCTCTGAAGTGCAACAAGACCTTACCCAGGCTTCCTAAGTCCCCAGCATCAGTAAATGTGTAGCTTTATAAATATCATGGTAAACAAGAAATGCTGTCTTGTCACATTCAAGCCGAATAACAGCTGGACTTTAAAAATAAAATTGTGAAGGCATTTGCCTTTTATATTTTTAATTTCTGTTTTCCTTGCTTATGGTTTTGTCATTTGATTTTGATGAGTGGTTAATACACATGCACAGCTGCCTCTATGGGTGACCTTTCCTTTACTCTCCATGCCCAGGGCTTCGAAGCAGATCTATAAGTTGCTTACTAAGTAATACTGTCATATTTACGTCTGGCAGACCTTCTCTTGGGAAGTCTGGTAGAACATAGCCTCATCTTCAGGCTCACTTGCTTTTGTCACAAGGGTTGAGAATAAGTATGGGGAGGGCACAGCCCCTTAAAATCATAGAATATGGAAATAATTATTTATAGGCGGAGGGAAAAGACTTCCCAAGCCAAAGGCAAGAAGTCACCTATCAACTCAGCTTCCCTACAGTGCCCTCCCTTCTGAGTTCCCTGCAGAGGGCCACAACGTCCTGTTCTTAGAGTTCATGTGACATGAAGCACTTATGCACACACCGCCTGCCCTTTCGATCCCGTCCTTCCCCACTTCAGCAGGAGCTCCGAGGCACCGCTCTTTCACGTGTGTGGTCCGCCTGGGATCCAGCTCTGGGGCTGGCACACTGCAGGCACCTGGAAATGCTGACTCCTGCTCGTTTTGTTGGACGGTGGGGCTTGGTGAGGGAGGACACTCTTCTCCTGTTGTTACTTTGATACTCCAACCCTTTTTAAATCTTCCTGCTGAGGGCGATATGAAGGACCAAAGTAGACAAAGTATTCTGAGAACCTGTTGTCTACTCTGACTCTACTATGAACCACAACTCTGGCAGCTTTTGTGCTCAGCCCACACTTGACCAGATACCAGCAAATACCCTGAAGCCAGCAGCAGGCTAGTGGCCATCCCAGCGGCCTCGCACAGGCTCTGCTCTGCTGGCCATATTAGAGCAGGAAACTTGACTCCATTCAGGAGCTCACGGCCTCCTACAAGCACATGATGTCTCGATGTCTCGATGGCAACTCTGGGCAAGCTTCTGAAGGGAGGTTTTCACACGCTCCTCAAGCTCCTGGGCCACAACAGCCCTTCTGCCATTACCCTCATCAGCAAGCTGCCCCAGGAAACCAAGAAACACGAGAACTGATGTATGGCATGGCTGCTATATTTAGGGGAGAGGAAAAGGGGCAAACTGAGGAAGGTCACAGGGAGTTTGCTCACAGAAAGGAAGGCACCACGTAACCAGCGGTATATATAGTGGTGCAAATGGCAACTGAGAGCTGAGCCTCACATCAATCTTAGCTCTCTCTTTATTAGTTATGTAGCTTATACTGTTATTTATTTTTTCTCAGCCTCAATTTCTAACATGAAAAATGGAAAGAATAATGACACCAGCCTGATATCTAAGTGAAGTGGAACAAACTTATTGTCTTACCACTTAGGAGGCTGAAGCAGGACGATCATGAGCTTAAGGGCAGCTTGGGCTACATAACGAGACCCTATAATGATAATAATAAGAAAATAATAAATAATTATTGCCTTGTTTACAATGTGTGTAAGGATTACAGCATGATAAAATAGGTGTAAAAAAGTTAACCTATCCTCTGGGCATATGAGCACTTGACAAATGTTCATGGGGAAAAAATGTTAACCATGAACATATACTTAAATTTAGACAGCTGTGTATTAAATGGAATTTTCAAAGATAATTCTGAAAAATATTTCCCTAAGGTCAAGGTTTAATATCTTTTCCCTCTTATAGTATTTAATAACTCCATGCACATGACATAGGCATCACTGAGAGGCAACTGTCTATATCTATAGGTAATATATAGTTAAAAATTAAAAAAAAATATATCAGATAAATGTCAGGTGATGGAGCCCTATATAATTCCTCACCTATTTCCACATACACTACCCCAAAATGATGACGACTATTTATGTGGTTACATGTGGTCAAAGATTTAGGTATTCCACCTTCCAGCAGAGCTGAGATGACCAGTTCTGACAGACTTCTCCACAGACTCAGGGACTGGGCACCGCGTCTGTGCTGCAATCAGGTTGTTCACTGTGTCAGTCCCATCATCTGGATGCCAACAGTGTTCCTAGGCATCTCACTGCCAGTGGAAAGTCTGCTCTTCTGTGACAATGTGACAATGTCCAGGTGCTCTTGGTTCACACTCTTTAAGAAAGAGAGCACACACAATTCCAGTTCTTACTTCCATCTCTCCCCTTTCCTCTTCCCCTCTCATCTCTTTTCCCTTTCTTTCCTCTATCTGTTGCTCTTTCTTTCACACAGAACATACACACACACATGCAAACATATGTAGGTGCATGCACATGACATTCGCAATTTACTTTGACACTGTGTTGCCAGGACTAGGATTTCCTGCTGGCATACAGACTGCTCTTTTGGGAACCCAGAAGCCTGGCCTGTGTCTGACATTACACCCCCCCCTCCACACACACACACACACACACACACACACACAGAGAGAGAGAGAGAGAGAGAGAGAGAGAGAGAGAGAGAGAGAGAGAGAGACCGCTCCTGCAGGGCATTCTGAGCACTGAGGAGGGCTCAGCTCAGAGTCTTTGTGTGTTTTAAGGGATGAGGCCCTGGAAGAAATCCTACTGGTTAAAAGGATACTAGTGGGATTCTTTCCTTCAAGCTAAAAGGGGACTTTAGTTGGGATCTGAGATGGGGAAAGGATCACGTTACTCTTAAGAGAGCAAATTAATCTTTCCTGACTGGTGGGACAGATTCTGCCAAAGCAGCAGCTAACGGGAAAACCGGTCGCCACTCTGTGATGACACAGTAAATAAGCAGCAACATGACTAGCAAAGTGCTGACCTAACCCATAAATTGTGCCCAGCCTCTGGGGAGCACGTTCTGCTGACGAGCCGCTGTGTATTTAAGACAAACACGCGCTAAGAGAAGTGAGGAGGACAGGACGGACACGGCCGCAGGTCCACACCTAAAGAGTGACACTGTGCTTTCTGCCAGACTTGGGGCTGGATAGTCGTCAGGCAGTGAATAAGTTTCTGCTGGAGGGGCCACAAACTATCACTTGGTTCCCAAAAGGGTTTCAGTGTACCTACGAATCACTTTGGAATTTAAAACACAAAATCTCCTACCTTATCTGTTTCTTTTTCTTAACAAGAATCTAGTGAAATAGATGTAACACAGAGCTCTGTCACTCACTGGGACGCAGGGTCCTTGTCTCTTAAGCTTTACAATGAAACTTTACAGGTACTGGATGACTGTGTGCTCAGTGAGATGGGACCTATCAGCGTCTCAGAGTCCTCAACCATTATGAATGCTCAAGATGGACAGGCCCTGTACTTTGCTCCAAAAATCCCAATGGTGATTCCTAGCAAGGCCTGAAAGATCGACATCTAAGTCAGACAGGCCTGCAAAGCCCAGCGCAGCAGCCAGGAGCACGAGCACACAAGAACCACTCACCCTCTGCGTCTTCTGGCCGAGTGAGGTCGATGACTCCTGGGCCCAGCTTCCCATCTTCACTGGACTTTCCTGTTAACTGGGGCCCCAAATTCTCAAAGCGCGTTCTTTCCTAAGGAGAGAATAATCAGAGGCTTATTCCAGCTCCCACAGCAGCCACTCTTTCCTTCCCAGGTCTCTTATACTTAATGGGCAAAACTTAGGTTTGCAAACATCAGTTCTGATGCATTTGTGCTCTGAAGACATCCCGGGAAGACTGTGCCGAGGGCTGGCTATGGACACAGCTGACAGCCTTCTAGATCATACACCTGTATGGAAAGGGAGCCTGGGACAGGGACCTGGCAGAGCCACTCAGCACTTCTCCCTGCTGGATTTATTCCATCCATCTAAAAGGAATGCAACAGACAGAGTTGAGCCAAATGTGAAAACACTTGAAAGATAGTTCTGATTAAAATATACTACTAAGCTTTTTTTTTTTTTTCCTTTAGAGAAGAGTTTGCATCAGTGCTCCTGGAAGTGTAAGTTAGAATTTTATCTACCAAGATTTCAAAACAAGTATTTCAAAGCAGATCAACTAGATGTTGGAATTGCTGCCACTGTTTTGAGCATGGCTTTTTGAAAATTGTATTTATTGCTGGGCGTGGTGGCGCATGCCTTTAATCCCAGCACTCGGGAGGCAGAGGTAGGAGGATCACCGTGAGTTCAAGGCCACCCTGAGACTACACAGTGAACTTCAGGTCAGCCTGAGCTAGAGTGAGTACCCTACCTCGAAAAACCAAAAAAAAAAAAAAAAAAAAAAAGTATTTATTTATTTGTGTGAATGTGCATGTGTCTGTGTATGGGGGTGCAAGGGCCTCTTACCAGTGCAAATGAACACCAGATACTCATACCATGCTTATATAGATGGCTTGGGAATTGAACCTGCACAGGCAGGCTTCAAAAACAAGTGCCTTTAACTACTGAGGCATCTCCCCAGCCCTGAGAACAACTTTTTTTTGAGGCAAGCCCAATACACTGGCCTTTTTAATGAGAGAGGGAAAGAGCCAAAGAATTGGCACATCAGGGCCTCCAACCACTATAGTCAAACACCAGATGTGGCACACGCTAACTTGTGTACATGTGCACCCTTGCACATGCATTGCTTTGTATGTCTGGCTTATGTAGGATCTGGGGAGTTGAACATGGGTCATCAGGCTTCCCAGGCAAGCGCCTTAACCACTAAGCCATCTCTCCAGTCTGTAAACAACTTTTAACAGTGACTTTCTGGGAACTGAGAAGGACACCACTCTTTGGCAGTCATGAAGCCATGAGAGTTTGATACCCCTGCTGCTTTCCGAGGGAACCCCAATAAGGTTGGCCTGTCAAGCAACTCTTCTAAGAGTAGGACTCTGGGCCACAGTGACCGGGCTGAGCAGCTCTCCAGATCAGGAGCCAAGGACTCACTGGCCATCGTGAACGTGGAGTTCCAGTCTGAAGAAGCCCAGCGCGTAGGCCCCTCACCTCACTGCCACTTTGTTGATCAAACCTGGCCCCTCCTTATGCTTATGAATGAACGAAACCTTGTTGTTCATTACTACACAACAGTATTAAATGTCATGTCAGCTTGAATTTACAGACATGAAATAGCGGCTCCCAGCTCCGGGGACGGTTTCTGCATGTTGTACTAATGCATTATGCAGCAGCGAGTGCTGATGGCTGCGGTCTATTGTTCAATGACCTACTTCCGTACTGAGTGTGTCTGACAGTGGATGGAAACACTCTGGGTATTCTCCTCTGGATGATGTTTAGAAACTTGGAAATATTCTTAAAGAGCAAACATACAATTACTTGATGCAGGCTGTAGCTTATTTGTACAGTCTCAGTACATTTGTGCTTTCTAATAGGACTGTTTTTGAATATCATTATATTTCTATAATTAATTTCCATCAGTCAAATTGCACAGGAAGTCTTCTGGTTCCTCTTCATCATAGAATATGCTGGAAGAAAACACAGCACTATCCTTGCTCTAATCTCACAGTAGGGATTTGCAACACACATGACAGCCATGGGCTTCTCCGAGTAAATGAGGCTAACTAGGCTGTGGAGCAGCATGTGGAGGAAACCGAAATGAGACCTTTGTAAAGGCCAGGTTGGAAATAAGGACCAAACCAAGTATGGCTGGTTTCCTACCATCTTCTTCTGAGCAATCACTACTGGGCAGGAGCAAATGAAGCCCAAAACAGAACCCAGCAGAAAGTGACCACAGCCACAGGACGTTTCTCACATTGTGGGGGAAGGACAGCTGCCTTTCATCAGCCACTTTCTGTCTCTGAGCAGCACTTTTGGTTGTCATGACGTACAGCAAAGGAATTAAAGTGAAGAGGGGTACTACCAGTGAAATAAAGTGTTCACCCTCAGTCTCTTCACATTGTTCCGCCTCTCATGCATTTGCATGTGAATGCTCCCCTTTGTTCCCACAGAAGGAGCTCTGATCTGACACCTGCAATCTTCCCGGAAGAACAACCTTTAGCAGTATTTGGGGGGGAGGACAACTTTCTCTGCAAATCAGCAGACCAAGCTACCTATCAATATGCATATTTCAAGTACCTTTCTAGTCATTCATTCTCTTTGATTTTACTGGAAAATATTCTCAGTTAAAAAAAATAAAGTTCCTGAAAGAATATCAATATTTTGACAAGGAAGGAGAAGAGGGAAAATTACATGCCATGGTTTGTAAAATCCTAAGACAACAAAGCGTACATGATGATAATATCTTTTCTTTTATAAAAATGAAGTGCACTCCCAACCCAGTACTATCAGCCAGCTTTTAATCACAACAAAAAACATTCAGAACCCTCAACAGCACATTCACAGCGTCTTTGAAGTCATGCTTTTTTTTCTTTACTTCATTGAAAAAAATTCTTCTGCAACGATCCTTTCCCTATAAAATATCAATATTTTGACAGAGTAGAAGACAAGGAGGTATATCCCATGAAATACTTGTTAAAGAGGCAGAAAATAAATCAGTGATAAAAATTGTTTGGGGCAGTAGGTTGCACTGTAAATTTGATAATATTAAGCACTGTGTTTGAGATTAAAGCAGGGTCTGCAAAGCCATGCCCTTTCATATAAATTCCCACCTAGTCTCCCAGAAGATTTCCTTCTTTTCTTCAAAGAATAACTCAGAATATTTATTTGCCAGCCACAGAACTATAAGATAAGAGGGCCTGATGTCTACCAGTTAGGTCAGGGCAGCTGAGCTAAGCAAAGATTTTCCCAGTGAGGTAGAACACAAGCCTCAAAAACACAGGATGTGAACAGGGGCACAGGGAGAAGCACAAAGATCCTTCAGTTCCAAGAGACTTAATCTGGCCATTACATGCCAGTGGGTATGTCCCTATATGAAACAAATACAGACAGTGGGTGACAAGTCCTTAGATCCAAAACTCACTCCTCTCTCTTGGACTAGCCTTCACAATGTACATAGCTCTCCAGTAGGATATTTCAGAGATATGAGCTAAATCCCTCATTGCTAATTTAATCCCACCTTCTGTTATTGTCCCCAGTCTTCCTGTGGACAGAGAAATGTACACTTTACATGCAGCAATATGACCAGACACTTACTTATGCTCTGTCAGTCACAAACATGCAGGCAACATAAAAATTACTAAAAAAAATTAAAGTCAGCTCTGCTGTGTTGTAGGGACTGTTGACTCTCTAAGTGCTTTGAAATGATGATGTATGAGGTAGATGTTGCATATTAAATAAAGATATTTAAATGATAAAGCCCCCGTTAGTGAGAGCTGATGAATGTTAAATGCTACAAGCCACAAGATGGTCGCATCCATCATCCTCACGTATTATCAGAGTCAATGATGGGGCAGCCTCTCTGGTGACAGACTCTGCATTATTGTCCCTTATTTCCAGAGTCACTGAACAAACCACTCAGCTCCTCAGGCATTATTTTTAACTTTGCATTAAATTAGCAACTTTCCCCTCCCTACCATGGCAAGACTGATAGATTACATCTTTGCATCAGTGGAGAGCAAGAATGAATGCGGGGTAACTAAAAGACCAGAGGTTTGTTTTCATCTAGGAAAAGAAATGAACTTCCTCTTACTGGCAACAAATGTAAAATTGTGATCTGGGGAGAGAACAGCAATGAAACAGTAAGCACACAATAATGGCTTTTCTTTGCACTTAGATAAAAGCTGAATTTTTGATGTGCACAGTATATTTTAATAAAATTTTATATACTATGTTTTATACACTTATTGGCTATTCCATAATAATGTGTGTGCTAACAGTAAAATTGCTCTTAAATTTATGTGGGTTATTTATACGTTCCCACGTAACAATGCTTTTTGTTGTAAAAAATATTCTGTTTATTAATGTAACTTTACAACCACTGCATCCAAGATCCGTGGTAAATTAATGACATTTTTATTATTTTATAGTGTCATTAAATTTTTACTGATCACTCCATCAAACAGAGGCAGTAAAGGCCATAATGTAAACTGGGACACTTAGATCAGGCAGCGGGAAGACATTCCATAGAGTCTGAAGAAAACTGCTAGCAATAAATGATATTTATACCATCTCTAAGCATGGGAGACTACTTGGATAAGTTTGGCAAAACTGTTTCAGTAGTAGAGTGGATGGTGTACTTAAATAACAGTTTGCTTGCCAGTGAGACAAACCTTTTTCAAACCATACGCGAGATGACTGATGGCAGCCGTCTCCCAAGAACAACACACGAAACGGAATGACGCCCCTTCACCTTGCCTCCGAGTTACCAAGACTGACCCGGCCTCACTGCCACCTCAAGGCCTTCAGCACACTCCCGGATGTAGCAGTGGGAGCGGAGAGAAGCCCTTTGTTTGTTGCTTTACAATTGGTTATGTGCCATTCAAGGAGACTTGTCTGGAAACTGAGGGGCATATTTTATTTGGGTGGTCCAATAAGAGGCACTTTACTAGCCTCTATTCCACTGCTCGTTTCTACAGACTGTCAAAATGTGAGCTCATTTATAGCAGCCACATAGCACATACCTAGATGTCTGGTATCTATATCGTAATTAAACCTGGTGAAAAATAATCATCTTGGGTTATTTTCTTATGTAAAATACATTACAATTAGAATGCGCTCCACACTGACTCTCTTAAATAAACTTAAATGTGTGTTATTAACTAATTGCCAAATATTCTATTTATATATGTAGAAGACAGTAAAGAGAATATTCTGTACTCACATAACTGTGGATTTAGTAGCACCTATCTTTTACATGGGGAATCTGGTATGATTCTTTCTTTATGTAAATAAGAATTTTGTTATTATGTACCCAAATACACATTTAAATATTAAAACCTTTTAAAAACCTTTCAGATTTGTAAAGTGGAATTTTACATGAAAAGTTAATACCATAGCCCATCAATCATATTTTTGTATACTGAATTGGGCACAAAATCCTTGTAAGACTATTATGATACCCTGAGCTATAATCTACTCTCAAAGTTTCTGCAAAGTTTAAGCTATTCAGCACTTGCTGAATGGAGTCTTGTTTTTATCACCGCTCCAAGCTTCAGTCTTACCTGAACATTTGATTTCTCCACATATATACTGGATTCACTCTGGAAAAAAATACTTTATCCTAATCTAAAATTAATGAGTTCTCTACCAAAGCAGACTTCCCCTTACTCAATGCCATTCTTATTCTTCTGTTATCGATGTCAACTGACCAAAAGGACATGTCTCACTTTTGTCCTTTCGCTCACTGTCTAGCCAATCATCCAGGGTGGCTGCCTTCCTTCCACAGTCTTACACTGGCACTTTCCCTGAGGGATCTCCTGCCATCAACTAGCCTCCCAGGACCCCAGTACACACCTCATGGCCACACCACTCTGATTGCTGCAGCCTTGGAGCTGGGTTGTGGCCGGTCCATCTCTCCAGGCTGCTTGTGCACAGAGTACCATTTCAGGACCGAGTTCAGAACCTCCCATGGATCTCCAGCCAATCCCTCCCCGTACTTCTTAGGTCCTTCATTCACTGGTGTGAAAAGGCCTCTTCAAACCAGATTTGTACAATTCTCCCGTCATACTCTACCGTCATCCTCTGCTTGGGGTGGAAGATGACTTGATGCCTAATACTAAGTAACACCTTGATCCTGCTTTCCTCATGTCTGCTGGGGTACATTTTCTTCTCTCTCTTCTTGCCCAAGCCCTATTTACACTGAAAAACCCAAGTTTCCTATGAACCCTGTCTGCCCTAATTAACATATACTCTCATTTATCAAAATCCTAAGTCTTCCCTGAATAATTAGCTCCCAGATTTTATTGTGCTATGTTAAAGAGTCATGTTTGTTCATGCACACAGCCACATTTCCGTCAGCAAGATGAGACTTTATAAGCCAGGGCTTGTATCTTAGGTCTCCCTACAGCTCTGCCACAGCACCCAGGTACCAAAACCTTCAGGTGTCATTGTGTCACATGATGCGCTCCCCCACACACATGAAGTGTTCCCTGGGGAAGAGTGTGTCCAGACGCAGAAAGAGCTACTAGCTTTCCAATATTTTAAGTCTGTGGAAAAGCTGTTTAGACTCAACACTCCTCACAGTATTGTGGATATCTCCCTGAGTAACAAAAACCCAAGCAAACAACTGTTGGTATATACCCTAAATATTTCCTAAGGGTGGGAATAAGCAATGCTAAAGGACATACAGGAAAAAACTCATTTGATTCTAGAGCTTAATATACATTCCACCGTGGCATTTCCGATGGTAAATAATACTTGCATCTTTGCAAAGTCTTTGTAAAACACTGGCAACAGAAGATATTATTGGCCATAAATGCTTGGTTTCTACACCACTACACGTTTTAAAAGAAGCAGTTTTATTTTATATTATGCTTTTTTTGGAAGCAGGACAATATCAGATACAGTGTGGAACAGTTCCTTGGCTGTCCCTGTGGATGATCTGCTCAAGTTTATGTCTGGGCATATCGTGTTCAACGATTCTCAACAGTATTACTTAACACACATGGGGTTCCCTTCCTTTTACTAAGCAAATCCTGCCACTCTATTTTATGTCACTTATTTTACATTGAGTTATTTAACAAAGGATCAAAACATGCAGGTTTTGCAATAAAAAGCAACCACATACACTCTGTAAAAGGTGATAGTTTTTGGAGGAAGTTACCTTGAAAGGTCTGGGCTTTGCTTTCTTAATGATATTTTAATGGTTCTAGATTTGGTAACTGTGATGATAAAGACTCTGGCTTAGAGAATGAAGTTCATTGTTGAACCCCATTGCTAAATGACGCTGTCAGTTAAAGCTGTTCATGCATCCTTAACACCAAAACTGGGCCAAGACTCAGGAAGGTGTTAAGGTCCATGATTTCCAACTGTGTTTGCCCCAGAGCACACATAGCTATGGGAGAAGTAGGGAAGAGGGCCACTCAGCACCCAGCAGTGAGAATGGCCAATGGGGCCTCACACCAGAGAAGCATTATTGTGACCATCATTTTTATTAGAGGAAACGGTGCCACACAAAAGGTTTTTCTATTCTAAGTCATAACAAAAATTTGGGTAGGTAGCTGTGCTAAAGAGAATTTGAAATCATAACTGTACAGTTTGATTCCATGTGATCTCTGTGCTCTCTCCCCTGTACAATGGTGAGGAAATGCTCAGACCACAAGGTCGCAGTGAGAGAAACCACAGTGAGTGGTCTGAAAAAATAAATAGATGAAGCAATTCATCAAATATCTTCTTTTGTCTCTTAATATTTGCTACATGTTTTAAAAATTAGTACTGTCCTGATCTAATAACATCTGTTTTCCTGCATCAACAATAGCTCTATCCAGCTAAAGATCTAGCATCTCAGAGATGAATTTAGGTCCAGCCCTGGTAACCATGTGTTGGCTGGGGCTTGTTAGGGTCTCTTCGTGAGTGCTCAAGACCTTATCACCTGCAAGGTGAGGATTTCCCTTTCAACACAGTAGACCTTCTTAGCGCCTTCTGAGCATGCTTTTCACAGCCCCATGCATTCCACGTACTCTTCTATCTGAGGAGCGGCCTCCTTATGTGACAGCACTCGGCAAGAAGAACATTCCTGCACTCCCACACCCCAGATAACACTCAACAATCCACCATTAGCAACATAAATGCCAAGTTCTCCTGAAAGGTAATAGGAAAAACTGGTAATCCAAGTAATTCTTTTGGAGAAGAGAAAGCATTCCTGGGTAAATAATCCAGGTGAAAGCACATGAACAGAGTGTTGGGGAATCCTTTCACAGAGCTTGAGAGCACAGGGGTTCAGCAATGATGGCTTCTATTAGTTGAGTCCTAGCTCCTTGATTCTTAGGTTGACTATATTTGGAGACAGGACCTTTAAAGACATAGCCAAGTCCAATGGAGCTCTGAGGGTGAGCACAAATGCAATCTGAGTGGTGTATTTATATGAGAACACAGAGGGACTTGAAGGAGGTGTGCCCACCCAGGATAAAACCATATAAGGTTATATAAGAAGGCAGAGACAAGACAGAGTCTCAGAAGAAACTAATCCTCTGACACCTTGACCTTTAACTTCCAGCTTCCAGAACTGAGAACATACATTTCTTGCGTTTAAGCCACACGGTCTGTTGTGTTTTGTTATGGTATAAGAAACCATTATAATGATACCTTCTGCCTCTTATGCCACAACAGTTTTCACAAAAGTTGCTGGTCAAAATCTGTCACATGATCAAATGAAGATTTTTGAGAAGATAGCCTGTTATCCCCAGTGACAACCCTACAGATGCTTGTGCAATTAGGACCGAGTAGCAGGGCTATGCATGTACGTATGTATGTAGGTCTCTACCTAGCTATTCTCTATCATCTATCTATCAATTTACCTCCCTATCAACTATCTATTTACCAACCTACAATGGAATCTATCTATCCATTGATCATCTTTCTATTATCTGTCTTCCACTATCATCCATCTACTTACCTATCATCTCTCCATAATACTGCAGATGAGAATGATTCCCCTTAGAAGGGAAAAAAAAAAACTTAGAAAGGCTTAGCAAATGTTTTCAAAAGCCTGATGATTTATACTTAGGGAAAGGAACAGAATCAGTGAAGATTGACACATGATGCTCAGATCTCCCAGGATGCTGGTCACCTTGGCAAGGGAAAGTGCTCCATAGGTCTCTGCCCCAAGCTAGCACTGTGCCTGATAAGCTGAGGAAAACCTGCAGCCAAAGCCTGCTGAAATGAGCTCATGTCTGTGGCACTTCTTGTAGATATGTTTTATGGGGCTTTCAAAAACATTCCCAAATGATGTATGACAAGTTTCCCTCAGGATTTGAAGAGCACACCAAACCAAGCAAGTTGTGTTTCTGCTAGCCAATGATGTCAACACCCTAAACATCTCCTTAGACTCATGTTCCTGACCATCACATGATAAATGACACGGTAGTATTAACGCCAAAGATATGAGACTCTCTCAGCCTTGGGAGCCACTGAATTAAATTAGTTTCATCAGGATTATCATGCTCACTCAACCCCTTTAACCAAATGCTTTCTGTCTCATTCATATGGTTTTAATATGGTTTTAACCAATTGTGAGGTTATTTATAAGTTTGCAACTCCCAAGTAGAGCCATAAAGCATCCAGATTTAAACAAATCCAGTTGTGTGGCAGCCCAGGCCCTGCTCATATGTGGTTTCAGTGTTTGATTCGTGTAAGGGGGCATGAGGCACATTTGTCCCTGAATGTTCTCTGATAATTTTGTTTTGTAACAAGTTCACAAAAGGTTCCATTGTAAAAATTATAAACTCCTCTTTAACAGATGACTTTAAAACCTGGATAATTCTGTCCATTTAAACCAGCAAGAAGACTTATTCTGACATTTACTATATGAACAAAGGGTATCATAACAAAATTAATGACCAGCTAGGCAAACGTCTTTTTCTGAGGAAGCATTTTGGGAAGTCTCTTGGTTCAGAGTCTAAACCTCTGATGCCAGGTGCTCATGCCACGTGCAGCATGCATCTGTCAACCCTGTGGAGACGCCCCTTCCATTTGTTCAATTTGGAAAGCATCAAAATCACATAAACCAAGAATAAATATCTTTTGTAAAAATGTCTTCTACTTCTATTTTACCTGAAAAACTGATGATTTTAAAGACCTTTTCCTACAAAAATATGTAAACAAAGTGGAAAAGCATAATTATTGTCACAATACACTTGTTTTGATTCATGAGATGTATAAATATCTCATTTCCCTTAAGTGATTTTCTTATAATTCAAAGAAATATGCTTGCTGCAAATTGACACATATTAAGACACAATGAAAGATCATGCGGAAACTTCCATGCAAGAAGGAAATATAGATACCTTCACTCTGAGAACACTGAGACCAGAGGGGCTAGGCTGCTTGCCAGAAACCATGTAGCCCCCGGCACACTCACCCTGAATGTGCCTCAGCCCACCGACTCTCAGCTCCTTACACCTAGCCTCTCAGTACTGAGTATGGGAGCCGCTGCTTACTGTGAAGTCAGGGAGTCAGCTTGTCTCCATGGTTTCATCCAGCTCGGAGCTCTAAGACCTGGTGAGAGTTGATGTGTGTGCTCTATGAATTCTCCTCTACAGAACTCATTTCTAAAATTCACTTCTCTGTGTCAGAGAACATTCTAGCAATTATTTATATTCTCAAGGAAAGCACTCAAAATCAATCCATTTGTCAAACCAACCTACTAAACGGTGTTTATACTTGGCCCTAAGCAACTACTGTTTGAATCATGTTGTTATCATAGGCAATAGAAGGGCAGGGACTTGATGACAGGTAGGCAAGGGAAGGGGCTAGGAAAGTCAGAGGGAACTATTTTCATTTGCATTGTCATAAATATGCCTCTCTGTCTCCAGTATGGTGTTTGCTATGGTAGCACTAGTACACAGTACACCCCCATGGTAGTCCCTGAGGGAGTGCTGGTACATAGTACCTGCCTGTGGTAGTGCTTGTACACAGTACCTCCCTGTGGTAGTGCTTGTACACGGTACCTCCCTGTGGTAGTGCTGGTACACGGTACCTCCCTGTGGTAGTGCTGGTACACGGTACCTCCCTGTGGTAGTGCTGGTACACAGTACCTCCCTGTGGTAGTGCTGGTACACGGTATATCTGTGTCCACTGGCAAGCAAAAAATTACAATGTTATGGTCACTGCCAAGAGGAGGCCCTGTCTCCTGAGCGAAGCTGCTCTTTGCTGTCCAGGTGTTGTGTATCTCACTATATCCTTCGTCTAGGGAAAAGGAACATAACAATGACATAACAGGATACAACAATTAAGTCTGAGGTTAGAAAAGACTCTTTTGAAGATTAAGTAAAATTAAAATTTAGAGACTTCTCACTTCATAAAAATATTAAGAAATAATCTGAAACTGAAAATTTTTAGCGTGAGTTTAAAGAAGAGGATATTTAGGAACCCTATTCAAAACAGTACTCCAAGATGGCAACACTACAAATGACAAAAGATTGTGTCCAACTGTGGTGATATGTGTTAATTGTATGGTTTTCCAAAGATGTGGGAGAACTGATATCAATTACAGTATAATTACCATTACTTCCAACAGAGTTAACATGTAGTTACTACAAAATAACATACAATTAACTGGTGTCACACTGAACACCAGACTAAATAAGATACAAATTAAAAATCCCAAGTGCAGCCACAATATTCTTCTATCTTCTAAAAAGTAAAATAAGACACGTTTTCTCTGATAATGTTATACACAGCCTTTTCACATAATTATTTTGAAGAGGAATAAATTCAAGAGCTATAACATGGAATGCATCATTTTCAGATGTAAGATGAAATACTCCATAGGGAGAGAGTTGTCTATATTAACGAAATGTAAATTTATTAAGTTGAAAATCATTGTAAATAAAATTATAATTTTCATCACATACTTCTTTCAGTTCCTGAAAATGGGGCAGAGCTAATTTAAAACCAAATTCAGGGCGGCTGCCAGTCCTTACGAAAGCTACGACTCTTTGCTTTACTTCTGAGCACAGGTGCGCACTGGAGGACAGACACGGCGCAGGCAGGGGTCCGGGGAAGCTTGCTCGGTCACAGCCGCCCGCCACGGGAAGAGTGAAAGGTGCCTCTGAGAGAGCCGTTTCTTCATCAGAAGGGACCAGAAGGGACAAAGCATGCCACGGTTTGAAAGTAAAACTCCTTGGTGGCATGTCTCATGACAACACAGGTTGCTTCAACATGCTTCATCTGATAGAAGGGCACACGTGGGAGCACATCCGTGGAAAACACGCTTCTAGTGTAGCTGGAAGACAAGTGGAAATGGCAGGGCGTGGTGCGCTGTGCCCACGAGGGGCCCGAGGGGCAGGGGCTGTACGAGAAACACAGCCCTGTATCCCACACCCGCTTCAGCACCTGGGCTTCCAGTTACTCCCTGAGCTCCCGAGAGTTCTCTGGGAATGCTGCAAGCGGCTACAGAACAGGACCACGCTAACTGCTTTATAAAACACTGCCAGAGACAACGCTTGCTGGAGTCTTAAATGACATGAGTGAAAACTTCCTTGAGATTATCTTCTAGTAAATGTATAACAACCAGGAAGATGGTAGCATGCCAAAAATAAGCCTTTTAAATAGCACGCTAATTAGTGTAGCAGATAATATATTTTCTTAGGAACTTATATTTGCACATTTTTGAAGACAGCTTCTTTTCTATACTTTTTCTACTTTTTTTTTTGTAATGTCTAAACGCTTACTAAAGATTAAATATGCTGGACACACTTGTGAAAGGCCGCGTGAACACACGCACAGGTCTGTTCCTATCTGGTGAACTCCCTCTCTCCACTGCATATGGAGCTCTCAGCAATGGCCACTGGCCCTAGCGCCTCCTCTAAGCTTTGCTCTAATGAACTCAAGAACTGAGCACTTGTTAGCTTTCAGGACAACCGCTGGGTGGGAGGGCAGAGACAACAATGGGCCACATGATCACAGGGACTTCCTCTTCCTCCCCCACTGCCGCTACATTCCTCTGCTTACTGGAGAAGCGTGCTGACCACTCTGTGTGCTAGGCCACAGGACACCATCAGCCCCGAAAGCTAACATCCCAGCTAGAGAACACTACGCATGCGAGGTGAGCGAGATAAGGTTCTCTCGCATCTGCTGGATGTCATGGGAGACTACCAAGGTGGGCTCAAAAGCCTGAGTCCCTTTCCTGTGTGGACAGTGGCAAAAGTGATAAATGAAAGTCAAGATCGTGTGATATTCACGACGGACTTGAATTGACACAAACGTCGAGCATTTTTAATTTAAAGTACATTCCAGGTAAAATACTGTATTAGGTCAGGATACAAAGTTGTCCTCTCTACCCTCAGAGATCAGCGATTGTATTAGGAGTCAGGTCAGGGAGGGCAAAGGAGCATCAATTTTATTTCTCAGCTTTATGTTTAACAACTTAAATATCAAGATGAAAATAGCATCACTCCTGAATTTATGATTTAGCTTATAAATCTGAGCCTGGGCTGATAGTTCAAGTTTAGGTATTAAATCACGACTTTAAAATGCAGACTACTGATTCCTGGTCTAACAGCAACTGCTTCCATGTACCTGGACAATCACCCGCTGGTGCTTAGCCCACAGCTCACACTCACGGAATGAGGTATGAACAAAGACTGGGAGGCTGGCCTAGGGGATAAAGCAGTAGCGTGCAGGCCTGAGGACTGGAGGCCAGATTGTGAGAAACAGAAATGCATTAGTTCCAGGAGGGGGTGACAGACCTCCTGTCACCTCAGCTCTCAGGAGGTGAGACGGATCCCTGGGGCAAGCTCGCCAGCCAGACTGGCTGAGTCGGCAAGCTCTGGGTTCCAGTGAGAGATGTCAGTGATTAAAGTGGAGAGCAATTAAGGAAGACACCCAATACAGGCCTCTGGCCTCCACTACATGGACTGTGCGCACATGTGCCTGCATGTCCTTCACACATGCACACACACAGACCACCACCTCCAACGACCACAGAGCCAGGCCATTAGTGGACAAGCACATGGAGCACAAACAGCAGCTGCAGGGCCAACAGAAACCTGGGTTAGTTCAAAAAGCACATTAAGACAGGAGCTTTCCCCACTCTAAAGGGTTGTTTAAGGAGTTACTTAAAACAGCGTTGTGCAGTCTTGAAGGAAAACACAGCTCTTCATACAACAAACAATTCCCCATGTGAATGTCAGCAGAGGTTTCAATGTTTTGTAGAATTTTTAATAATTTCAGACCAATTAATGATGCAAGAAGACCATGAGAATGACAACTGTACAATGACAAAAGTTTTAAGAATATGATTACTGTTTGGTTGTTTTTTTTTTTTTTTTTGAGATGTGATGTCATTACGTAGCCTTGGCTGGCCCAGAACTTGCTATATAGCTTACGCGGGCCTGTAGCTGGTAGCAACCCTTCTATTTCTGTCTCCCAAGTGCTGGGAATACAGGTGTCTGCCTCCATGCCCAGCAAGAGTATAGTTCTTTGTAAATCCACCGCAGTATGTGAGGTAAAGACTCAATTTATAATATGATCACAACTGTAATTTTCCGTAGCTAGTTACTGTCCAAAAGAATATTAAAAAATGAACAAGCAAACGGGTCTGTCGCTTTAGAGCCTGCCCTTTAAGTAAGGCTTTGGTTGGGACTGTGCTCTCATTGGCACTGAGGCAGGAGGGCTGGGTGATTACAACCTCAGACCAAAGTTAATGATTTTGAGACACTGTGTTCCACTTAGAAACTGGTTTGAAAGCACAGCCTTAGCTCAGATAAACTCCACAGTCTTGGGTGCAAGAGACCTGATGTACTATAGATTTCACTTCCTTTCTATGACCTCTCCTTTCCACCACCACCCACGAAGATGGTAAACAAAAACCTGCTTTATTTACAGAGCAGTGAGCACGCACTACTTACTGATGCCGGCAGCCCAGGGCTGCTCTGAGCCCATCCACTGCAAGGAAGCTCCAGGCAGGAGGCTCACAGCACAGTACACTGCCCTCTGAGAACCCGTTCCTCTGCTTCCCACACAGCACAGCCCCTGCTCAGCTGTGGGGACATCAGATAGGCGGTGACCGTTCCCACTTATCATCTCGGCAGCAGCCACAGTGGACTGCTCTTCAGAACACGCCAAAGCTCAGTGAGATCAGAGACTTCCGGAGACCCCACAGAGAGAAGCAGCCTAGAAAATCAGTCTCCAGCCTTAAAGCCCGGGTTGAATTCCTTCCATTAGCAGTAGGGCATTTTGTACTGCCTAGCTCACTAGGCCCCACTATGTTTAGGGCACAGGTAATGCCATCCTGAAGGTCACTATCCAAGCCAGGTGACAAAGCTTTGCAAGTCAATATTGGTTCTATAAATAGACCATTCTGAAGCTGTTCAAGTCTAAGATTTTATGCCCTTATCATTTAAGTAAAAATTCCACATTAGATTCCACTTCGATTTTGTACTACTTGTCACTCAACCCCTATCCTGTGATTCCCCCATTTCATTCATCTGCAGCTTTGGAGGCCACTTCACTGAGGACGCACGCCCAGCAGCTCATATGCAGCTGCCATGCAAGGCACAGAGCAGGGCAGGGAGGTGTAGGTATTACATGCTACAACCCTGTCACAGAAGAATCTAGAAACAGCAGCTGTCTCTTGCAACTATAAGTCTGGAGAAAAATTATCAGTGGTCAGAGACTGCACCCTAACTGCAGCAGGCTGTAAGAGTGCAGTGAGAAGTGAAGGAAGGAACGAAGGAGAAACTGAACAGAAAGACAGGACAAGGAGAATAGCAGAGAGGGCAAGGAGGAGGTCAAAGACTGGGCAGTGTAGCTCACACGGCAAGGAGACAAACACGTGAGCACAAGTGAGGGATTCACAACGTCCGGAAAAGAAGGCAGAGGAGAAGGTGAGCACAAGGCAAAGCCACTGGGGGCGCTACCAGAGACTGCAGGCAGAAATCCTCCTAGCACGTGAGTACCTCTGCTGAGGAATGCTGGGGGTATTTGAGAGTGGAGGCAGAGTCAAAGGGAAACAGTCTTCCCCCAGATAAGAGTAACTATGACTTCATCATCTGGTCTCTGGTAATAAGCACACAGCCAGTGAATGGTGCCTTAGAGTCACTCTGAGAGAGGGGAAGGGAACTGAGACACGGGCTCTGTTTTCAAGCTGCTAGGAACAGCAGTGACCAGGGCAGTGCGCTGAGGCACTGGGGGAAGCACTGTGCGAGAACCTGCACGGGCCTCATGCTCCCCTGCGTTTCTGTAATAACAGAGAATAAGAAGTGAGTTATCCATCCTTACGGGAGTCTTGTGAAAACGGAATCATATTTTTGCATAAAGGTTTTTGTCAGTCATAAATGCTAATGAACTACACTTACTGTGTCAAATACTCATTGCGTTCACAGTCCTACAAGCCTGAGCTTTCTCCCACTGGAAGAACACCGGTTCTTAGTGCCGTGTAACAAGCTGACTGACTTTGAGCTGACGTGAAGAAACACTCCGTTGACTTCACCGACTGCGGCCAGCATTTCATGCCCCACCCCCCGGCAGCTGTGCCAGGCTGGGTCCCCGCCTCAACACTGCTCCTCACGCTGCTCTCTTCTCTTTCTTCCCGACGTCATGGCACGCGCACCCTTCCAGGCCTCTCTTTCCTTTCTACACAGGCGCTGGGGAGCGGGGCCACCTGTGTCCTCCAGCACCCAACACCACTGCCCTTGGCTTCCCGCATGCATCCCCTGGACTCTGTCTGGCTACCTTTTGTGTATGGACTCTGTCTCCTAATTCAGACCACACGCGGGACTAGACAGCGGGCATCTGAACACCAAGCCTTGCTGCACACCAATGCCACCGCCTGCCTAAGTGCATGACATCCACAACTGCAGTCCTCTAGGAGACATGCAAAGCAATTTCCTCTGTGTTAGTTCACACATCTAGTCCTATTCAGTATTGCCCAGGACCCTGTGTATTTACCATTGCTGCCCTCATAGTGAGAAGACAAAGGCACTCTCAGGTAAGCAACAGGATACAGATGACATGGCTAGAAGGCCACCACCGTACACAAGAGGACCCCAGACTCATCGTGTCCCTGTCCACAGAGTCCCATTAGTTCCTCACACCAGAGCTCCTGGAGCGAGCTTCGCTGAGAACTACAGGGGCGCGTGCAGCCCAGGGGATGAGCAGACGTCAAGACACCCTGCGTGCTTCGGTCAAGCCAGTGCGGCTGGTTCCCTTTAGAAAAGACACGATGGGTGAATCAGGGCTGGACCAAAATGAAAGCAAGCACTTCATTCCACAGCAGCGGACAGTGCTTTGGGAAATTCTAATCTTAGTTGCAAATGTCAGGATCACACACTGGATCCCAGCTGCGGGTGAAGCTCCACCGCAGCACTCCTGATGGCACAGCGTGGATGGCCAAACTGGAGACGGTGTTGACTGGAGGCAGGTTGACAAGAATGTCTGCAGTGCATCCGGGTATAGAACCGTCCCATGAACTCTACCTAGGCAGAACCAGGTCTGGGCACTCAAGGTGAAAATAAACAAGCACTGCCACACTCCCCACTATGAAGAGAGCACAGCAAGACCAGAGACATGCACATACTGTCATACAGACACACACCGCCTCACAGACACACACCGCCTCACAGACACACACCGCATCACAGATACACACCACCTCACAGACACACACCACCTCACGGATGCACACTGCCTCACGGACACACACCACCTCACAGACACACACCACCTCACAGACATACACCACCTCATGGACGCACACCATCTCACAGACACACACTGCCACACGGACACACAGCACCTCACGAACACACACCGCCTCACAGACGCATACTGCCTCACAGACGCACACCGCCTCACAGACGCACACCACCACACGGATGCACACCACCTCACGGATGCACACCACCACACAGACACACACCGCCTCATGGATGCACACTGCCTCACGGATGCACACCACCTCACGGATACACACTGCCACACAGACGCACACCACCTCACGGATGCACACCGCCTCACAGATGCACCCTGCCTCACAGATGCACACCGCTTCACGGAGGCATACCCCCACATGGACGCACAATGCCTCATGGACGCACACCACCTCACGGACACACACCACCTCACGGACGCACACCACCTCACGGACGCACACCACCTCACGGACGCACACCGCCACACGGATGCACACCGCCTGACGGACACACAACACCACATGGACACACACTGCCACACAGACACAAATCACTACACAGACACAAACCACCACACGGACACACACCACCTCACAGGCACATACCATTATACAGATGCACACAGGCACACACCCCCACACAGACACACAGATGCACATACACTTCCACACAGACAGATGCACACACACCATCTCAGACACACACAGTCACACAAGTAGACACCCTTACACTGACACACATCAGCACACACAGATGCACACTGTCAGTCTCACATGCATACCAACACAACAGACATAAACACAGTTGTGCGGTCATACTTGCAGATACGCAAACTCAGACAGACACACAAAGAGACACTGCCACACATACAGAGCATAGACGGACAGACACACAGTAGGCCCCCATTCCCACAGATGTTGACAGGCGCATGGGCACACACACACATTTATTCATATGGAACAGAGCCTTCCCTGCCTTAGTGCTCCAGAAGCCACATGGACACTGAGAAAGGCAAACGCACACTCTCAAAGGTGCACACACACACAGGACACGCCCCCTCTGCCAGGTACAGACATGTGCAGCGCTCGCCGGGACATGCAGACGCAGGGCTGGCGCTGGGGAGAAGGTGACGGGTGCCTGCGACCGTGGGAAGACTGCGGGGTTCGGCTCAGCTGGAAGCCTCGTCTACCTACATCCATGTCCGCAAAAGATTTGAGCCCTGGGAGCCCCATCCTCATCCGTCTAAGGTGGATAAAAACAAAGGCCGCTTGTAAGCAGGGCTGTGAGGATGACTGACAGCAATCGATGAACAACAACAGAAACGTTTTGCAAACGATTAACTGCCCCAAGCCTGTACATCCATGTCCTTAGTGCTGCAACTGCCAAAGGTTCTCAGGAAAAGAAGATGAAAGGTGGTGTAAGATTTTAGTTTATCTACTGGCAAACAGAGAGAGAGAGAGAGAGATAACTTGAGTACTGCTAGGGCCTCTTGTTGCTGAAAATGAACTCCAGATGCGTGTGCTGCTTTGTGCATCTGGCTTGATGTGGGTCCTGGGGATCAAACCTGGACCAGCAGGCTTTACAAGCAAGCATCCGTACAGCTGAACATCTCCCCAGCCTGCCACATAAGTATTTAAGAGTTCTGAATTATCACACAAAAAATTCATATAAAATATAAATACAGAAAATTAAATTACTGGGATCAACTGCAGTCAGCGACTACACGGAGTGCTTGCTATGCAGAAAGTGTGACTGACAAGGAACGCTGCACTTGACCTCACACTCGGGTCAGGTGTCACACGCCCCACACGCCACTCCCAGCATGACTATCGCAAGCACTGTCACGTCACAGCATAGGCAGCACTAGAGGAGCAGGAGGTTGTGAGCTGGGAGTTGCTACCATAATGACCTTAGGGACACTTGGACGTTAGCTGTTATGGTGGTTTGATTCAGGTGTTCCCATAAACTTAGGTGTTCTGAATGCTAGGTTCCCAGCTGACAGAGAATTTGGAATCAATACCTCCTGGAGGCAGTGTATTGTTGGGGGCAGGCTTATGGGTGTGATAGCCAGTTTTCCCATGTCAGTGTTTGGCACACTCTCCTGTTGCTATTGTCCACCTTATTTAGGCCAGGGGGTGATGTCCACCCTCTGTTCATGCCATCATTTTCCCCTGCCATTATGGAGCTTCCCCCTTAAGCCTATAAGCCAAAATAAACCTTTTACCCAGAAGCTGCTCTTGGTTGGGTGATTTCTACCAGCAATGCGAACCTGACTGCAACAGTAAAGTGGTACTGAGGAGTGGGACTGCTGCTAGACACCTGACTGTGTGGCTTTGGCCTTTTGGAGCTGATTTTCAAGAGGAATGTGGAAGGATTTGAAACCTCAGCCTAAGAGATGGCTTGCAGTGCTATAAGTACAGCTTGGTGGACTATTCTGGTCAGAGTTTTAAGACCTGAATGCAGTAAGAACCATGGACTGTGAGGTTTGTTTTATGAGGGTGAGAAAGAACTTTGCTTGGACTGGGCTAGCAGTTTGTGTGAGAAGCTTGCTCTTATGTTCATGTCCTGAGAAGTTGTACAGGGTTGCTTGGCATAGAAATGAACTGGTGAGAGCAGAGGGATACGGCACAGGAAGAAAAATCTTTGGGTGAATTGCTGCCCATTCACCTGCAATTGAGAAATTACAACCTTTGTGAGATTGGGCCAGCTGACCTGCACCGGGACAACAGGAAGAATGTAGACTCTTTTGGAAGGGCCTGATTGCTCAGGGAGAGTCCTGTTCTTCAAAGTCTGCTTTATTCCCCCCTGGATTAACAAACTGGCACACTACCTGGTATTGTGGAGTATAAAATACAGGAAAGAGAGGGTCATTGAGTTTGCAACGTAGTCTTGTGTTTTGGAAATGGCCATGGGCAGTGTGAAGCAGGTTTTCTGGATGCCTGTGTGGAGACCCCATGGAGCCATGAGGATGAACCTTGGGATGCATGGAGACCCAGTGGAGATGCCAGGACCACAAGATGGCTGCTAAGGAGAACTGCCAGCCCCAGATGAAGTTTTCCAGCACTGTGAGTAGCCTAGCTGGAGGGTCGGAATTGGAATACCAGAGACTTGTTGCTGGTTAGAATTATCAGACTTGGAGACTTGTCACTGACTAGAGCAGTTGGACTTGAAGCTACAGTTTTATGTTTGCCCTAGTTGCTTTAAATCTTGTATTGGTCAAATATTTCTTTGCTATGTCCAATGCTATCTTTTCCAGTGTGGATGTTTATTCTGGGCCATTATGGGGCTTGGGGGGAATTTTTTGGTATAAAGCCTCAGTTAGAAGGTCTTAGACTATGGGGGTGTTTGAACACCATTAGGATTGATAAAAACTATGGGGACTTTCAAAAAAGAACTAAATGCATTGCATTTTACCTTATGTATGGTTATCAGCTTATGGGGGCCAAGGGCAGAATGTGGTGGTTTTATTGAGGTGTCACCCATAAACTTGGGTGTTCTGAATGCTAGGTTCCCAGCTGGTGGAGATTTGGGAATTAAAGCTTCCTGAAGGCAGTGTATTGTTGGGGTCGAGCTTTTGGGTATTATAGCCAGTTTCCTCATGTCAGTGTTTGGCACACTCCCCTGTTGCTATGGTCCACCTTATGTTGGCCAGGGTTGATGTCCACTCTCTGCTCGTGCTGTTTTCCTTGTCATCATGGAGCTTCCCCTTGAGCCTGTAAGTCAAAATCAACCTCTTTTTCCCTACAAGCTGCTCTTGGTTGGGTGATTTCTACCAGCAATGCAGAGCGGACTGCAACAGCCTAGCATCTGAAAAGCGTGCAGGCCTGGGTGCCAGGAGGTGGGCATCTGACTCCATCTCACTGGCATCATGTAGTTGGATGCAGGCAATTGCTCCACATCTCTCAGCTCCAGTTTCCTCATCTATAAAATGAGAGGCTGTACTAAATGGTCTGTAAAGGCCCCTTTAGCTCTGATTCAACAGTTTTGATGGTGTGGTAGGTTACAGAAGTGCTAGGCAATGGTGATTCTATACAGAAAATGCTGAATATATGACTCTTTGCTCCTATAAAAATGAAAAGGTTCCTGATTTATACCTCTGAGGGGAAAAGATCTGTCATCACTGGAGTGGAAAAAATGTGGTTAACTTATGATTGTGTAAGGGTGGAAATTGATTAAGACATTTTTGTTGAGTCTCTTAGGACAGAGCAGACATGAAGTCCTCAATTCTCAGGGCAAAGATTCCTAAGGAAGCCAATATCATGAAATGTGACACTGGCCATTGAGGGAACTTTCCGTAGCCTAGAAGCAGAGCATCTTTCTCTACTGCTGGGAACGCAGGTGGGCCCAGTACCCAGAGGCATGCAGACAGTGCAAAACACAGGCTTCGGAGAAGCAGCCTGTGCTTCTCAGAGAAGTAGAAACCCAGGAATTTTGGTTCTTTGTTGGACTTGAGAAGCCCTTTGTATTGTCTCAAGGAGGCAAGTGAAGACAGAGTAGAGTGTCCCCAGGCCTCCTAACTTTACCTGGAATCTAACGTCAAAAGTTCTGATATTATTAAGTTCTTAAAAATATATGAGATATTTTACACATGTAGCGGAAATATTGGAGAATTTTCCAACATATTCTCTTTCTGCCTGCTTACCAGGAAGCTCCCAATTATGTTTGTGACCCCCAGTATCAATCAAGCAAACCTGAATGTCAAGAATTTTTTGCCACTGACATTGTCTCACTTTTACCTCATCTACTTTATTTTTGTACTAGTAATTTTTCTTTTCTACTATTTCCTTCCTTATAGCTTTTATTTATTTTACTATGTGTATCATGGTGAGTCAGTCAAAGACGTTTTCTTCCCCATGTCAAGGCAAGGTGAGACTACATCCACTACACTTCTATTAAGTTGCTTAAAGTAAGTCCCTCTCCCGCAACCCCAAAGACTTCTTTACTGGGGTCACTAGATCAAAACTATTTTCACAATGATACTAAGACATTATTTGCCTTTTTTTCATCCCCTTTCTCTTACTAATACAATGGCACTGCAGAGGTTGCACAGCAAGGACAGAATTTTAATGACAAAGCAGATCCAGGAGGCTGGCTATCTTCTCACAAATCAGACACTAAGGAGGTTGGTAAGGACAAGGAACAAAGCCTTCTTTCTATGCTTTTTTTTTACCTTGAAGAATACAGCTAATGGTCAGAATGTTATATTTAAAACTAATTGGTCTGTTATGGGTACCTTAAAGTAATTATTTGAATTTATTTCATTTTTATTATTAATAGACATACCCCAAATAAATCAACACCTTTGGGGGTCCTAAATGCTTTGAGTAATTGTAGAAGGGCCCTGAGACCAAAACTGTTGCAGGCAGTCTGTTTAGAAGCATGATGTAGAAAGCATGTGCCCTAGGGTATACGCAGTAAATACACCTCAGATATGCCCAAACAAAGGTTCTTCCAGAAGTATACAAAATTATCAACACAATGTGGTGGTTTTAGTCCTTTTCCTAAAAGAGACCTTAGCGGATGTAACACTGTGACTTAAGATACCTGTAAACAAAACTAAAGGCGTTATTCTTGCCCTACCCCACCTCTGTCCTTCAAAAGTATCTTGAATGTTGTCATCCCAAATAAATTCTCACCATTCTTTCCACTTAAAGTGCAGAGGAGAAAAGAACCAAGGAAGTTTGTTGTTATTTTCTATGAATTAGGCCTTAAACTAGTAGCTAGGCAACCACTGATGTAGCCCTGACAACAGGGAATAAAGAACACCCAGTGCCACGCTCAGCCCAGAGCCTCCCACTGTACTACACAGCTGCCCAGCACCGCCAGTTCAAACGCAAAATCTGCACTGCTTTCTTCTCATCTCCTAGCCTTTGTAACCCACGTACATGCTTGTGGAGACACCATCATATGTCCAATACGGTGCTGCATTGCACAGTTAGGCAGTGGGCACAAGTGTCTGCGCAGACTTCCTTAGCTCACCAACTTAGCACTCACTTCATGAAGACTGTCTAAAACTCAGATGTGGGTCTTGGTTTAGACTCTAAGTAAAACTTCCCTATTCAACTCACTGAGACGTAGGGAGCAAATGGGATGGTGGAGGGAAGCAATGCTGGGGTCAAGTGATCTGAACGGCTCTTAGTTTCCGCATCTGTGAAACGGGACTGGCAATCCCTATATCCTGGAATCAGGAAGGGCAAATGAGAGATACTAGGTGTAATGCTATTTCTGAAGCATAAAGTCGTGTAAAATGCCTCCTGTCATGCTTAAAGTACTATACAATGTTTTTGTAGAAAGCTAACTACTGCTGTGCTTTGTAAATAAGGATAACCAAATTAGAAACTGTACCCTTACTATAAAATCTTGTATGTATTCCACATTCCTCAAAGTACAAATTGTTTTGGGGGAACGTAGCAAAGAGTATAATTAAACATGCTAGCCAAGTGCTTGCAAAAACAATAATCCCCGATTAACTGGATCTGTGTACAATCAATTTTAAAACAGTAAGATGTCACTGATCTGTACAAGCAGCTCTTCCATTCCTAACACACTTTGCCAAACAATTTACTCACAGTCCTAGTTCACTTCTTGCTGTATGGCTGTATTGATCTTCTGTCTAAACTTAGCCTGTCATGCACCAGTGCCTGTCTGGATCAGTGTCAATAACCGGGAGCTGGGTGGCAATTGCCTGTGTGATACAGAAGATCTCTCAGCAAGCTTTTCTTTCTGGTAAAGAGGTGGAAGCTTCACATTGGCATAAGTCTGATGCTGCATTCTGACACAAGGCAAAGTATGGATAAGGAGCAAACATCTACACTTGTGTGAATATCAATGCAGCTAGGAACAAATTTACATGATTGCATTATTGTTTTCTATTTTACTCAATTGAAAACTCATACCACTTTGACAAGAAAAAAATGCATGTCACTATCAAGCATAAATATGTTTAAAAATCTTAAACTTAATTTTTCTTTTATAGAAATATTAAAAAGGTATTAAATTAGGAGGGTCCAAAGCAGTGACATAGTCACTTTGAATCTGATCATCACGTGGGCTCTGTCCAATTCTCTCAGGTCGCTCATGCATACAAGTGTCCCAAGAACGAACAGGGAGAGGAACAGCATGACCCTGAGAAGGCTGCCTGCTGAGAGCTTCGGAGACCTCCATGTATTCTTAGGAAGATGCTGTGGCCCAGGGAGCAATAGGTTGATCCAATTTCACTAGAGAGTATCAAATAAGAGAAACTAATAAAATTAGCAACATATTGTACAAACTAAGATCTAAAAGTGAGAAAGACGATGGCATAAAGCTGATAGGAACAGATACCAAACTTGCCCGTAGTGGGGAAGCATATCACTGAGCACTTCCTGTGCAAGATGTGTGCCTTAACACAGCCCTTCAAAGAAAGGATGGCCACCTTTATTTTGTATGTATGGCCACTGAGCACCAGAAAGGGTAAGCACTTTACTTAGGTGACAGGGTCAGAAAGCAAGGCAGGGAGAAGAGAAAGCCAGAGTGACTCAAGGCCAAATCTATGCTCTCTGCAATCTCCTGAGTGGCCTCTGATTCTGCTGCCGAGCAGCTGCAGAGGCTTCCTTTGTTTCTTCGCCTATACTTGTATCCTTCAGTCTGTTTCCAGCTCTAGAGGAAAGGACATCAAGGCAGAAGGTGACCTGTTTACAGAGAGCAGAGGCACAATGCTTTTATGCTTCATAATGTTTTCCTTTGTCTCAAAGGTTAAGACTGCCAATGTAAAAATTACTTTTGCATGTTCAAAGTTTAAAGACCCAGAAGAGCTGGGCATGGTGGCACACGCCTTTAATGCCAGCACTCGGTTGGCAGAGGTAGGAGGATTGCTGTGAGTTCAAGGCCACCCTGAGACTCCATAGTGAATTCCAGGTCAGCCTGGGCTAGAGCGAGACCCTACCTCAAAAAACAAAACAAAAAAAAAAAAACAAAAACAAACAAACAAAAAAAAAAACCCCCACAAACCAGAAGATTAAGGGATGAATGCAGTACTGTTTTCATGTGGGAATATCAGCAAGTGGAATTAGGAACAGTGAGATTTCATTTGTTGTGCTACAGGTCCACGGTGTCTGCTAACAAGTCCTTTCCTCTGACTGGGTCCCAATTTCCCATCGGTAGCAGAAGTGATGGCACAAAATTAAATGCAATGTACTCTCCAGTACGTTCACTCTTCAGGAATTCTGTGGTTGTTATTGTTTGTTGGTCTGGTTTCTTTTGGTTTGTATAGTGTTGGAATTGAGCTCAGGACCCTGAGTATACTAGATAAGCACTCTGCCACTGATCTACATCTCCAGCCCACAGTGCAGCTCCAATCACACCAATACACTTCAGAAGTAGATAAGGTGTGGTAATTGAGTCCACTATAGCCATTTTGGCATCTCACAAGGTCAGGCATCTTTTATAGGAGATTTCCAGAAGACAAGGGCGCAACAGCTCAGGCCACATGTATGTATACATATGTAGTACTCGTGTTTGAGCAGCTATGATGGGACAACCCCGACAGAAGAAAGTGTTCTACCCCTGATATGGAGTCGGCATTCACACATCTAGGTCAGGGAATTAACAGCATGCTACCACAGACCATTCGCTAAGAACCTGCCACCCCTCTCTTGTTACCCATATGCCCTGGGCTCAGCTCTGAGGACATTAACAAGCAGCATGATTGAAATTCTGCTGCGCATCATTATCATGAAAAGACTATCTTAGAGATGTCAGAACAACAGAACCTGGAAAGGAATTTGTCTATAACGTGCTCTGTTTGTGCTGGCACTGAATGGGGCTGGCTGGAGCTGGCTGGTGGTCTTGGTGTCGACAGCTCAAGTCCAGGGCAGCAGCTCAGACTTCTGCCAGCAGGATGCTCTGTCCACACGCAGAGGCTACATTGAGATGATGGAGCAGAACAGCTCCTGTGGCGCCGTTACAGTCTACTGTACCTACAATCTATATATTTAACAAACCTAAGCAACCCGGGCACACCACCAGAACAACTCCATTGGTGCCGTTCCAGTTGGTCAAGTCAAAACATTCATTTTGAAGTGGCAAAAGAGGGATTTGCTCAGTAAAGTGAAACACACCATGGGTAAGTGTGTATTTATGGGGACACACATGAGCCTGAGTGTGGCATATAAACACAAGTGTCCCTAGGCTCATGCTGTGCGTGTTAGCCCACACTGGTGGCACGGAGTCTGTGCTGTGCAGATTTAATGTGACTAAATGTAGCAGGCAACAGCATCACTGTGATACACTGCCCAGGTCCCCTGCCAGCACTGGAAGATTCTTCCAGTCCTATTTGGCATGGCCTCAGCTGAAGACAGTCATCCCATCCAAGATCGAGTTCTCTTCCCGGGGTAGCCCTCATCCAAGGATGGGTTGGTACAAGGATACAAAAGTTTGCCTCCTCCCCCTAACATGGGCCACTGATGAATGGCATAACACCCTTGATGCTTTGCAGGGTATTCCAGAGGCTGGAGTTGAGGCTGCAACCTAGAGCAACCTGTTTATCTATCCATCCAACATTGCCTTCTCCTCTCCACGGGTGGTGATGCCAGGGGAGTAGAACTGTGAAGCCCTGCTAATACCCTCTAGCTAGTGCTCTTCTTCCCAGGGAAGCCAGATGTTGCCACCCTGTTTCATAAAGAATACCTAAATAAGAGAGAAGACATGTGCTAGATAAATTACAAGGTTTTATGACAGTAACACTATGAACAGATATCTAAAATTACACCATGGCTTACAAAGAGCAAATTCATAAATCTAACTAATGGGCCTTCATATTTAAAGAAACCTGGGATAGAAATTCCATGGCATGCATTTTGAAGACAGGTGAACTGGATTTGTCACGATCCATTTCTCAGCCTCACTGCACATTATCTAGTTACCTTTCTGTCACAGGAAAATCTGATCTGCAGAAGGCAAGGTAACACCCCTCAGGAAATGTGAACTTAAGGTGGTGTTTCAGTCATGAATCACCAGGGAGAGAGGTCGGTAGCAGGGTTTGTTCGTCTGACAGAAAGTCACCTCATGAGCTTTCCAGACCCCACAAAACACCTACAGACACACACATGAGTGTGTCACCAGGCATGCTATCCCGGGGGAGATCACACTAAGAAGAGCTCATGACCACGGGGACCCTCAGCAGAAGGACTTGTTCAGAGCCCCAAAGCAACCCCAGCTAAGTTATCTACTGATACCATGACTTCCTTCAACACGGAAGCCACAGTTTCCTGGTTTTCTGGAAACACTGTGCAGCTCACCCTTGGGCAACCCAGTCTATTCAGCATGACATGTTTAAGGTTGCGGTTTATTAATGTGTTCAAAGTTATCCTCATCCCTCTTTTTTCATGTCTTTCAAGGAAAAATAGTTTAATCATTTTAAAGCTCAAATGCCTTCCTTTCAAATGAATTAAGAAAAGTTAATAAGAAATACTTAAGCTGTGGGATTTAAAGTTAAAAGCACCAACATTCAAATTTCAGCTTCAACTGCGAATGAACCCAATATGTATGGTACAATCAGCTGAAGTTTTTTCCCCTCAAAATAACCATGTTGAACCCTAATCCCCAGTGTTGTGATAATTGTAGGTGGGCCTTGGGGAGACTAGGATTAGACAAAATCATGGAGGTATACCCCCATGCAACAAGCATTTGCCTTCTAAGAAGAGGAAGAGGTCAGAACCCTTGTCTCTACTCCATGCGAGCACCTGCTGGCAGTCTGGTCTAGACGTCTGGCACTGTTGTTCCCACCCCGTTTATGGTATTTGACACAGCAGCCTCACCAAGCACTGGGATTTGAACAGCATGTGCCTTAGACCCAGACAACTGTAGCTGCTCATGGTCTCCAAGTAAGCAGGTCCTCAGGTCATCAAGAAAAGAGTGGAGACTCATGTCCATGCTAAGAGGACACAAGTGCTACTGAGCAATGTCCTGGTCACCATGACAACAGCTGTCAGATAGAAGTACTTGAATATCTTTCTCCCTTTGGGGATAATAAGGCCTTTATGGAAAAATTCATAAACAAAACCTACCAAAAGATATTAGTTATGATTTCACTTCCTAAGTTTTCAGATATAGTGTGAAAGTAGTAAGTAAAAATGTCCAGAAATAAGCAATTTGGGGCTAGAGAGATGGTTTAGCAGTTAAGGTTGCCTGACAAGCCTAAGGACCCATGTTCAATGCTCCAGATCCCATGTAAGCCAGACGCACAAAAATGAGGCATGCACAAGGTCGCACATGCCCACTAGATGGCACAAGCATCTGAAGTTCAATTGTAGTGGCTGAGGCCCTGGCAAGCCAATTCTTTCTTTCTATCTTGCTGTCTCTCTAAAATAAAGAAATAAAAATAAAGAAATAAGCAATTTGCCAAACAATCACCTTTGACCACTGAGCCATATTTTTATGCCCTGAACACAATTTGTAAGAATGAACTGCACACCTCCCTGGGTAGCATGATGAGACATCAACTCCTCCTGCATAGTCCTTCCTGTGTCCACACTCACCCACGGTCCTCAGACACAGCCTCCAGTATCACTCAGCACTCTCAGTACTACAGGGCCTGCATTCAAGTGGGCCTTGCAAAGTAGCTTCAAGCTGCCATTATGCCCCATGCTTTCCTTCACGTCATCACAGAAGCATTGTATTATCTCACATCAGCATAAGGATGAGTACAGTAGGATATTTCAGGACAGATCACGTTCAAATAACTTTCCTTACCATTTGTAATAATTGTTCTATTTATTAGCTACTTCTGTCAATTTTACTATGTCTGATTCATGAATTAATCTTTATCAGAGATATATCTTTGGAGATGAAAATCATAGTATATATATATATATACATAGTATATATGTTGACTGTGGTATTGGTTACAGTTTTGGGAATGCAGTGGGAGACTTAAAATGTGTCCCCTGTGTATGAGGGGGTGACTATGTTTGTCACTTGTGACTGAGCTCAACAGGATGGGAACATAAGATCAGCAGAGCCTACTCTGTATCAGTAACTGAGCTTCACACAACCACATGTACCTTGTTTCACTGTGACTTAAATTATCACCTTCACCAAGAAACCCTCTGGATCACTAGTGACTATTTTGCTCACTTAACAATTCTGAACAATTAATGGCAGCTAACGGGGTAAAGATGATGATGATCAGCTTTTTCTTCTGGCGGATGACTACATATCAAAGAATGACTTTATGTTGCTTTCTAATGTTACTGTCAGAAGATTTTTTTGGGGGGGGTGATGGGCAATGCTTTTGTTGCTTTGTGGTTCCAAAACCACATAGTATCATATATAGCTACCTACTCATGCAACTCTTAAAGAGTCGGTGGCCTACAAGCTGCTGCTGTAACTGTTCCAGAGTGGGATGGCACACTCAGAGAGAAATAGGGTACCCAGCTACCCAGAATCGCAGCAGTGACTGGCATTATATGATTCATTCAGAGTATTCAAGTTTATAGCTTAGTGTGCGTGTTTTCTATCTCTACATGAAGGGTATGTGCCTATGCCACATACAAGTGATGCACCATGGAGAAAAGCAAGGTCCTCAAGACCTAACAGGACCTCAGGTTTAATAAGGAAAAGTGAGGACACATACCCACGCTGTGAGGGTGCACAAGGAGCAGACATGGGAGCTGATGTCAGTCACATGGTGACGTGAGAACAGAGGGTAGAAGCCAGTCTTCACTAAGCTTCCATAAGTCTCAGAATCTCCTAGCCCATGTGAGGGCTTTGATCACATTCACCCTGGAGAGGCCCATCATTCTCACATTCCCCAAAAACCCTTCCCATCCCTCAATTCCAACTGTCTCCTAGCATGGTCCAGAGTAGAGCAATGAGGTGAAGAGATTGATTCTGGCTACACAGTGCTCTGTGTCCTCGTACACCAGGGTAGATTGTGCCCTGAACAGATGGTTTCAAGTCTCAACCTTCAGTACCTACAAGCAGAACCTTATTTTTGAACTAGAGTTGCTTAACTTACTAGAGTAATGTACGTTGAAGTAAGGTCACTGTGGTTAGATAGGCCCTAAAATACAGACACACACAGAGAAGGTAAGCATGAGAAACAGGTAGAAACTGGAGCAGCCGCAAGTCCAGGAGTGGCCAGAGCTGGAAAGCCAGAAGGTAGAAAGAGACCAGATGTTCCTGCACAGCCCAGAGACTCCACCTTGTGCTCCATAGCCAAACACCATGACAGCACAAAGCCCCACGTGCTCCCTCCCTCCCTCCCTCCCTTCCTCTCTCTCTCTCTCTCTCTCTCTCTCTCTGCACAGCATGTATGTGGAGGTCAGAAGACAACCTCTGGTGTCTGTCCTTACCTTCTACCTTGTTTGAAGCAAGGTCTTTCTTGTATATACTGTGACCTTCAGGATTCACCTGACTCTGCTGCCCACTGCACATTGGGATTATAGATGCATTAGCTACCTGCTTTATGTGAGTGAGTTCAGGGCAAGTCAGGCTTGCTCTACAAGCACTTTTAACCACCAAGCCATCTCCCCAGCACCCAAGACCTGGTATTTTAAGCACCCCAATGTGTGCTCGTTATAGCAGCCTCAGGAGGAGAACACACCCACATTCCCAGATCTCTATGTCTCCAAGCCTCTGAGAAGAAAGCACAGGTAAACTAATGCACCATGACCTCCCACTTCTTCCATATGCTGAGAAAATCCCATCTAGGAACTAGGAAGACTGCAGGCTTATCCTCTGCATGGGATCCCTGCCTCAGCACCTCCATGACAAGTACCAAGGACTGAGACAAAGAGGAGGCTCGTGGTCCTGACCTCAATAGGCTACCATCTTCATTTGCTGAATAAATATGTGAATAAAATATTTTTAAAATTTACTTTAAAACTGTTATCATTTTCCCTGTGGCACTCATTTGTCCCTAATATAGTAGTCCAATGCTTACAAATGAATGAATGGATCAAATAAATATATAGATTTCAAAAGTAAGGTATTCCTATGTGTTAAAGGAATGTTTAGTTCCATTAGGCAAGAACAGCTTTTCAGACTGTCTCCTACAGTCTCTGTTTCTATTCTTCTACAGGAGGCAGAACACTCCTCTTAACACTACCAGCTCACAGTCACACCCTGCTGTTCCTTCTGCGGCACCACCCTGGCCATGTGTCCCTACACATGTGGCTCCTGCTGCCTGGCATGCCTGCACTTGGTCCCCCACGGGCCGCACCGCTGCTCCATCCACGCCTCTTCCCAATGACGTCATAGATGCCCTCTACTAACAACCACCCTGCAGCCGCCGCAGCACCTGACTGGCTTCTACTTTCTCGTTCTAATGGTCTCATTCATACCCTTTATTAGAAGACACCTTAATTATTCCAGCATGTGACAGAGACACACCAGTAGGCAGGGAGGTTGGGTGCTAGGAGATAATTGCATTAGGTATTAAAGGGTAGCTTGTTGAGCGTAGTGTGACACACAACATGTTTGTATAGGAAACAAGGCAGCCCTGGAGCTGGAACCCCAAGTTTTAGGCAGCATGTTGATGTGTAGAAGCCTGAAAGAGTCTAACAGAGAAAGTGAAGAGGGAAGGGCCAGGGAGGAGGAAGTGGAAAAGCTTTACCTTTTCGCTCCTGCAGTTGTTGAGCCCCAGGCTGTTCACAGAGGACAGTTTCCCATCCACACCATGTGGCTGCTGCTGCTGCTGCTGCTCCCGCTGGATCTGCTCACGCATCTTCCGGGCCTCCTGAATGGCTTTCATCACTGTGTCCTGATCCCCAAACAGGGCAGGAGAGTTGAGGCTGGACAGGATGTCTGCATACACAGGGTGCAATATTACAGGGGTTACAACCTGCTCCCTAATAGAATCCTTCATTCTCTGATTAAGGAAGGGGTTCATTTCCTATTGAGAAAACCCTACAGTACTAGGCACAGAGCACAGAAAGCCAGGGCAGCCACACTATACTGGTTGGAATGGGCTGATAGTATTGGAGGATACCCCAGCACTCCAGGCTAAGTGGGTTGAATGGTCCTAGATTCCAACTGTGCATCCATGTGTCTAGACTACGTGTACAATGTCTTCTGGTCTGTGGTGTGGGGTAAAGGAAGGAGACGAGGAGATGGGCAGAGAGGAGGCTGAGAGATCTGTCCAGGTTCTGTGTCATACTGGGTGTGTTCATGTAGGGAAGCTGTTTTAGGCTTAGCAACAAAGGGACTATGAGGACTGTGTGCACTTCAGTGACGGCTGAATGTGTGCTTGTGTCCACCGGGGAAACGAGGGGCTCGAGGGACACACAAGCTCTCCATTCTCCGACTGCTGCCTGGGTGATGAAGCGTTCCACTCATCATGCTGCCTCAGTTGTTTACCCAGGGAACGACAACCCACCCCCTCCCCCAACCTGGACTCCCGCTGTTCGCAGCCCCATCCTCGTGACAGGGAGCCTGCATGTGGAGCAATGGCATCACAGGAGCATACATCCTCAATACAGCAGGAACAAGCATGTGCTTCAATTATATTCCAGGTTACCCAGAGGGAAAAATTCCAGCTAAAACTAATTTTTCTCTATGCCTTGCTTTTTACTCAGCTTAAATGAGTACTTTAGATTTGTTTCTTTTCCATTTTAGACAAAAGGAGGGCAATGATGATGAATAGATTTCAGCTTCCATAGCACATGATCTTTTTTGAGGGCTGGCATGTTCATTGTATTGTGCACATGGAGGGGAACTCGTGGGTGTGTGTCTGTATGTATGTATGTATGTGTGTATATGTGTATGTGTGTGTGTGTGTGTGTGTGTGTGTGTATACCTCACAGAGACATTAGGGTCACAGAAAACAATACTATAACCCTATACATGTTGTACGTGTGCAATACATCTCATACATGAGTGAGCTGAGACTACCTGTGAAATAGTTTTTTAAAAGCCATTTACTCTGCAGGATACAGAAAACGCACATCTTTTGTTCTGAGGATGATGATAAAAAGCCCCCTTTGTGCAGTCCTATCTGGACAGGAGTGCTGTTCAATTGTAGGCGCAATCACTCCAGCCCACCCAGCTCATGGCCTAAGAACACACCGCAGAGGGCTAAGTTCTGAGGCTGGTGGACAAACGCCTCCTGAACATAGTGGAGACATGAGTTAGAGAAAGGCATCACCAACAATGGCATTGCTGTTGGGCTCTTGATGGCTTTCTTTCCTCTGGCTTCACAACTTCCAAACGCCTAGCCAGAAGATAGTCTTCACACTTACACACTGAGGTGAATCACTTCTCTCTCCTATGAGGACACCTCTAACTTCAGAGGAAAACCTCTGGCTTCCTGAAAAGGCATCCAGACTGAAAGCAAAAGAGGCTGCTATACAGACCCCAATGTCCGGAGTTCCAGTGAGGAATATGGACATCTCACTGTCAAAAGATTCACTTATACTTCACACAGTGCATCAAGCCTTGCATCTGTGACTTCCCTAAGAGAGCACTGAATTATGTCTAAGTGGACCTGGAGTCCAGGTATCATTCTCCTCACTAGTAGCTTAGTTCTGTGTACAAGTCATTCTACCTGCAAGAACCACCCTGCCAAATCCACAACACAACTGTGAGAAGTCCAGTGAAATCCAATAGACAAGACTGCTCTATAACTGTAAAAGTAGTCACACCCACACATTGTATTATGTATCATAATGAACATTTTAGGCTATTATTAAATAAACTGTCCATGGCTTGACATTGCAAGGAATGTCTCATGGTGAAGAAATACTGGGTTTAATCCTCAGCCCCTTTGAATCACATTGTTGTAATTTGGAAATTAATGCACATGAACAGTAGAGCAACCATCATGCTAGTACTCTCAGACAGGTGCTTTTCCCTTTGCTGTTTCACCCCGTGCAAGGACCCTTATGTGCTGGCCCATCCCTAGCTCCCAAAAGGAGTGTGCTCCAGGTGCCGGCACTCGGGGAAGCACGTCTCACACTGCACTGCGCTTTAGTCTCTGTGACAACCCGTGAGGTACAGCAATACTTTTCTCTTGGAGGTTAGGTCCACTTAAAATGCTAATTTGGGGCTGGAGAGATGCCTTGTCAGTTAAGGCACTTGTCTGCAAAGCCAAAGGACTCAGATTCAATTCCCCAGGACCCATGTAAGCTCGATGCACAAGGTGGTGCAGGCATCTGGAGTTTGTTTGCAGTGGCTAGAGACCCTGACATGTCCATTCTCTTCTCTCTCTCTCTCTTTCTCAAATAAATAAGCATATAAAAATAAATTTTTTAAAAATGTAAATTTTTACCAAGCTAGTAAGTGAAGGCTCTTGGTTTAAACATGTCTGCTAAATCCCATGCTTCCCCTCCATACTTTTCAACAGGGCTGTGAACATCCCCAGAGAACCTTGAAAGTACATGTGGCAGCGCGAGAAGGAAGAGGACCATGATGACCCAGAGCCCTAGAGAGAAAGCATGCCATCCTTGTTTGTCTTAATGCGAAACTGACACAGGATAACTGTGGCACATTTCAAAGTATATTTGGAAAAGAAAAAAAATAAGTGTGTGTGCGTGTGTGTGTGTGTGTGTGTATACAGGTGTGTTTGTGTGAGTCTGGGAACATGTGTACCACAGCATATGTGGAGGTCACAGGACAACTTTCGGGTTGCTTCTAGCCTTTCCACCTCATCTGAGACAGGGTTCCTCTCTCTCTCTGGATATCACTGGTGTACTGTATTGCAGTCACAGCAAATTTACAAAAACTTCCCATCTGCACCCCCATCTCACTCTCAGCATGCTGGGATTACAAAAGCCTGCCGTGGCTTCTGGCTGCCTTTTTATGGGGGATCTGAGAATCAAACTCAGACACTCCAGCTTGAGTGGCAAATGCTTTATCTATTTAGCCATATCCCCAGCCAGAAAATACAGCATTTCTAAGAAATTTTATACTTTTAACAGGTTACTTTGGAGCCAAAGAACTCCTCTGAAAGTTACTTTAGGGCCAAAGCACTGACCAAACACAGAATTTCCTAAATGTTGGGTTGGCTGGATCTAATGTCATCATGTGAAGAATAGGTCCTAGAGGGTTTATGATATTGTCCAAAACTTCTAATCACTTAAGAAACTATCCTAGGCTTTGCCTTAGTATAGAGAAGATATCATCTTTTGACTAAGAAACATGCTGGGCCCAATAGCAGGGTTGTCATCAAACAGGTTTGCTTTCTTTTGTCCAATTTATAAGTGTCTTCCTGGTGTTGAGTTGGCCATTTACCTAAAGAGGATCCTCTTCCCAGGCTGCCCGTGATGGGGCTGGGGACCGTGCTCTTGCTGGGCAGACTGACGGGGCTGGTTTTGCTGGCCGGGAAGAGGCTCTGGGTGGGAGATGTCGGGGACTTCACTGGCTCTGCTGTCTTGGGTCGGGACGAAAGATTCAGCGGCTGGGCGGCTGCCTCGTCCTACAAGAGTTTAACATAAATGATTATTTAAAACAAGACAAATGAAACACATTATCACTTGGTAAGCCACAGTTATCTTCCACCTCAGAGACAACGCCACATTCTCCTACGATAATAACAAAAGAAGCTAATTATCTACCTCCTTGAAGATTCATGGGAGGAAACCTCATTAATTTCCTGTGTTATGCTTCTATTTACATTAACTGTGTAGTTGGATCATTCTTTTTGCCAAATTAAAATCTGAATTAGCTCACATTACAGCTTAATTTCCTAATGTGTTTTCAGGGATCTAAATTAACCTAGGGCATTTACAAAGAATTATTTAAAATTTCAGTAGCTCTGTAGTGCTTTCTTATTATTCTCTCTGAAAAGTTCCTGTAACTATAAATAGTCTTGGGAGCTAATTTTTTAATATATATTTTAAATCAAACAATTGCAAGTACTTTAAAAATGGAAACATGGGAAGCCCTCTTCTGATGTCCCAGGCCTCTGCCCACAGAGCCACACGCCACACCATGGCTTCTGTGTGGCTTTCTGGGTGTGGGTGCTCTTCGTGGTTTATATTCTGGTCTCTAGTCATGTTTAAAATTAATTTTTGCAAAGAGCAAGCACACATTATAATTATGTTTTACATGCAATGCTATATGCAATTTATTTTTCATGTTTAAAGTGATGTCTTGTTATATTCTTTGCTACATATATTTACAGAAAGTCTATTTTAAGACACAGATCCTTCTACACTAGCACAGTGTTCAGATCGCTGCCTTGTAGCTCTAGGTTAGCCAGTGACTTGAAAGTTAAGCTCCTTGTGCTCATTTGTGACATCAAATGCCTGCAAACAATACTCCTATCATCCTAGAAATGTTTATAATATGAGCATATGCCTTTAAAGGATCAGTTTGAAGATCTGCATTATTGTGGTTAAAACAAAATCATCAACAAATGTATTTTTGCTTCTGAGATGGTGAAGAGAACTTGCTATTAAAAACATTATTTAAAATATACAACAGAGTTCTATAACAGAATGTTCTCTCCCTAGGTCAACATGTGATCTCACCAGGGCTTTGTTTCTTCCTCAGTAAAAAGAGGGCCTTAAACTAAATAATCTCTAACAAAAAGAGAGTCAGGGAGGAGGATGGGAAGAAACACCAATAAGAACATGTCCAAAAGTGATGATACACCAACAATGCATGAGGCATTCCCACACAGACTGGCCCATTTAGGCATCAAAAGCTCTATGAGGGTGGACAGTACTCCTCGAAATTTACAAATAAGATGGAAATCAAGATGACAAAACTCACTTCTCAAAGGTCATACATGGAGAAAAAAATGTGAGTCAGATTAATTGGACTCCAAACCTTAGTTCTCCAGCCTTTCTACACAATGACTAAAGGAACGAAGTCCTTCGTTTATAAATGCAGTGCTGCCCTATCCTCTGGCTCGTTTGCTTTTGTGTTGTGGTTTGCTTTGGTCTTGGGGAGAACCAAGCTGATCCATCTATGCTGCAAGGTTCTTTAATCTATATTTAGACAGGAACATGTTTTGAAGAAACAAGGTTATGAGCATGGATGCCAAAGTCATCTGATGTGCTAAGTCACAACTTTCCTCTTTTTGCCTTAAAAGATATCTCACTACTTCTTTCACATGTATCTAAATTGGAGTGAAGACAGTGAAGCATACGCTAAGTATTGGGTCAGTGTTCTCCATGCTTCTTTTATCTGGGGGATGGCTGAGCTTCCAAAATATCTGAGTTTGGCATTTTCCTCACATCCAAGAAATGTTCAGCCATTATTTCTCCACATATCAATTTCTCTCCTTTTCTCCTCATGCTGGAAAGTCAACTGCATCAACTGGAATACCTAATGTTGTCCCATAGCAGTAGGAGAACTTGTCTTGGGTTTCATTTTAGAAAGTTCTGTGGCTTGATCTTCGCCTTCACTAATATTTTCTTCTGCCATTTCTAAGCTTCCGCTAGTCCTGTCCAGTGTGCTGTTTATCTAACACACTGTACTTAACATCTGTAGACACTCAATGAAGGTCTGCTTTGCCTTGGCTCTTAATGTTCACATTTTCCCTCTGACTTTTTCAGTACAGGGCACTTGCACTGTCCTTTTCAACTTTGGGTGTGCTCTAACTTATTGTTTATTTTTATAGATCAATAATTAGCACCTACAGGGTTTTCATTCCATCAACCATGAAGGAGGAACATGAACCAGGTTTACTTTCCCAGGTTACATAACTCAACCTCAGGACACAGAAAAGCACTGACTTAAACAATGGACTTCAGATAACTATAACAGGAGCCCAGGACGGGGACCCCTGTAAGAAGAGAAATAAGTAGAATGAGCTCCAGCCCTGGGCTTACTCTCTTGAAGGGGTTTCCAGACAACTATAAATTGTGCTTGGCAGGCTCTGTGAGGAAGAGTTCAGTGTTTAGGGATGTTGACATGGGTAGGAAGTGTGACATAAGTTACCAAAGAAGAGAGACCTATGCAGAGAGAGAATGCTCAGGATCGTCAACAGACTGCCTAAGTATTTAGCTGACTGAATGCATCTGAGAAAGCCACTTGAGGCCAAGAGAATGTACAAGAAACACTGCTCTATGTATTTAGTTGACACTGGGCAGTAAATGTACCTGAGGGAGCCACCTGAGGCCAAGGGAAATTACCAGAAAGCAGTAAGCAAAACAACGGCATGGTTTGCCAAGTACTGGCATTGGCTTTCATTCCCATCATCTGAGTGCAAAGATTTTGACATGTAGGGCATAGGAAAGTCTCCAGAGGGCCACTGTCTCCTACTGGGGCTGCATCATCAGATTAATGGCTATCCTGACCATTCCTGACAAATATGAAATGTATTCCTAGAAAGGATCAAAGAGTTCTGTGTCTCAGAATAAATTCATAGATATATAGAGACACAAACTCCAGCAACATCAAATTCACAACATGTAGCGTCCACCCAGTAATCACCAGGCTCATGAAGAAACATAAAACGAGTAAGGAAGAAAAAAAATAATGAATTTCAAGTAAACCCCAATATGATCCAGATGATGGAATTAGATAAGATAGTAAATACAGCTATTATAGGAGATTAGGAGGCAGGCAAATCTATTCTCTAAAAGGTACCTACAAGGCAAACCACCATGTCAACACTCTGGAATGTATTATCTGAGAAACTAACCATGCTTCTTAAGTGTAAGAATAGTGGGAGTCTGTGGCACTTCTGGTAGAGCTTTTCATAGTCCCTACCTTTGATGAGCACAGCGTATCAGAAAGGACATTTTCTAAGGACCAACAGTAGCCTCACCCTGTTGGAAAGACATTTGTTATGCTAGGAGCCTAGGGAAGATGCCTATGGCCCAGTGACTGTGGCTCCTTCTCCATGTGAAAGCATCTACCCAGATACTACAGTTCCAACCTGAGTCACACATCTCCCATAGCACCACCATGAGCATCTTCACTACAAACAGCCTCGTGAATATGCATCAATCTAGACTCGTTTCAGAGCCTTACTCATTTCACAGAGAAGAAAACAAAGGCTCAAAGAGAAATTAAGCAATTTGCCTAAGTGGCACATCTAGTAAAGCTGGTAGAGCAAGTATTTCTGACTTTTAATGCTGAGAGTTATGAAGGTATATAGAACAATTCACATTTACCTTGGTTACTTTGGGTGACCCTTGCCTGTGTCCTATTTGAATTTCAGATACTTCACGTTACACAGAGGGAAAACAATGGCATAGTGGGAAGCATGAGAGATTTTGGTGACTGTAATTCCTTCAGTTAGCAAACCGAGGTTGCTTTCAGAAGTTCCTCAATAATAGGAACATTAAATTAAAAACACCCACTTCATGTCTTGGTTTATATATTTTTATCCACTTACACAATGAATGATCTAAGTATAAGAAATCTTTCCTTTGTTGTTAACATAAAACACAGTCAAGTGAAATTATAGAGAGAACGCCTTAAGAATTTGCATGTGGTCAAGTGAGTAATAAAATTCAGTTGGCCCACAAAGATGGAATGGTTAAAGCTGATATAAACTTGAATTTAACCAGGGAACATTTTACTCATCCAGTAAGGGCTTGGTTTGGTGCAGTTCCAGCTGGCCAGCTTACTTACAAAATGACTTTTTCATGTTAAAATATTTAATACTCAAATAGCTCAAGTCACTGGCGTGTGGCACACTCCTGCTCTGACAACTGAGAATAAAGCTCCTTGTCTTTGATTCTTTGTCAAAATGGTTTCTGTAAGCCTGCCATTCTCATCTTAGGAGAGGCACGGTGCCCTCTGCCATGCCTCAATAGCTTAGTAACCAAACACAATTTCCACTGATTTTTCTGGAGATTCTAAAATAATGTGTGGCATTACATTTAGATTTGAGGGCGAAGTTCTCTTGATGTTCTCTTTTTGGCCTTTCATAATTGGAGGAAATGTTTTTATCATATTTTCTTGAATCTGAACATCCCTATCTGCAAATTCTTATGAAATAAACCAGTTTCAGCATCCAACACTGGCCTCAATTGTTTTCTATGTGAACATTTAATAATTGCAAAAATGCTCTAATACATTACTCTTGTCACATTCCAGTATGGTGGTCCACACATAACATACTTTTCCAAGTAGGTAAATCAGTTACTTCAAACTGCTTCTCTGAATGACTTCAACTTCTTAATTCAACATATGAACAAACACATTCATAAAAGCCAGCTTGTACCACGTAAAGGTGCCAGCTGGGGCACATATCAGGAGTAGGGAAACACCGGTTTTCCTTTGTTACAAGTACCTCCCGATTGCCCCATTTCAGAGAAAGGGGGCAACCGCTACTAAATGCTTCATAATATGGGAAAGGCCTTTCATAATCACATGGCATCTAAGTCATGACCGGGCAGCGAATGCCACCTCCATTTGTCACCAGTCTGAAGGAGAGACCTTCAGTAAAGCATGTGAGGCCAGCTTCAGATTCTCTTCCTCCCGCTTTTATAAATGAAGAATTCTGGGTCCTCCTGCCACCGACACTGACTGTAAACTTGCCCTCCACCTGTCTGAGGAGCATGGAGAGAAGAGACCCAAGTCTGTGACAGAGACTGGCAATAAAGCCGTGGCAGTCTGTGCCAATGCACATTTAAAACGCAAAGCCAGAAGCCAGAGGAGAGCATTTTGAGAGGTGAGGTTGTGCAGCGAGGTAAAGATCCCACAATAGAGCACTATTGTTATCCAAAGAGCAGCACACCTGTTCTCAGTGCCGCCAGCGAGCTGTGCCACAGAGCGGCTGGGCTTCGTCTTGCCCTTCACACCAGCCTCCTTCCCTACCTTTCCTCTGAAATTATTTTCCAAACTCACTCCACCATCCCACAAAGTAAGTACCTTAACTTGAGTTACAGGGCTGGTCCCTCTCTTTTCATTTTTTATCCCAGTAGGTGAGACCGCCCCTGCTGTGTTTGGTGGCTGTGGAGTTGATGGCATCTTTGCTCCAGGTGACACCTGCAAGCCGGCCAGCTGGGCGGCGTAGAGCTGCTGCAAAACAGAGAAGGAAAACATTGATCTCTTTAAATGCAGCTGAAACAGAATCAGAAAAGGAAAAAAAAAAGTCTTAGCATATTGTCAGATAACTATAGCCTTGTTCTTTCTCTTTCACTAATTTTTTTTTTGTTGTTTTTTTAAGAGGAAAATACAAAAACAAAATTACAGTGGAAAAAAAAAGTGCCCTGAAACTGGAGGCCTGGCTCTGGGCCTATTTCTTCTAGCAATGACAATGCAGCCTTGGAGCAAGACTGGGTCTCCAGAGCTCAGTTTCTTCGGCTATATGCAAAGGAATTTGACAAAGGAGTAGTCTCTATGGTTCTTTCTAGTGTCCAGCGTTCACTAACTGTTCGTGTAGCATGGCCACTCATGCGATTTCATTCTCTCTGAGCTAACAAGAAGCTAAGCTGAACTCCCCGGGGGACGAGGTTCTCCCTCGGCATCTGGCATTCTCCTCTGAGCACTCTGATCCTACCAGATGACCAGTGGCTGTCACAATATAGGGGACTTGTTTCTAGGCATCAAGTAATCTTCAACAGCACATAGCCAGATCAGTAGCCACAGAAGCAACGTGAAGCATATTTGGCCTGCCCAGGAGCTAAGGCTGTAACAAAGTGCTTCCTGTGAGGCCAGGCAGCTCACTGGTTTGCCCTGGGTCCTCCCATCACTTGGGACTCCAGGTTTATCCTCACTATTCCTATGGTCTTTCCCAGACTTGTCTGAAATATAGTTCTCTTTGGCAAACCAATGGTCTTACTCTTCTCTCAGCTCAGCCTTCCAGACACGTGCTAAGCAGACAACCTGATTAAAGTGATCTACCTCAATTATATCATTTAACTGAATCTAGGCCAAAGATTGAAAGACAGGTAAACCTACCTCCTTTTATATACTTTTAACTTTTATCAAAGTAATGTTGTACAGAGTCTAATAAGAGAATGAAAAGGCAATAGAAAGCAATGTGGTCCTCTTGTGTAATGGAACACCTCCACGGGTATGAACAATAACCTTGGTTTTCCCACACCGATCCCCCTACCTCACTCCTCACTCTTGGAGACCATCAGGTTCGATCTTAACTGTTCTGACTGATATGTATCAGCTTACTTGTAGGAGCTTATAGACTGCTTTGCCCATGTCTGCTGTCCTCACACAGTACAATGATGAAAGACTAGCCTTCTGATACTGCCAACCACTCTCGGGATGTATGCTGTCTTGACTCTCTTCCTGATTTCTTAATGTTAACATCACCCATTTTAAATTAATGTCCACACATTTTCTGCCTCCTTAGACATTTATTATTGTTTGGGAATATAATAAATTCTACTTTGGGGGGCTGGAGAGATGGCTTAGCAGTTTAGGCATTTGCCTGCAAAGCCAAAGGACCCAGATTCAATTCATTCCCCAGTACCCATGTAAGCCAGATACACAAGGTGGTGCATGTGTCTGGAGTTCATTTGCAATGGCTGAAGGTCCTCGTGTGTCGATTCTCTCTCTCTCTCTCTCTCTCTCTCTCTCTCTCTCTCTCCTTTCTTCCTCTCTCAAATAAATAAAAATAAATAAATAAATTCTACTTTTTCCTTTCTTTCCCTCTTACTTTTTTTTTTTTTTTTTACAGTACTGGGGATTTTATGGAACGTTTTTATGGTACTAGAGATTTTATGGTTCTTTTTTATGGTACTGGAGATTGAATCCAAGGCCTTATGCAGAAAAACACTCTACCACAGAGCTATATCCCCAGACCATTTTTTGTTTTCATTTTGAGACAATGTTCCACAAAGTTGCCATGCTGGCTTTGAACTATGGATTTTACTCTCTCTGCCTTCTTAGTACTGAAAATATAGGAATTAGTTCTGGCATTGACTTTTCCCCATTTTCTTAACTTTTTCATGTGTGTGTGTGTGTGTGTGTGTGTGTGTGTGTGTGTGTGTGTGTGTATATATGTATATATATATGAATATTTTATATATTACATATATATACATAATTTGCTTCATTTTCTATTTTATTCTTTTTTATTTGTATTTTTTTATTTGAGAGAAAAAGATAGACAGTGAGAGAAAGAGACAGAGAAAGAAAGAGAGAGAGAATGGGTGCACTAGGGCCTCTAGCCACTGCAAACAAACTCCAGATGCATGCATTACTTTGTGCATCTCGCTTACATGGGTTCTGGGGAATCAAGCCTCGAACCAGGAACTTTAGGCATGCATGTGCTTAACTACTAAGCCATCTCTCCAGCCCCTCATTTTCTATTTGCTTTCTTTCTTTGTTCTTTGCTTTTTGTAACTATCACTACTTATCCACAAACTCTCCAAGAGACTGTAAAACAGCCCAATATAGTACTAGGTAATCTTTGTATCTATTTTTTTCCTTGTCGATGCCCTTCTTAGGATTAAGTTTCCACACTCTTGATGCAGTCAGAACTAGTGTATTCTCTAGGCCTAGTGCAGATCTATGGGATACGGAATGCCCTTTGCTTCTGCTGTGATGGAGTCTGTTTCTGCCTGCCTTGTCTTTCTGTTTTAGTTAGCTGTCTCTTTCTGGTTGGGCATCCCCTCCCGGAAATAATTAAGAAAGGTGCATGGGGTGTTAAATTTTTAGGACTTATGTTTCTGGAAAATATTATTATATTTTTCTTACTTGATTAGAACTTAATAAAGAATTCTAAGTTGAAAATCATTCCACCTTAGAATTCCAAAATAATCATCTATTGTCTTTTTTCTTATAGCTAAGGAAGTCTGAGGTCATTCTGATTTCTGACCCTTTGTGTGGGATCAGTTTCCACCTCTGAGAACCTCAGGCTCTTCCCTTAGACCAAGTGTTTGGAGATTTCACTGTGAGCAGTGTTCATCTTTTATGTTCATTATTCTGGAAATTCAGCCTTTTCCCCTGTAAAACAGTGTGCTTCGATTCTAGAAATCTTTCCGGGGATTTTTATGCATGACTTTCTCTCCCAGTATTTGCCCATAAACTCATAAAAGTAGTGTTGGAATTCTTCACTGACCCTCTGCTCTATTTTTTCCCCCTTTACATCCACTCTTCAGCCTTCAGCTAGACTCTAACATGGAGTTTTTTTCAAATTTATCTTCCAAGACGTCTGTGAGTTTTTAAAGTCTCCCCTTCTATACTTTAAGGATGGACGTTTGTTCCCTGAGAGCTTTTATTTAATAACATTTTGATCATTATTCTGCTGCACAATATTAATAATAGGTTTGGGATTTGCTTTGTCTTTTGTTCTCTGGGCAGCTGTCTCTCATTTCTTGTAAGATCTTTCTTCCTTACTAGAAACTTCTCCTAAAGTCTCTGGTGATTACTGACTGATTGCTTCTTCCTCTATGAGTGACACCATCAAAATCTTGCTAGAAAGTCTAAATGTGTGGGGTGTTGTTGAATGACAGGCTTCAGTACAAAGTAATGTTGCAGCAGGTGAGGTTTTCTTGAAGAATCTGAAACAGTAATACCCACAGGTTGTTTCTCTTACACTGGACTATATTCTTGGAGGGATGCATTCAAATCCTTGCCTTGGATGGGAGATGAACTTGTATGCCATCATTAGAGGAGCCTCAGTGATGCCTGGAACCCAAGATTAAAACCTGAGAAGGCAGCTTCTCAAGACTGCAGGCTACGAGGTATTGGTAGCAATTACCAGGTCACATGGGGCTGAAGAGAAATCATCTTTTATCAATTTTATCCTGTCTACCATTCTCTCTCTTACCCTGGTCTTCAGTAATGGGTGAGGCCTTCAGGTGTTGATCAGTGTTCTCTTTTGTGATGACAGTTACAGCTCTCCTATCAATTTCTAATATTCTCAAAGCTTTTACCCGCCTGTCTTTCTACTTCTACTCAAAGGTTTATACCTATAATCTGTCATTGTCACTGTATTAGGATTTATGTGAACCTGGCAATAAATAAGTGTGTTAATCTGCTGTGGTTGACAAGAAGTCAGATATCCCAATCTTAACACTATTTAATGCTTAAAAACTTTATTCAAATATTTTCTTTTCCTCTTATAATCAAGATTAAACCATCACCTTGATAGTCCAATTTCTAGCATAATAAACAGAAAGCTTCCTAGTTCATCAACTGCAGAGAAAATAGCTCAAACTTTGTCATACTCGAAGGGGAGAAAAAACAGGTGGTTTGTGAGCAATTTCCAGCATTACTATCATTCAGATGGACAAATAAAAAAATTACAGTAATCAAAAACAGACCTTTCAGCACATGTAATTAAATGAAAGCTTAATAAAGAATAATTTGCAAGAGCCAGATGTGCCTATGTCATGATTGTTGCTTTCTTTGGAACAATTTTTCTAATATAACAAGCCTCTAAAGAAATTAAAGTTTCATAATTCTATATGCGATGACTCAGTGACAAGAAACATGTACAAGAGCTAAACTGCTAGAATTAGGCAAAAGAAAGGCTGTCGTTTTGTTCTTTTTACTCTGATATATCTCTTCCTTTGAGATTTACCCAGGAAGGGGTGTAGTGCAGTTAGTTGTCTAGCATGCATAACGTCCTGGGTTCACTCGCAGAACATGTACACAGGGCATGGCAGTGCACACCTGTCATCCCAGCACCCAGGAGGTAAAAGCAGAAGGATCAGAAATTCAAAGTCATTTTTAGCTAAATAAGTTCGTGGACATCCTGGGTTATAGGAGATCTTGTCTTGAAAAAGAGGGGTAGGGTGAGGATCAAAGAATCTATGAAGTTTCTGCTTGATTTAAGTCAGCAAGTCTGCTTCATGTGAAATGAACAGAGGTGGTTACACCTTGAAAAGGAGTTGGCCATAGAGTTGCTGAAGTTATAACCAATACATTCTACTGCAGAACACTGAAGAGCCATCAAACCTTAGATCTATAAGCCCTCAGAAATCTTGTATACCTTATTTACCTTGATAATTCAGAAGATAAAAAGAAAGTCCATTTTATTTTACTCAGTATTAAATATTTTTGGAACTTCAAATAATCATAAATTACATCTTTGGAAAAAAGATTTTATTTAAAGAGATGACTCAATATAGGAATACTTCAAGATTGATTGAACAACAGAGTTGATGTTTGGAAACAGTAATATTAATTAGTTTCTCTAAAACTGTGATACTCATTTACTTCATATTTGTGTCCAATAATCTGTATAAGAACCACAACTCCTAAGACTGCTTAGAACTGGTTCTTGTGAGCTGTGATACCTCATCCATGAGAGGCAGGAGGAGCCACGGCCACATTCCATGAAGCTGACAGATCTGAGCAAACTGAGCACTGGGAACAATGTAAGATAGAGAGAAAAGAGCCTTGAGATGGAAGTGAAAATGGATCCATGAAAAGTAAAATATTCTACCTAAAGCATTGTACCTACCAAAACCTACAAGTTGTACCTTCAAGTTGAAGTTTTCAGATTTAATTTGGATAATAAGAATGCCATTCACTGGACATTTACAAAACAATTTCACAGCTTGCCTTCTAAGGCTAAATATGTATTCTAGATAAGAGGCTCTGTGTTAGGAGTGAGGGATTCAGTCTTGGACCAAGCACACAGCCCTAGAGATGTGAATATGGATCCTTAACCCTCAGGGGTCTACATGTTTCTGGTGGTGCCCATCATATTGTAACCTTGTATTCCATTATGTACACGTATCTGCTCCTTGTAGACTATAAGGTTATTGAAAAGATGATCAATCAAATTATGTTTGAATGCCTAGCACTAACCACAGTGCCCTTGTAAAACACAAATACCTGAGAAATACTTTCTGAACTAAAAGACTATGTAGATCAATGATACAGGAAAGAAAGTGTCTTCATGAAGTAACAGGTAGCACATGGTCAGATTTATCATGCATGTAATGATAATTTTATAACATTGAGTTAAAAATACAGGGAATATGTCACAGTTAAGTTATATTATTTCATGAGGGCAGTGGGGGAGGGGAATGAAAGAGAGCAAAGTATAATGAAACATGAATGAAGATGCCATGAAGAAACCTATCACTTTCTGTGCTCACCTAAAAAATTAATAAAATAAAACAATTGTGTTTTGTTGCTCAAGGAATATTGGCTTCACTGACTCATATTAAGCTTTTGTAATACAAACTGTAGTCTGAGCAGTAACTCAGGAGTAGGGTTAGTCTTTTCAGGATAGTTACCAAGAAGTCTCATGTTTCTCTGATACTGCATCATTCAGAAAGTATTATTTATTTATGAATACATGTGCACATGTGTATGTATGTGTATGTGTTGCACATGTGTGTGTGCATGTGTATGTGTTTATGTGTGTGTATGTGTATGTGTGTATGCGTGCATGTGTATGTGTGTGCATGTGTGTGCGCACGTATGTGTTTATGTGCATGTGTGTATGCATGTGTGTGCATGTGCATGTGTGCGTGTGTGTGCATGTGTATGTATGTGTGTGTATGCATGTGTGCGTGCAAGTTTCTCTTGACACTTCAGATGTATGAGCCACTTTGTATTCAGCTTTACATGGATGCTGGGGAATTGAACCCAGGGAAGCAGACTTTATAAGTAAGTGCTTTTAACCTCTGAACCATCTCCCCAGCCCTTTATCTTTTTGGGAAGAATGTAAAGATACTAGTCATTCTTATAACATGACTTCAATTAAGAAATATCTTTGCAAACTAAGAGATTAGGAAGGAGAAAAGTCAAATTTAGATTAACTATTACATAAGAGTTTAAAATGTTTATTTATGTAGAATTCTTAGATCATAGTCCACAGTCATAATAGTAATGAATATTTATTCCTATATACAATTGAGGCTTAAGAAATCAACAGTGCAGTTAAATGTATACCAGGCTCAGAAAAGTCTCACAAACATTTAAATTTGGTGAAGACTGTTCTGCAAATATAGATTTTCCATTTTAATTGTATAAAATGTTCAGTGATTGCTTGGGATATTGAATTGCTTCTTTATTCAAAATGCATACAAAATATATGCAGTGCATGCAACTTAAAACAAGACTTGGGCTGGAGAGACAGCTTAGCAGTTAAGGCACTTGCCTCCAAAGCCAAAGGGCCAAGGTTTGATTCCCCACAACCCATGTAAGACAGATGCACAAGGTGACACATGTGTCTGGAGTTTGTTTGCAGTGGCTGAAGGTGCTGGTGCACCCATATTCTCTCTTTTTCTCTTTCTTTCTCTCTTCTTCTTTCTCATCTCTCAAATAAATATAATTAAGTAAATAAATAACTGAGCCTTATTGAGCTTTTCTCAAAATTATAAACTCACACATACTCTACAGAGCACTATGACATGCTATTTGTGTTTTCTTGCTAACATTTATCGGAGCACTAGTTTAAACATGGCAGTTGTCAAGAAAGCTTGGGAAAGCAGAACAGTGGCACAGCACATGGAACAGAAAAGGTCTTTGCATGTCCTTTGAGCAAGTCTGATGTCCTCATTCTGCGGGTAAGCAGTGGTCTCAGAAGCAGCAGTTTTCAAACACAATTAGTTTTGGAGCCAGAGGAACTTTGTGGCTTTCATTCTAACATCACCAGAATGTCATTTAAAGTACAAACTGTTCTATGATAAATCTTTGCACCTTTCAAACACATTTCTACTCTTGATTAATTTGCTCATTGACAAATCTTTATTCAATACCAATTAATTAAACCTTGTACTATATACTGGAGGTGCACCAATAAGCAACTCAGCAATGGCACCTGGTAAGTGGTGCTAATACGAGAAAGTGACATGAAATAAATGCTTAGAAAGTATATGTGAAATTATGGTTAGAAAGTGCTGAGAGAGACAAGTACAAAATGTGGAGAAACCCTGTAACAGAGGCGTTAGGTGCTGTCTGGAGGGCCAGCATAGCTTCTCCAAGGATATAACATTTCCCTTAAGTGGGAGTTTATGGGAGGAAAGACTGGCAGGAAAGCATCAAGCGCCAAGGTTCTGAGACAGAAAAGATGGGCAAATTTTGTGAAACAGAAACATGCCAAGAGTGCTGAGAGCTGGAGGAATGGAAGAGGAGTTGGCTGGGACGCAGGTGAGGGAGAGGCTTGTCTTGGTCCATTTACTATGACAAAATCCTATAAATGTGGTGATGAAGAAACAAGAGGAAAGTATTCCTCACAGACCTGGAGGCTAAAATATCCAAGGCTAAAGCACAAGAAAATTTCATGTTTGGTGAAGTGAGGGTTGCTTCCTTGTAGGTGGCTGTGAGGGCCTGATCACCTCCAGGATGCTCACTTCCTATGCCTTCACCCCGGGAGTAGGCTATAGCAAGACTACATTTATAACCATAGCATTTATTCCCATAAGACAGGTATTCAGCAAGAACAATGAACTAAAGCCAGGACACAGCACATATTTCCATGCTTTACTACTAAACCACTGACTAACCTTCTAAAATAACCTGGATTAAGAAAACCCTCGGATGCTCTCACAATTTTACACATACAGACTGATAACATTTCTGAGAGTTCCATACACTGCCGAGGCTGCCCTTTGTGATGTCTTTCTTATAACTATAGCTAGGGACACTTTAATAACTAAGTGCGCTTGGATTCAGGGCAGAGTGGTGGCTCTTCCAGGCTCCATCAGCCTCGTGGTGAAGTGCGTGAGTCCTGCAGGCTCACACCCTGGTCCCATGTCAGCCCCATTACATCACCGCTCTGTTGGGAAGAAGAAGCATTTTTTGTCCCCCCAAAACCAAAGTAATGCCAAATTATAATGGGTTTTGTCACCATGTATCTACATTTATGAAGAGCAAAATACCTGCTTTTAATAGCTTTCTGTGATAAACATATGTAAGATCTCCATTAAGTAAGTGAAAATGCCATGGAGAAAAGTATAAGGCCTTTTTCTTCAAAATCATATGATTTTCACAGACCTATCCTTCCAGGCATTCAATCACCACCTCCAGTCATTCATAACTTAACTCAAAAAATACAAATTGAATATTAAACTTAGCCATGTACTTTGCTAGGTATTTGAATTTATTATTCTACTTAAGCTTCATAATACTTATGTAAGATAGGAATCATTACCCATTTGAGAGCCAATCTCACCTTTAAGCCCATATTTTTTCTGCTTTTAGAATCAAATTCTTTTAAATAATGCATCTAGTGCATCACAGGGAAACCTCTTTCCTACTCCTCACCACCAGACAAGTCTTATCACCAGAGAGCCTCAGATGTGACTGCTGCTCTGAGTTCTCAGGAAGCATTTCCACATGCATAACAGTTCCAAGACAGCGGTCCACAGTCCTCAGATATGAAAGAATGCTTAATGGCACTGCAGCCATACGGTATGACTGAGTCATAATTTTGATCTCAATGATCCCTTTCTCCAACCAACCTTTGAGCCGCAGCAGAGGACAGCTAAAACGTCCTCGCTTCAGAGAGTGGCAGGGTGCAACCAAGAGCCCCGCAAGGCATGTGTGGGGACGGGAGAACGAGGCAGACAGGCATTGAACTGGCTCAGGGATTCTCCACTTTGTGACAAACAAACATTAAGATGCATAGCACAACTTTCCACACCAAATTCTCCCTGGAGTAGATTCACCTGTGTTTGTCATTTCAGTTAGTAAGGGCACTTTAAAGTAGTCTGCCAGACTCTGACCCAAGGAGAAAACAAAATGCTCCCTCAAATGTAACTGACCTCTCCACTTTGTGGAAAATGAAAACAAAACAAAACAAAACAAAACAAAACAAACAAACAAAAAAACAGAAAGATAAGCACAGATGCTATTTAACAGAGCCAGATTTCATGGGCTAATGGAGATGACAACCCCTTTATTTACATTTGCTACAGCGCCACACAATATAGGGGAGGCCTTGCCCCTCACAGCTCTCTGCCTTAACCGCCGCTCTGCCTGTATGCCACACACTAGCCTAGCAAGCTGAGTAGGAAGGGCAGCATCTTAGAGAAGTGGAGGTGTGTATTGCATTGGTGCTCCCTAATACCAAGCCCAAATCCAGCTCAGTTCTCTAATAATACCCAGAGAACTCCTGGGTTTTGTAACCTTTGCAAAACAATGTAAGCAAGGTATGCCATTGAGAGGGGATTCATCAGCTGTGAGGTGGCAGACCAGAGGTGATCAAGAAGCCTGACTTAGAGCTTGTTTAGTAGAGAGGAAAATGTGTCAGTAACACACACGTCATTACAGACCAAAGGAGAGGTGACAAGAGAGAGCTTAAAAATAATTATTTGAAAGAGTTACAAATACTTTTACTTCTCAGAACCCTTCAATGTCAACAAAGCAATGCAGGAAGTATAGCTGTGGGTTTATGGAAGGATGGAATTACAGCCTTGCTTTCAGCATAGAAGGTAAGGTACTGGTTAGCTAGTCCCCTGAGCTCAGCAGAGCAAACTGCCTGCAGGTATGGGAGGTGAGAGAAGGAGCAGGGGAAGCTCACTTTCCACTGCTGCCGCGGGGCATTTCCGGCCATCTCCTCGCCCTCCGGACACTCTTTGTCCTTCACTAACTCTCACAATTCTACTCATCTCTTGATTCTCAACACAGAAACTATGTTCTTCCTGAAATTCCACTCTCCTGCTTTCTTTTGTCAAGGTAGGGGCTGACCTGGAATTCACTCTGCAGTCTCAGGGTGGCCTTGAACTCACCATTTTCCATTCTCCAGTTTCATGTACCTTATATGCTTTTTATACTTCCTTCTTATCCCCATTTTTCTCTTCCACCAAATTCTGAGTCCTTCAAGGAAAAGCCAAGTCTTATTTCCCTTTCCCTCCTAGTATTTGGTGTAATGCTCATCAAAAAATAGCAGTCCTGTTAACACTGGTCTTCAAAATCCTTTCATTTCTATTCTTGTCCCATCCTCTTTCTGTGCACATGCTATTCTCAGTTAAGCCATCCTCTCACATTTCCCCAAAGGAACCCCAAAGATAAAAGATATCTTTATCTCTGACATCCTGGTATATTAGGCATGTAAGTTCATGAGGGGGTTCATTTACTTTCTTGCAAAGAAACACCAGACAACACCATGATAGCAGAAGAGTTATGGACAACAGCTTCTCCAGTCTTTCCACCGTACAGATGCGTGATGTGCATAAACCCACTAGCTGGTGAGCACAAGCGAGAGGGAAATCTAGAACCCAGATGGCTCACTGTCCGTCCCTACTCAGACTACTCATCTTTCCATGGTAAAATTCTTTAAGGGGTTGACTGCGAACAGAATCTGCACATTTTATCAGAGATATTTTTCACAATTCTCCTTGTATTAAATAGAAATTTATGGGCTGGAGTCAGTGAAGTGTTTGCCTTGCAAGCATGAGGACCTGAGTTTGATACCCAGAGCACACTTAAACAACAACAACAACACAGAAGCTGTGTGGTGGTGCGTGCTCATAATCTCGGCATTGAGGAGGCAAACTTAGCCTACTTGTTCAGTCTTCTTGGTAAGTTCTAGGCCAATGAGAGCCCCCGTCTCAAAATGAATGGTTACCTGAGGAACAATGCCTGAGGTTATTCTCTGGCCTCCACATGCATGTGAACATATATGTACAACATTTGAACACACATGTGGACCCACAGATATATGCACACACACAAAGAAAATATATCCTAAATGTAACTGGAATGTAATATCTGGGCACCCAAGAATGATTTATTTTGGAGAATTTTATTTTAATACTTATTTAAAATGTGCCTATTTAAAACTATAACCACAGTAATTAGGTTAAGGTAATTATAATCATCTTAAGGTGTTTTCCAGATTTTTAAAATTAAAGCTTATGCAAATATAGATAAAGGGGCAAAAATTTGTCTCAGGCAAGAGCAAATTTATTTTCACCTTCCTTGGTAGTGGGGACAGTCAGAAGTGGGCCCCGTGGGAAGGGAGCAGAACTGGGTGGGCAGCGCTGTCGAGACACGCATCGCCGAACGTGCTCCAGGGCCTTCAGGCTACAAGTCATGCAACCCTGACTTGCTGGTCACGATGCCATAGCTTATCAGCTAAGATAAGTGCCCACTGAGATAGACAAGCACTCACTCTACCAAGAGGACAGACAGCTACCCACGAGTCAATACCTAAGCACTCCTTAGTTGAGTCATAAGGACGTTTCCGGTGGTTATGTGTTTTTGAATATTTGTTTGCTTTTAGTAAATGACTGTGTGTAATATGTTAGTTTACCAATATTTGAGAGTATAGTTTATAAACACATGGCGAATTCATTCATTCCTTCATCCATTCATTCAAACAATTATTTGCTCGGCAATGCCTATGGGCCAGGTACCATTAGCCTTTAGATAAACTAAAGTGAGCAGTGTCTTTGGAGGAGGAGAAAGACAGACAACTCATACACATGAGTTTCTCCAAGTGATACAAACTATGAAGTATTAAACAGCCCCACTTGTATGTGGAGGGAGCTTCGAGTATAGAGATAAGGAAACTCAGAGAAGGGGCACTGGGATGTCCTGAATCCTGAATGAAGTGTGAAGAATGGGATGCTGGGAAAGCACTTAGGCAGGGACAGAGTGTATGCTGAAGCCTTGGCAAAGGTGTCCTTGTGCTTGGAATGTTTGAGGAAAAATAAGGCTACCAAGTGTGGCCTTCGTAGAGTTCATTCATCAAAGGGCATACGCCAAGGCATCAGAAAGGTAGCAAGGGGATCGAGTCCATGGGTGCTCTGTGTCCTAGGCCGTGGACTCCAGAGTCCATGCTGAGTTTCTGTGCTTCCAGGAACGCCATGCTAAAGCAACATGGTGGGCCTGGATATTCCTCAGCAGTACCCACATGAGCATCTGGAAAGGGGCCAGGCCGCCTTGCTGTGGCCCAGGATGGATGCCAGGGAAGCAGATGCTGTTGCCTGAGAAATATTCTGCAATTGCCTGGCTTCTCTGCTCCTCAGATTCCATCCATCATAAAGCTTACAACACAGCACAGTGGGAAGACAAATGCAGGCAACTGTGGACATGTTTTTTAAAGTGTTCAAATGTTAAAATGTACATGGGAAAACAAAACTGCATGAGAGTGGAGCACAATATTTTCTAAGTGCTAGTTTTTACATCATCAGACAGAACAAATGCTCGTTAGGAGTGAGTGTTTATCATAAACAATGGAAGTGGGTTTTAGCTCCTCGGGAGATTCTTGTATTCTGCTACCAAAAAGAGTCGTAAAATGCACAGATTTACTAAAAATAAATTTATATTAGTATTAAAACAAATTTATATTAATATTAAAACAAATTTATATTAGTTATAATTTGCATTTTATAAATACTGAAGGAGATAAGGAAATATTTTGAATTCACATCCAAGTCATCAGGTAACTACATAAGAAAAAATGGAAAATATTTTCCTAATGTTCTCATATTTTTTCTATATATTTTTTTTAAAAGGTTGTACTCTTAGGCCCCTCCTTCCCCACCCAATTCTGCTGAGCGTCTTCTTCAGTGAGGTTACTGGTCGTTGTCATTGTGACTGTGGGGACGTAAAAGGCCTCAGCCAGTCTGCAGCGTGCGTGTGGCGGCTGGGGGTGGGGGTGGGGGTGAACATCTATAGTTTTCAAATTTAACTAAATAAATATTTGACTCTATCTCAGAGACAACTGCACTGTCACTTTTCAAATAGCATATTGTTAGTAACGCCAACTGGAAAACAGTCGGGTGGGGCAGCCTGTGCGCATGCTGCTGGTACGCGCTGGCAGGACCCAGGGCTTGCTCTCTGTTAGAAGAGGGAGTGGCCCTTGTACACAGCAGCCATCATGAGAATCATCCAAAGAGCACAAGACCCACTTACAACACGCTTCACTGTCACAGACCTGACCCCGCCCACAGCTCAGTAATTCACCCTACACATTTCCTACAGAAGATGAAACAAGTGATTAGATAAAAGGTTGCAAAAGAAATTTAGAACATGTGATATTATAAGTAGCTCTGGGATGCAGGATAGCAGAATGATTGAAAGTGTACATTCTTTGGTAAAATCTGTATGACCATTGTCTACTTAATTGCTGTGAGCTTTGTTTCCACAACTGGAAAATGGGGACAGTAACAGAACCTGCTTCAGGATGCTCTGTAAACAAATCAACCCCCACGACCTGTTTGTGACAGGCACATGGCAAATGCTCCAGGGCATGGGCTCTTCCTAGTCTTACATGTGCAACACCCTGGGCTCAACCTCAGCACCAGAAAACAGAAACGAACAAATAAACAATCAGGAATACAACTCGTGGTATATTAGAAGCATTAACACTTGACTGAAGTCCCGTTACTGGCAACAGTTTTGACTAAGAGCACTTGGTTAGGTTTAGCTCACAGCCAAGGCCCAGAAACAGGCCCTTTGCAAACTAAAAGTTAAAAAGTCATCATGAACAGAATGAAACTGCACCTCTGCAACTTGGGCAGTGTCTGTGCTTTTAGGAAGGTCTCTGCCTCCAGCCATTGCTTTGGGCTGGTACCTGAGGGCGGTAACCACAGACCCAAGATGCTCACACTAGTTTCAAAGCCAACGCAGCTTTGAAAATGTTTTCAGATTTATAACATGCGCCACTTCTCTGGCAAAAGGAATAGCATCCTTGGCTGTTCATTTCAGGAACAGGAAGTGTGTCTTGTCTGTATTTTCACTGCTCTTGGATAGAGAAGAATCTGTGAACACTCAGAGCCCCAACTGAAGAGGGCTTTTCCTGAATCTTACTCTCTTCCCAGCCTACTCTTGCACCCCAGAAAACTCTCCCTACATGATGTCCAATCACAGCTTTAGCTGCTTAAGAGGGCATAATTCCAACGGACCATGGAATATTTATGTCTCTATGCAGCTCTTTGAAGGAATAATCTTATGTTTTTGTGCCTGTCTTGGGTCAGAGGTTCAAATCAGCACTTCTTCCTGCCGTTCGTTATGTGTTTTACGATAATTCACAGCTCAGCAAGATGAATCATGAAACAAAAGTGTCTATGTTACTTCAGCAACTAATTCTTGCTAATCAAAGATTTCCAGCCACACCACTCAGCATGAGACTCTGCATGGAAAATATGAGAGGAACAAAGCGTTTTGTCAAACAGCACATCTCATGATGTAAACACATATGTCTCTTAAAGGAAATTTTATCGTTACCACATTATCTGCACACAAAAGGAGCATTCTTGTCGCAGACCTGGTGCCACTGTGGAGTCATCGTCACTGGAAACAAGAGCCTGATTAGGTTCCCACACAGATATGAATAGACTTTCCTTTTTTAGTGAAATAGCTGCTTTTATTCCTTTTTCAAACAGACTGGTAATTGTCACCCTAAAAACACTGAATTGTACCCGGCAACATTTGTTTCTGCTTTTTCTTCCCATCTTTTTAGAATCGGCCAATAGTGCCAGTGTCCCTTCTGGCTGGTCCTCTCCTGGAACGCTGGAGTTGGTCCACAGCTGTGTGGCTGTGACCGAGATACACAGCAGGCTCAGTCCGTCGGGTCTCTTGTCTGTTAATAAAGTGCACAGTCTGCAGGACAGATGTTAAGAGATCTGTTAAATAAGTCAGTGGCAGAGATCCTGACCTCTGCCAAGGAGCATTTTATTATTCCAGAAAGGGGCATAATTACAAGGCATTAACAATTAGAAAACCCATAGCTTTTCTTTCTAGATTTTTTTAAACTTCTTATTTCATCGTTTGTTTGAAATAGAATATCCAGGCCTATTCACTGAGAAGCAGTGTGTTAAATATGACTGGATTTAGTACAAACTGCAGATTACGGGATTTCCCCTAAATCCCCAGGAAATGGTTGGACCTTGGCTCTGCTTCAGCCCTCCACAGTTGTGTTTACTCAGCGTGTGTCATTGCTCTGTTTGTACAGTCTCACTTGCCACAGGGCACCATTGTGCTAAAGGGACCATCCATCTTACCCAACATAGTTCCCTAACTATTAAATCGAGGGTAATGGCAATGTAAACGAGAGATCAAATTAATAGAGGGGTCGCACACAATAAAGTTGTTCACTATACCTTATGTTACTCTACTCTTTTTGGTGTGAGTAAAGGCACTGGGAATTCCCTCATGTGGTATCAAAGACACCGTTCTCCAACCCCTTGCTGACCTCTCCAATCTCACCTGCAATTGCTCCTGTGCCAACTGCTTCTGACGGTGCCATGTTGTCTGCTCGTGCTGCCCCCACGGACAGTCTGCCCTCCCTGCATGGCGCATTTCACTTCTGCACCACTCCCTGGTGTTTCCTTCCCCACAATCTGGGTAAGCTCACACTCTCCTTCCATCACTGAATATGAGCAGCCCTCATCCAAGAAGGCTGCCACTCCTCCCAGAGGCAGAGCTAAGCACTTCCTCCTCTCACAGCAAGTTCATTCGAGGAACATATCTATTTTAGCAATTGTCACATTGCTTGCTAGATCCTGGAATCTCTGAGGGCAAGGATCAAGTTTTGTTGATTTTAGTGTCCCCAAGCTAGAAAAGAGTGTTTCCCACATAGCAAACATTTATGAAATATTTGACGAGTTAATTTATGCATGAGCTAATTAAATAACTAATCATGCTACATAAGTTGGTATCTCTACCTTTTTAGTACTGTGTTTATTTAGCCTGTTAATAACTTCATTGGGTTGCTACATTTTTGTTTGTTTTGTTTTCTAAGGTAAGGTCTCACTCTAGCCCAGGCAGCCCTGGAAAACACTATGTAGTCTCAGGATGACCTCGAACTCGCAACAATTCTCCTATTTCTGCCTCCCTAGAGGGATTAAAGGCAACCCAGCAGAAAGAGAATGAATTGATGTGCCAGGGCCTCCAGCTACTGCAAATGAACTCCAGATGCATGTGCCACTTTGTATGTCTGGCTTTATGTGGGTATTGGGGATTCAAACTCAGATTATTAGGCTTTGGAGGCATGTGCCTTAATTGCTGACCCATCTCTCCAGCCCTAGGCTGCTACTTTTATTGCAACATACACACATGCTAAAATGCATTTCATATCCACTCCTATATAGAACAGGTGAGAATACAACAGAATACTTTCCTCTTGTCCATCTGTTTCAGTTCTATTCACACAAAATTCATGAAGAAGAGGATATCAAGTTTAGCTCTTTACATTGCTTTCTCACAGTTTTCTACACCTTAACCAAGAACACTGACTAGCTCTGTGAATTTGGTGACATTAATTCATCTCTCAGAGCCTCAATTTCTTAAAATATAAACCTCAAAAGTCTCCATAGCACTTGGTGGAGTGCAAAGCCCTTTTCAGAAGAATTTTCACATGTATCCTCATCACTTCCCTTCCCTCTGGGGGTGTCATTCCTATAGCCACTTAACAGAAGGCTGGGTTTCAGGAAGCTAAATTATCTAAGCTCAAGGAACCAGGACTAGAGTTAGGACTTTACTTAAGGTCTCTGAAGACCTTTGCAGCTCTAAACTCTGTGTTATTTCATAATGTCACTGTTGACTAGAGAAGATTTTTTCTTCCAATATTATAGCATTTTTTTCCTTGATTAGTGGAAAATCCAATGTATAGTATTATCTTGCCAAGGGGCTATGTTTTCTTGCTAGAGAATGGGCTATAGACGTCATGCATTTTGTTATTAGGAGCAGTCATCAGACATAGACATGAGGGCACAAGTATTTCACAATGCCTGTATACAATTTGTTAGCCAATAAATAAATGAACATATTTGTATTCGCATGTACCAAGCAAGCAGCCCTATGCTGTCTGTTCCTGTCACTCTGAAGCACTGCTCATTTAGTTGATTTCCTCCCTGGACTCTAAGAGAGTGGAATTTGCTTAGCTGGCTGGTTTAACACAGCACCTACAGGGACATCAGACATTATTTAAAAATGTGTAAAATTAATGAAAGAATAACAGATAAATGTGTAAGAGGATGGGAAAAATGGCACTTACTAAGCATCTACCATATACTAGACAGTGTGCTTATATTATCTGTTTTAATAGTGAACCACAGGGGTTGTTTTCAACCCCATGTCACAGATGGGGGAACTGAGACTCGGGACTTTAGCTCATGGTCGCTGGGTCCTTTCAGCTGCAAAGATCTTATAGAACCACGGAGCACTGCTTTCTTGAAAACTCCAAGCCACTTAACTGAGGCACAGATGGAAAACAAAGGCCAGAGCAAGCCAGCTGCTCTACAGGGTCGCGCGGCACTTCAGTAACGTTCATGAGCGGGTGGATGGCTTGACCCACCGTGTCACAGAGACGCGTCTGCACTTGGGCGACGCTCCATAAGCAAGTGGAGGCCGCGGCAAATGAGGACCTGGGCTTATTTGTGTAGACGACTATTTTGTTCTGCAGCTCATAATGCCTCTGTAATAAAACCACTGGTAAATGGATGGAAAGGCGAGGTATTTCCATGCAAGTGAGCCACATGTAGGTTTCTGTGATCTCCAGAAAGCTTCCTCTCACAGTCAGGGTCTTGCTCTCGTGCTCTCTTGACTGTGCCCGCCCTGCGCTGGTGTCCTGGAGCTGCTTTGGACATGGACTCAGCGCTCTGTGAGCGAGGAACACAGCCTGAGCGGTGACTGGGACAGGAGTCTTCTGCCTGCTGCAGGCAGTCACAGTGTGGCAAAGAGGCCCCGTGCTGTACGCTGGTGGTGGGTGCTTCTCCTTTATTTCAAAGTGCTATTTTTATTTGTTTGTTTTTTGTTTTCTTTTTTGCTAGCAGTGCAAGTAACAAACAACCCATTGGGAATACAACACTAAATCTCTTTTCCTATAGATTTTTAGAGGGGGCCACTAAGAATAAGTCTGATACAATTCAATTATTGAATTCACACCTTTATCCATTTGAATATTAAATGGCCCCTTGAAAGTACACCTTAGTTAGAGGGAATTTCAGAAAATAGCACTTTCTAAATTTCCTTTAAATTTCTCTCCCAAGTGCTCAAAGGAGAGCTGGGGCAATGCAGCTCATTGCCTTTCCCGGCCTCCGGGGCAGCCTTTCACCAGTGCTACGAGACACAAACCCCTCAGAGTACAAGAGGTGAAGCGGGAGCAACAGTGGCCCCCCTATATTTCTGTGAGCACAGTGACAAGAGCTCGTAAGGGGCTTCTTCAATCACGAAACTGGAAATTGCTGAGTCACAGCAACATAATGTGACAGCGGCCCATTGCAGACCGTTGTAAGCTGCCATTCCCACACCCGTCCTGCTTAAGTAGCACACGTGACAGAGGAAATTGGTGTGGCCAACGGGTTCAGCGCAGGGCACCGATTCAGACTGGTTTTTGATGCGATTAAGGGCCACAGTGGAAGCAAATGTGTAAGCCAGCCCCACTCTTGTCTAACAGTCTTCACACCCCTCAAGTCGGAGAAGTCTGCCCGGAGCTACAGACATCAACATGACTTAGATCAGACTCGCGTCTTCGGCGGCGCTCTGGACCGCCGGCCCAAACTCTAAAAATGGAGGCATGTTGAGATCACGTTCCTATGCTAGCCACTTTAAATTAGGAAAGTCTCCTCAGCTGCTGGGCTAATGGTTCTAAAGTTTCGTACACTGTCTAGAGCTATTTGTACGTGAAGTCGCTGAAAATAAAGCTCTTTAATACTCCATAATTAGTCTTGTCTCCCTGAACATGACTTTACTGTAAATGCCCCCTTCTGTCTCTGCTATTGTCCCAAGATTCCTGAGAAGAAAGCAGTCAAGCGGCAATTCAACATTATCTATCACACCATGGTGCGCTGACTGCTCTCTGCCCCTCGGCACCCACAGCCTCCCGGCCTCAGGCTGGCACAGCGACCCAGCAATATCCAGATGTCAAGAGGGATGCCCGGCTCCTGATGCTGCGGCAGGCGCTCTGCTGCAGTATGCTCAAACATCTGCTTCCGCTGCTGGCCTGCAACCTGCTGACAATGCTCAGAGGGCTGGCCAGGGAGGGATGGCCAAGGACATGACCCCCAGCTCCTCCGGGAGACTCATCAAAACTCGGAAATTGTGAGGCAGCCCCAGGACCTCTCCAAAGGACAGGGCTCCACAACAAGAGCTTTTTAAGCATTTTCCTCAAAGGAAGAAAACTACGGAATGAGATGGTTTTCCTCACAGTAGTTCTTGTTCATGGTATCAGGTTGACAGTGTCTCCTATACAATTAGCTGGAAATCTGAAAAATATATACACTCCTTGAGGTCTTGAGAATACCATGTTGGCTTTGTGATCCTTGTCTTTTATAATTTTTTTTTAAATTTTTATTAGCATTTTCCATGATTATAAAAAAATATTCCATGGTAATGCCCTCCCTCCCCCACCCCCACTTTCCTCTTTGAAATTCCATTCTCCATGATATTACCTCCCCATCACCTTTAATTCTCTTAGAGAAGAGAGAAATACATTGTGTAAGACATTCCCAAATTTCTGTTTCCTGCCAGCACTTTGACACCTACTGTGCTGTTATTCCTCCGCAGAGTTTAAAGAAAAGACTCCTCACTGAAAAGTAACAATTAAAACATACCTAACCTTATACTAAAGTCCTATTTTGTTTCCTACATAAATAATTCAGTCCAAGACACTTAACTCTCCTGTGCTTTAATTTCACTTCAAAAATATAGGAATAATATTAAAACACTTTTCTTACAAAAGCTAAATTACTTTTAAACTGGAAATTTTTATACATTGTAAGTTCATACATATATAATAATCACAATACTCATTAATTTAATTAGCATGCAAAGCAATTGTTTTCATGGTGAATTTTCATACAGATACATCATTAGAGTTTGTCCTTATATCATAACATCCATATATAGCTTTTGTTTTGCATTGCTTCAGAATAAAATTCAGGCTTCATCTACAAATCCATTTACACTGCAAGTACAGGATCTCTGCCAAGAATGACCAATCCACCCTAACAGATTTCAGTTGCATCCTATAGAATGAACCATTCCCTCAGCCTCACCATTTCTCATTCATTTTATGCCAAAAAAAAAAATAGATTTGTAGTCAACTGAAGTCAAAACACCCTCAATGGAAGCCAAGCACACAATGAACTGATTCCACTGAGGAGTGGTGGCTTCTGGAGTCAGAACTCATGGGCTAGAAGCAAGTTTCCAGTTCTGAAGATCAAATTAAAGTCTGGAAATAAAGACCTAATAATAATCAAGCAGGTCAGGGTGGTTGAAAATCTCTCCATCTGGAGCTAGCAGGACAGGTGGACAGGCAGGTGAGAATATTTCTAAGGACAGTGAGAACTGTAGCCTCTATTTTTTTTCCATTTCTCCACCAGCATATGAGCCCTGGGAGGGCATGCACTTTGTGGAATTCACTGATGCATTCCTAATATGTTAAAGAGGTTTTCTCGGGGCTGGAGAGATGGCTTAGAGGTTAAGTGTTTGCCTGTGAAGCCTAAGGACCATGGTTCAAGGTTTCATTCCCCAGGACCCACATTAGCCAGATGTACAAGGGGGTACACGCATTTGGATTTTGTTTGCAGTGCCTGGAGTCCCTGGCATGCCCATTCTCTCTCTCTCTACCTCTTTCTCTTTCTCTATAACTCTCAAAAAAATAAGTAAAAAATAAGCAAAAAATTAAAACAAATAAATAAATAAAAACCAACCAAAACAAAAACATAGAGTGGGACATACTCTCTTAAAAAAAAAAAAAAAAAAAAGAGGATTTCATCACATGGGATGACGCGACTCTGCTGATGGTGGCTGACCAACACACGCTGAGTGTTCAGGGGTACCTGCCCAGCTGCTGCCCCCCAGGTCTGGGTCAGTCAGAAAACTGAACTCCCTGCAGTCACTGGGAACCTGGGAAGCATTCAGGAAATTGGCCCTGGCTGCAGGTCACCACCAACACAGCATCTGGCATGTGGCAGACTCCACCAAAATGCATGTGAAGTGACTGGATGGTCAAATGTGTTGTGTTTGGATTGGCTTAGAAATTTTCATCAAGAACACTATTTTTAGAGCGGTTTCAGGTTGGTTGCAAAATCAGAAAGGTGTAGAGACTGCCCACGTAACAGTGAGGTCTCCCCATTTCTACTATCCCCCACCGCAGTGGCGCATTTGCCGTGAGGAGGAGCACCCCTTACATTAGGCTCTCTGCGTGGGACATTCTATGCATCGCAGCAAACATAACTAACAGCCGCATGCAGCATACTTTCAGTCCTCCTCCCAAACCCAGCCCTTGGCAACCGTGAATGTTTTTATTGATTTCCTAATTCCATTTCTTCCAGAATACCTTATAGTTGGGATCAGAAAGTACATATAATTTTTCAAATTTCCTAAGTTAGTTATAAACTATTTAAAAGGTATATTTTAATACAACTTTAATGATAGAGTAAGTAGGTTTTGCTTTGTTTTGACTTGATTTAATTTCTTGAAACTCAGGTTGGCCTCAAACTCGCCATTTACCTGAGGCTATCTACGGACTCCCAATCCCCTTGCCTCTACCTTCCATGGGCTGAGATTGCAAGTGTGTGCCGCCATGCCCAACTTCACAAGTATGACGTTAATAATCACATTCAAGTACGTTTTTAAATAAGATGAGTTTTAAAAATATGTAGTATTTCATTTCTTCTTGAAATGAGTACATGAATTTAGAAAGAAAGCTTGAAAAATAGTCAAAAAATAGACTTTGTAAATTCAAATGAACACAGCCTGCTTTAACTTCATTGGGACTGAGAGAGTCAGGCAGGTGGATGCACCTTAAGTATTACATTTTTCATGCATAGATGTCATTCAGGATCTGACCTCCATACTGCCTTTGCGAGAACTACTCTGTTAAAGTGTTTCTGATGAAATCTCACGTGAGGAATGTAGGATGGTGCAGATTCTATAGTTCCAGGGTGCTGGCTGCTACTGAGCTGTCCCTGAGGGTGGCTGCACCTACCACTGATCCATGAACTTCAGTGTGGAAAATGACAGCTAATATAAGAAGAGCCTTCTCTCTCAACTTGCACACATTACCTTAAAACCAACTGAAAATCAGCTGTCAGAAAGAAACCCACTTTACTCAATGTTTTAGTAACTGAGGAGTGGGTATAGACTTCTGCTTCATTGACTTCTTGCAAGTCAGATACACGGGCTAGAGAATGTCTTTGGGTCCCTCCAATCTCTATTTCTTTAGCCTCCATCAGGATTCCCTTAGGTCCACAAATTTTCTCTTAAACCCTGTCTAAAAATTAAAAGTTGAGATGATTCTCAGAGACATACCACATGATAAAACTTTTTTAGAAAAGATTTTAAAGAAACTTAGGCTATAAATGACCACCAAAGGTGAAATTCATTAATTCACCCAGGTAACTAAACACTGTCACTAGCAAGACTAGGGATTCTGACACTGAAAACAACAAAGCCCCTGAATTCAATGACTTGAAATCGACCAGGAGATTAGCCTGCCTCTGAATCACTTACTGGGTACATTTTGTCTATTCTATTGAGGGTTCAGCCAACATTTGAAGAAATATGCTAGATACTTCATGAACCCATGTCTAGTCACAATGACCCTGAGGGTATATATTGTGTCCTTTAAAAAAAAAAAAAAACAATTAAACAACTGACAACAAGACAGCATTCTGAAAACAGTGTACAACACCATGGCCAGTAAGCAGTGGGGGATTATAGTTCAAGGTCCTGACTCTCCATTGGGCCATGACATAGCTAACCCTAGCCGATGTGGTCTTCCAAGATCTACTACACTCTTAAAAGTCAGAAAAGAGGCTAAGGAGGTGAGTGAAGGCTGATTAATAAAAAGCAAGCATTTCTCCTCAAAGCACAGCCCCATGGTTGGCATCCTCAAGACAAGCTTTGAATCAGCACCTTTCTCCATGAAGTGGCCAGTAATCAGTCTCTCTAATCAACTCTTTATTCATCCCTTTTTATCAGAAATCCCAACACCTTCCTTCTCCCTCACAACACCAAGACACATTTTCAACAGGAGGCAGGGCGAGCTAGCACAGAGCACCTAGACACAGAATCAAAGAAGCAGGCTGTGCACAGTAGCCGCAGCCCCCCACCGAGGGGGAGCTTTCTCACTTTCTGTCTGTAGCAGGAAAATTGGCAATATAATTTAAATAAAATATGTGCTCATGTTCACTTTTGCAAAAACTCCAATTGTTCTCCTCTGCTTTTGCAAACCTGGCAAGACTTTTCTTCTAAGCCATACAGAATACCTTTCAAAAAAGTGAAAATGCATTTACATTTATGTTTTTGAATTTTCATATACAATTACTCCATTTAGGTTACTACCCCCATGCTATCATTATAATAGCTAGCCTGTTTAAAATATGTTCCTACAAAGCTTGGTGGGCTTTGAATTCTCCATGAAAATCATTCTCTGGAGCTAATGAAGACAGAGACTTTGCCTGTAACAATATTAAGTTTGTCTTCTCCGGCGAGTCTGAGAAGTGAGCAATCTGTCAGTAGTCCATGAGTGAAGTGACTGTTCTCGGAGGAATAACTGCTGACTGTCACTTCATCGCAGGCTGGCTAGAGCATCTCCCCAGCGATAAACAAATCACTATGCCCAACTTTTAAAAGGTAGCCAGCAGGTTTTATGTGATTGGTCTTTCAGAATCCCTTAGATAAAAATCCTATCCCACTGGTAAAAAATAAATTCATTGTATTTGTCAAAAAGAGTAACAAAATTTTGAGCGTTTTTGGAGGAGGGGAAGGTTGAAATTAAAAAGCAAGGAAAAGGGAAAACATGGTCATTTGGAGGTAAGGAAAAGAATTGCTAAGCTTCTTTGCAAGACTGTGATGTGGATGAAAGCCCCAAGTGCGACTTCTCAGCATTAAGACTGGCAGTGCCGCAGTGACTGACTGGGTGAGTGAACACGTTACCCAGACAGTATTGTAGGAATTAATTTTCTTCAATAAAGTGATTTTTAAGGCTCATATATTTCACAATCTAAACATATGTCACTGTTTCATAAACAAAATAAATGGATTAAAATAATACATTACCAATATGCTGACATGTGGAGATATTTTAATTAGAAATTCTTAAGCTGTGTAGTATTTAACTGCTGTATTTGCTGAGGAGACACATGCATCATTTAATAAGAAGCCATGAGCAGGTGTAGCACTTTGCATATGGTACAAGATTGTGTTTAATATAAGCTACAAATATGAAGCAACATTATTCCCAACTAAAAACAAAACAAGACAAAAACAAAACAAAATTGCATCAAGGATCTACTACTATATTGAAAGTAACCACATAAAATCAATCCATGCACTGAAACTACTTTTTCCTTTAAGCAAAATAAATAAATAAATGGTATTCAGATCTTTGGTCCTGAGACAGTATTACTTCAGATACAATCTACCATGTAGCTATTTAAAGGCCATATTTACATGAATGCTTCATTATACTGGTCCTTCCCCTTAACATTCTTTTGACTTACTTAAGGACTAATGCTAACATAGCTAAGGAAAGCAAATGGCAGCTGGTTCAGAAATGTCTAACGGTGAGAGAGCCTGAATAAGCAGCAGTGTAACATATTGTTTACTGTGGAAAGCCCCCTCTGTTTTCTAAAGGTCAAAAGCATTGTAACCTTAGAGTTACAGTTTCTGATTGTTCCCAGGGTTAAATACATAATCAAAATTAATGGTTCAAACCCCTCACCTTCAGATACATCTGCTGAACTGTCCAACTAAAAATAGCGTTCTTTGGCCTTCTCTCCTGATATTGTGCCCCTGAGGCAGAGAAAACCAGGCCTTAGATCAGCACAATAGTAGGAAAAAAAGTTCTTTCACATCTTCCTTATTTTACAGGAAGTAAAATGTGAAATATGCTAACATGAGGAAGGTCTTTTAACTTTAAATACCTTTTCTCTACTTGATACAACATTTCAGAGTTCTGGGGTAAAACCACAGGTGCTGATAGAGTTCACTCAGACACATTAAAATGAGAACTGGCACCCCTGACGGTTGAATGAACTGTGACTTCAGGTAGAGAAAACCAGCTCTGAGCAATGTGAATAGTGGGGTTTTCCTCCCAGGAAGCTCTCCTGATAAATAAAGCCAGGTCACCTCACTGCAGCACGATCTCAGTGTCAGTGGTTTATCAGGTTTGGGATTGCTGACAGCACTGGGGCTTTCGAGTTGGTCCAAAGAAGGGAGAAAACCCTAGCTAGAAAAGAAGGCAGAGTTTTAATAGCAACAAAGCAAGATATTAAAATTTCCCTCTGCCTTTGCTGAACTTCTGAAACCCTGTTGTCCAGCAATCAGATGTGGACGTCTACTGTGCTATTCCAGGAGGTCCCAGTAAATATGCTCCACCAGGAAGCCTGCCTTCCAATCAAGGTTAGCCGTGTCTAGCCAGTGTGCCACACAGACGAATGAACCACAGGCTTCCTGACGTACAGGGAGAAAATAAAGTTGAGAAAATACAGTAAAAATCAGAACCCAGGACACTTTCAATCAAGCTAGCCTGGAACTACAAATTTCTGATGGCTCTTCAACAACGGGTGCTCTGTTTAGCCTAGTTGAAGTGATGGCTATACAGTGCCCACTTCTGTACCTACACTGCCATGGCTCCAACTTAGGACTCTGTTGCCCCAACACAGACATCATGGTTTCCAGAGACCCAACACACACATCAGGAGTTGATGATGGTAAGGACAGGATGAGGGGGTGGAAGTGAGATAAAATAAAAAATAAACAGATTTGGCAGAAACTTGTGTAAGGGAGGACGGTGAGATGAGACATGATGTCTCAGCAGAGAAGCAACATCAGAGAGGAGAAGACATTCTGAGTTTTCCACGGCCACCTGCTCCCACCACCTCCTCAGGACGGCTGTTCTTGCTAAGTGCCATCACATAGAAAGCCAGTTCCTAATGCCAGCTTACCTTTTCAGTTCCTCTTGCTGTAACAGATTTTCATAATGTCCAGAAATGTGGTCTTTTTTCTGTAGCTAAGAGAAAGCCTGGAAAGAGAACTCTCTTCTGCTGAGCAGAAGACAGCGGACAAGCTGTGTGTGCAGGCCTGGTCGTGTCTGAGTGGGAACCAACCCCTCGTCCTCAAGGTTGAAGAGAAAAGGCAAATGGTAGTAAGCACGGGAAACTTCCTTAGGCCTCTTCTGAGGAGGCCTTTGATCTTGTCCTCTCCCTTCCTAGGTGTGACCACCCCTATCATTTTGCAAAAAGGTAGATTGAAAAGTGGTAGAAAAGATCACATCAGGTCTTCTCTCCTGATTACAGAGTACCTGGTGTTATACACGGACAGAGCCAACAGAAGGTGAATACACAACCTTGTTAGACAGAATTAGGAGTTTGTGGGGGGGTAGGTTTACCATCCTACGTTAACATATAAAATTTGTTATGAGATCTCACCAAGAAAATTAATGTCTGTTTTAAATCAGTTGGTAGCTAACAATCCTTCACTGATAGTCACAGAGAAGGAGCTAATGACATAAGCAAGATGGCAGACAAAACCACAAAGAAGAATGAACCCACGTAGCAGAGAAAGACTTCATTTTCAAAGTAGGTACCAATGACATTTTCTCCCAAGGGGGAGGAACACCCCATGAGAAGAGAAGATAGCTTTGCTGTGAGGGTCATGTAAAAAGAATATCACAGGAACAGGCACAATGCTACCAGCCAGGCCTGGGCATCCCACCTCAGCCCGAGAAGGCTGCAAAGAACCCTGACCTAGACTTGGGGGTACCAGGTAATTAACGTCACTCAGTGAGCACCTGGGCCTTGGTTAGCTCATTCCACCCCTCTGAGCTTCTCTTGCATCTCCATGAGGAGAATGATGTCTGATCAACTTTACAGGGCATTACATGGTCAAATCAATTTTTAGAGTTGTATTATTTGTTAAACACTATATGGCATTACATATAAGAAAAGTTGAGAGTATGAGGGAAAGACAACTTTAAAGATAGTCATAATGTAAAGAAACTGTCTAATTATATATAAAATGAAAAACCCAATTCAAAGGAGCTTAGGTTTTGCGCTTTTTTCCCCCCCTTGAAAGAGTAGAAGAAAAAGAACAGCCTCCTAAGAAAGGAGGCAGGAGGAAGGTCTGAGCATTTAGGCTGAGTACTTGCTACTTTTTAGAAAGCTTAGACCGATTGATGGAACCATCCAGTCCCCACCCAGTGAAGTACAAGGGAAGCATTCATACCTCAATCTGTTTGTGGTTGTAAGACTGGCCACCACCATGTTCAAAGGTGTCCAAATTCCTGCCCAAACGGTCACTTAGGCCCTTGAGCCTTGGGTTAATTTGTGGGTGGGAGACATGACCCTTCTGGTTAGTAGCACATTCAGAAAAAAAAAAAAAAAAGACAAAGCATTCTGTCAGACTCAGAAATAATACATAATTCTCAACCTAGCTACCGACCCACCAATGAGTGGGATGCCAACTGAGGCCTGCCCCTGGCTTATAGAAACTTGGTCATGGGATCTATCAGCAGTGTTGGTTTCTTACTTCTGCTTCTGAATGAAGAAAGTACCACAGGGCAGAGAGGAGGGGACGGAGCAGGTTTAGCTGCTGGGAGGTTCTGTTTAGATCCCCACCAGCTGCTGAGGGCCTAGAGTACTGCGAAAGGCGAAGGTTTGTGAGCAAGGTGGGCTTTTAGCCCCTGCTTTCTGTAAGGTTTCTAGCTGTCAGGAGCTTTTAGTGAGGAATATCTTCATGCATCCCATACAAGGCTCATGACAAAAACTTCTCAAGCAGAAGAAAGGTTTTTTACTGGCAGAATCTGAATGTGAAAATTCCAAGTAGCTTTTTTTTTGGTTTTTCGAGGTAGGGTCTCACTCTAGCCCAGGGTGACCTGGAATTCACTATGCAGTCTCAGGCTGGCCTCAAACTCACGGCGATCCTCCTACCTCTGCCTCCCGAGTGCTGGGATTAAAGGCGTGCGCCACCACACCCGGCAGCTGAGTAGCTTTTTAATAGTGCAGTAGTGGCATAGTTTTCACATCCAAGTCTTAGAGGCAGGCAACATAAAAAACAGGGTCTGGCCAGGTGATCTTCCCTGGATTTTGCAAGAAAAATCCAATGTAAATCCAGTAAAATTTAAGAGTAAAAATTATCTTTAATGAGCTTGCAAGTGCAGCAAAGTTAAATTTACCAGATATTTTCTAAGTATATTAAAACCAAGTACCTAATACCAATATTATTATTTTAATGATCTTTGCTTTTTAAATCATCTACACATATACTTGTTTGTAGACTCTATCTACCATTCCAATGGAGGTACTGGTAGGATTTAAAGACCACTCAGCCCTATGCTAACTCATTTTACTATGAAGACGATAAGGTACGAATAATTTGTCAGTCAATCTTCAAAATATGTTCTTCCCAAGTGAAGCTATACAGAGGAACCCAGATCCAGGACCTGGTCAGACACGAGGCCCAGACCTTCAGCCCTGGAAAGAATAGGAATGCATGTGGAGCAACATGTTTCTTTTACCAAACCTTCCCAGTGATTTGGGAATAATGACTTATCCTATGCTGCAGGGAGGAGCCATCCTCTGTCTGGATGCTAATCTGGGTGTAATGGAAGCACAGATGGACAGTTGGTAAGGAAAGGCTAACACATTCCATAACAACCAGCCATACAAACTGTGAACTATGAACCCACCTGACAGAAAATGCATAGTACCCAGTCATAATGTCACATTTTCTTTAGAAACCCTTGAAACTAGCCGTTTTCTCTTTTCTTTCCAGTATGGTAAGTATACAAGGTGTTAATCCTTCTGGGCTATGCTTAAAAAATTATTTAACATTCAGTCCATTATTTAGCATACAGCTGGCTCGCAGTTTTCCACTAAAGCCCTGGCTCCTCTCCCACAGTTTTTTTCTCCTCTGGCACTTACCTGGAGCTGTAAAGGGCTGAGTCCAGAAGCAGCAGCAGCTGCCATTGTTGATGGAATGAACTGTACGGGGTAGTTATCACCTGTCGGAAAGAACAATGCATGCAGGCTTAGACAATGTGCAGCGAGTCACAGCAGACAAGTACAAACGCGGCCCTGGCTCGTGGGCTTCGCCGCCCGCTCTAAGCCCAAACAGCTGCCGAAACAAAAGGCTTCACTGGGTGCAGACTTGCGCTGCCGCCTTGGAACTTTTGTTAACAGATAGCTGGTAGGCAAACTGGCAAAACATGAATGTAATGTGAAAAAAAAAATTAAATGTGCAAGTCAAGCATGTTCACTCCATTACAAATCTTGTAATACATCATTTTTTTAAGAGTAAAAAAAAAAAATATCTTAAAGCCAGGCTGACATGCAGTACACTGTGAAAACACGGGGCTTTTCTATTAGGACAACAAAGTTTTGGCTTCGGAGGTAGACCATGAAAGTCCAAAAAAAGTCTACCAGCGATTGACTGGCCATTTTAAAAGGTTAAAAAGTCACTTAAAAGTGTATCTTTAATATGATACGGTAAGTGTGGCTGGTCATCCCTGCCAGCACTCTGTGGCATGCCAAGCCCAGCAGCAGTGCTGCTGGGCTGTTTGGACTGTCCTCTGGGCTGTGCAAGTGGAGTCTGGGACAGAACTAAGCACACAGGTACTGATGGGCTTACTTCTCGTGATGACTCCACTAACTGTTAATCCACATGTCTACATCCTGCTAAGGCAAGCATGGCTTAGCAAAGACCCGGCTTTCACTGTGCCCTGCTTCAGACCCCAGCCCCGTCAAGGAGACTGAGCTGCTTTCTGTGACCAAAGAATTCAGGCTGTGGCCAGTGACCACAGAGCCAAGAGGGCAGGATGAGGGACATGTGGAAGTCAGTAGTTGTGGACAGACCACGCACCCGTGACTAGCGGAGCACCACTTTAGCTTCAGGGGAGGTGCTGCCTCTAGGCTCTATCTTAATAGGCTGCTCCTCCACACACTTTTGACATTTGTAATAATCATGCTGTTTTGCTTGAACTTTTCCTCAATGCACGCTGAATGTAATAATGAGAAGACCTTGTAGGAAGAGTCTGAGGAGTAGAAGTAGTCAAGTAGAAAGCAATCAAGCCTAATTTTTTTTTTTTTTTTTTGCATGGACACTAATACCTGGAGACTGCCTGGGGCCCCTGGCTCCTTGGAACCCATCCTGTTTGACACATGAAGTGGGACTCAGCTCCCGGTATCAATGCTAAGTTGCTTTCACTTTTAACAAATTGTTAGCTTCTAATCTACACAGTCTCTTTGCATCATATCCATAATACCTCATCAGACCATTGAGCACAGTGTGCCGGCCCACAGTCCAGTAACAATCGGCTCCTGATTGCATATGGAGCGCGGCTACAATGCACTCGCCAGCACCACATCGGGCCGGTCCCCTATGGAGTAATGTTCAAAATATCTGATCTTGTTTTTCCCCTTCCATGAGGTTGATTTGAGTTCGCAGTACTATATGAGCTTTTTAAAAAGATAACTAGGCAAAATTATTCTTATAGTAAATGACTGTCACTTTATGCTTAAATAATTCTACTGATCTTGATATTTGAGCTAAATTATCTGAAGAAAGAATATCCCAATCTAAGTCAAATAGCATTGTTTTGGTGAATATCTTATCAGGTTAAAAAAATCACAAAACGATGCTGAATTAATGATATTTCAAAAATAGAAAAAAAAAAAACCTGTTCTAGCCATCAGCATGGACTTCCTCCCCAAACATCTTAAAGCTGTGCTTTCTTTAAATGTCATGCATTATTCATACCAACTTGAAACCACAACCCCCTCCCTGTAAGTTTAATACCAGTTGCTTTATTTGTACTAAAACATTTTTCATGTCAAACATATTTTAAAAACTCAAACTCTAAAAGAATTCCCTGGGGCACTCCTCTTTTCATAGCTGCCATGCTTATGTGCCATGAAATAGCTGATTTTTATATGGTTGTAGGCTTGCCAGCTAACTTATCACTATCTCTACCACACCCTGTAGTCCTCCCCAGCTCACCTGCTGGCTACAAACAGCTTTCTTTCCACTGTTGACAAGCAGATTTTAAAAATATTTTTAACCTTTCTGCGGGTTTGAATCTGCATATCTGAACAGATCTTCAGAAAGCTATTTTTCCAGAACATATCATTGTGTCAGTGCTAAAATTGAAAACGAATGCATTAGAGCGACAGAGTGTGGCACGAAGAGGGGCTGGCGGGAGGGGCGGGGCAAAGGCGGATGCTTTCAGAGGGACAGGGACTTGAGGACTCCATGACTTCAGCCTTTGATAACAAAGTTGCTTGCTCCTTCCCATCCCCTCATTTTTATTTCCATGTAGCAGTTGATCAAGAAACATTCTCAGTGGCTGACTTGGCAAGGAATCAGTCAACATGTTGCAGCAATTTTTTCAAATGTGTCTCTGGATTTGGAATGCTTGCGTGAGGACCTATTCTTTTTAAATTTGTACAAAGGAAGAGGGAGCCTGTTAAGACAGGTTCACGTTGGGCACGCTTACAATCTGGCCCTTGCTACCACTAGTATGAGAAGACAACCCCCAAACACTAATTTGGGGGAGAATGCTCATTCTGTAAGTCCACCTTTCTGACTTTTGAGATATTCCAATTGGCTGCTTTTATCTTTTAACAGGATTGAAAGACTGTTGGGATTTTCCTTCATATTAGGTTCACTTATCAGAACAGGCAGCAACACTTCAGCGTCTATGCAGCAACACAGCAAGAGTACCACATGAAAGACAGCATGTTCTTACTCCTCAGAGAAACCAGAATGAAGCCAGAGTTCAGTAGCATTTAATTAATCACAAAGAAGGGAACATGTTCCAGGAACCTAGAACCCATTAGGTTTTGCCCAGAATATCCCTGGTTAGTGCACTGTATATACAGTTTGCTTTTTATAAAAATTCATAAAATACAAGTAGTAAAAAATATCCTGAGTAAAGTTTCATCCATCTACTTTCGTTCTTCAGAAAGATAAGGGACCTTGTGTTATTAGCTTCTGCTATCAATACAATGTAGAAGTCATTCAGAGAGGTTAGGAGACGAAAGAGGGCAAGGAAGAAGGTTAGGAAGGAGGAAGGAAAAGAGAGAGAGAAGGAGAAAGAGAGCAAATGACTGAGGGACACGACTCATAGACTCTTTAATGACTGCTCCCCAATGGGAATACAGCATCACATATCAAAGAATACAAACATGTCATACATAAACGACTGTGGTGATACCACAAGGCAACGAGTTGACAAACCTACAGACCTCATGTTCATGAGCTGTAGCCATTCTCTGATAGCATGGAAGTGCCTGACATAGCCACTGGTATGTTCATGGAAACGGTTATTGCTTGGCTGTACTCAGCATAGCAAAATAAAGGAGACCTCTCAAGTCTGAATTTAGCTTTATATAATACTACATTAAGTAATCAGGTAATATGTGCAATATTTAGAACTCCAAAAACTTTGAATTCTCTTAGATGACAAAAAATAGAAAGTATTATGGTATGTATTAATGAGATCATAACACTTATTTCTTCTGCAAAGCTTCTCTTTTCATCAAAGAACATCAATGATGGAATAATTCTCCATGTGCCTTCCTTCTTCCAAGATCACCAGTATTGTTTTGCCTTTAAAGAACCTAAGAGTCAAGGATGATCTTAATTCTGTCACTTACTTCACAGCTGCATCCAGACCTTTAGACAATCACTTGAGAATCATGAAAATTTTCATATTAACAATTAAATTAGTGTGTATGAATGGACAGATACGAAACTATGCCCATTACAAGAAGCAAACACAAAAGAGCACAAAGCTCATGTCTTAATAACAGTTCATCAGATGATAGAGCCTCAGTGTCTGAAAATAGACACAATCCAATAAGTCTTGTCATCCAGGTTAGTTTCCACAGGTATTTCTTTCTTTCTTTTTTTTTTTTTTGGTTTTTCAAGGTAGGGTCTCACTCTAGCCCAGGCTGACCTGGAATTCACTGTGGAGTCTCAGGGTGGCCTCGAACTCATAGTAATCCTCCTACCTCTGCCTCCCGAGTGCTGGGATTAAAGGCATGCGCCACCATGCCCGGCTTCCACAGGTATTTCTTATAACTGGACCTCAGCACTCTTGTTCCACACTGAGGCGCTACAGGCAGTCACTGCCTGGATGGATTACATTAGTGAGTCATCCAGTACTACGAACACACTTCTGCTTTGAAACATTCCAGACAATAGGAAAGGCTGGCCTTATTAATAGTCATCTGGAGAACCTCACACAGAAAATCACATTGTTTTCATAGCAAAAATCATATTTCTTGGAACTGGAGAGATGGCCTAGTAGTTAAGGCACTTGCCTGCAAAGCCAAAGGACCCAGGTTCAACTCCCCAGGACCTACATAAGCCAGATGCACAAGGAGGCACACATATCTGTAGTTCTTTTGCAGTGGCTGGAGGCCCTGACATGTCCATCTTTCTCGCTCTCTCTCTCTCTCTCTCTCTCTCTCTCTCTCTCTCCCTGACTATTTCTATCTCCCTCTCAAATAAACAAATAAAAATAAAATATTTTAGAAGATCATATTTCATTAAGATCATATCATCTAGACCATATACCCAAGAGTGTGAAATATCAAATCCAAGACCTTTAGTCTGCATTCTAGGATTATTTTCTAGATGAGAAAGCTTGGAAATGTTATTGACACTTGAATTTTAGTTCTTCCTATCCATTTAATAAGACAGAGAGGATATCACTAACCCTCACTGATCCCTTTGTCACTGATGAGATTACTTACACAAACAGTGGTTCTTTGGGCTGGAGAGATGGCTTAGTGATTAAGGCACTTGCATATAAAAGCTACAGACCCATGTTTAACTCCCCAGATCCCACACAAGCCAGACACACAAGGTGATGTAAGCATACAGTAACACATGCACACATGATGGCACATGCATCTGGAGTTTGATTACAGTGGCTGGATGCCCTGGCATACCAATTCTCTCTCTCTCTCTTTCTCTCTTTCTCTCTTTCTCTTTCTTTCTTTCTTTCTTTCTTTCTTTCTTTCTTTCTTTCTTTCTTTCTTTTCTCTCTCTCTCTCTCTCTCTCTCTCTCTCTCTCTCTCTCTCTCTCTCTCTCTCTCTCTCACACACACACACACACATATATAACAAAGGCGTGTCTATTAGGCTTGCCTAAAAAAAAATGGTGGTTGCTTAGCAAATAAGTGGTGTGAACAAAAGAAGCTTTAGGTAACAACTGAAACCACTCTATGCCAGCCAATTAGATAACTTAAAGGAAACAGAAAACACAAAAATTACCTAACTACTCAAATTCAAATAGAAAATCTCAACTATAGGAAACAGAAATTGAACTAGTAATCAGAACTTCCAAGAGAGAGAAGCCTAGAAAGTACTGCTTCACCAGAATTTTGTCAAACACTTAAAGATGAATTAACATTGATCCTTCTTAATTCTTTCAAAAACAGGTAAGTCCTTTTTATGTTCCATACAGCTCCAAAGGCATTGATGATAGCTTAATATATACACAAAAGGAAAAGAATAAAGACCAATTTATTTTATGAATATAAATGTAATATTCTCATCAAAACATTAGCAAATCAAATTCAGTGACATATTAAAATTATTTTTCACCACAGGAAGCTGGTTCAATGTAAGCAAATCAGTGTAACACATCATATTAATGTAACAAAGGGAACAACATATGATTATTTAAAATCAGAACAGAAAAGACATTAGAAAAAATAATCCTATACCTTTCCATGATATTGCTCAGAAAACTATGTATAGGAGAAAATTTCTCAGTGTGACCAAACATTAATAACAACCAGCTAACATCAAAAACACTGCTGAAAATCTTAACCATTTACTCCTAGACCAAGAACAAAACATGATGGACCCTTTCACTGCTGTGCTTCAATGTAGTACTAGAAGATCTAGCCAGTTCTATTAGACAAGAAAAACAAATAAAATGGATTCATACTGGTAAGAAAAGTACAAAGTGTTTCTACTTGTAGCCATTACAATCATATATATTTCACTAATATCCACAAGAAAGACATTAGAGCTGATAAACAAATTCAGAAAAATTTCAGGACATATCACAAAAACCCAGATACAGATCTGGAATAAATGACCCAAAGTAAAAATTCAACTTAAAATACTGTCTAAAGGAATTAAATGCCCAAGAATAAATCTAGTCAAGGAAGCAAAAGACTTATAACCTTGAAACCTAAAAAACAATTGCTTAAATAAATAAGGAAGATGTAAAATTACCTAAATGTTCATCAATTGATAAATACATTAGTAATAAGGGGAAGATGCACACATACAATGGGATAGTTTTTAGGTATAAAAATTATGGAAGCATGTCATTTGAGACAATGTGCAAGGAATAATGTGCAATATGCAAGAAAGATAAATACTGCATGGTTTTACTCATATGAGAAAATGCAAAAATGTCAACCTTATAGAAATTGAGTGTAGACTAGTGGTTACCAGAGGCTAGGGAAGCGTGTGGGAGAAGGGAATCTGACTGATAGGTACTGACTGCGTTACAGTGAGTAAAAGTAAGGTCTACTGTACCATATTGTGACTAGAGATCATGTTAATATAGTATTATATATTTCAAAAATGAAGAAAGGCTTTTGAATGTTTTCACCGAAAAGGAATGATAAGTGTTTGAGGAGTCTGGTATCTTTATCTTGATTGGAACATCATATAAGCTATGAATGCATCAAAATACCATGAGGGACAACATAAATATGTACATATGTAAAATCGTGATGTAAAAATTTAAGTTTTCATAAAGGAATTAAGGAAGACAAATGAGTGGAGGAAGGCATCTATAAGTTCATGACTAAGGAGACTTATGAAGATGTCACTACTACTTAATTAGCTCTGCAGAGTCAATGCAATCGCCATCAAAGTGAAAGGGAGTACACCTCAGGGCAGGGTGGGAGGTGTGCCTGTCAAGACTCAACCCAATGTTCACCTCCCCCCTCAGCACATGCAAGTGACCCAAACTCCTAATAGTTGAAGTCTTATGAATTTGCAATTTCTCTACTAACAGCTTAATCTTTTGTGGTGGCTCGAGTATGAAATGTTCCCCACAGCCTCATGGGATTGTGATTAGCCTGATACTTAGTCCCCATCTGGTGGAGCCCTGGGTGGTGGAGCCTTGTCTGACAAGGTATGTCACTGGGGGAGGGTCTTGAGGTTTATTAGTCCAGCCCCACCACGTGTTCAGGGCACATTCTTTCTTGCTGCTTCCGCCCTGCTAATCAGAAGATGTGATGACCAACTATCTGTTTCTGCTATGCCTTCTCTGTCATGGTGAAACTTTCACTCAAAACTGTAAACTGAAATACACCCTTTCCTTCCATGTGCTGCTTCTGGTTGGGTGTTTTGCCCCAATAACAAGAAGCTAACTACTGCAGGATGTATGCTTTTAATTTATTTTAAACATTTTTTATATATAATACAGTGCAGACTAGCCAAAATATTCAGGAATTTAGAGTTCTAATTAAATTCTGTGTCATGACTTGGAGGCTCCCAGAAAATTCCTTACTTATAATATCAAGCAGCCTTTCTCATGATTAAGAATATCCATACAAATCCAAAGCCACTGACCTGCCTTCCTCCACCAAAGTAACCATTTCATTATACCTTGTTTGCTAAAAATAGGTAGTCCTGCACAGCCCTGTTCCCTCTCTTCATTCTCTCAGCTGCATGGTGTAGGCTTGTGAATCCCACTTCCGAATGCTGTCGTTAATGGTCTAAATTAACCAAGCATAGCTATCCCCGTGGAAAACAATGCCTTTATTTTCACAAAATTGAGCAACATAGCTATAAGATGTCTAAGAGCATCAGAAAATAAGACCCACACCTGACTGCAAAATGTGAAGAACTGTAACTGCACAAGCACTCTACCGAACAGCCATCTGTTCATGCAATGTGGGGCACACACCTTTAATCCCAGCACTCGGGAGGCAGAGGTAGAAGGATTGCTGTGAGTTTGAGGCCACCCTGACACTCCATAGTGAATTCCAGGTCAGCTTGGGCTAGAGTGAGACCCTACCTCGAAAAACCAAAAAAAAAAAAAAAACAAGTTCCCTAGACTGGAACAAGGGTTGCCGCTGAGGTTCAGGAGGAAACAATGGATTTGGCTTATATCAATGCTGCAAGGGAAGTCAACACAAAGAAACGACCAGACAATTGACTGATGTAATGCTTGACAGAACACTTTTTTTTCTCCCAAAATATGCTCCTATCCTTAATGTACAGACCAAGTTTACAGGTAACCTTAACTTGCTGTGAGGATTCTGTCCTAGGAAATTGAATTTTTAACAATTTAAATTTTAAATGGAATAATGTTTCACTCCTGTATCCAAAATCCTCCTGGAAATACAGTTCAATATCCCTTACCCAGAATTCTGGGGCCAAACATGCCTCAGATTTTCAGGTTTCTCAGATTTGGAAATATTTGCATAGACTTTACTGATTGAGGGTCCCTCATCTGAAAGAATCAAACCCAAAATGCTTCAAAACCTAAAACTTTTTGAGTATCACCTTGACACATAAAGAGCTTCTGAGTTTTTATTGTTGTTGTTATTTTCAATTTGAGATAGTCAAATTGGACTCATTTGTATCTGAAGATTTTAGTCAGTCTATAAATTATCCAACCCCTTAATATGTCTGTTTCTTGATTCATTTGAGTTTTGCCAAAGACATCATTTTCTAGCAGAGGAGTTCACTACCAAATGCAAAAGACAAATCAATGAACCAAGCAATTAAAATAAATGTTAAGGGCTGGAGAGATGGCTTAGCAGTTAAGCGCTTGCCTGTGAAGCCTAAGGACCCCGGTTTGAGGCTTGGTTCCCCAGGTCCCCCATTAGCCAGATGCACAAGGGGGCACACGCGTCTGGAGTTCGTTTGCAGAGGCTGGAAGCCCTGGTGCACCCACTCTCTCTCTCTCCCTCTATCTGTCTTTCTCTCTGTGTCTGTCGCTCTCAAATAAATAAATAAATAAATAAAAATACTTTAAAAATAAATAAATAAATAAATGTTAAAATTCACTAGTTTGGGGCTGGAGAAATGGCTTAGCAATTAAAGTGCTTACCTACAAAGCCAAAAGGCTCATTCCCCAGGACCCACATAAGACAGATACACAAGGTGTCACATGCCTCTGGAGTTTGTTTGCAGTGGCTGGAGACCCTTGTGTGCCCATTCTCTCTCTTTTTCTTTTTTTGTTTGTTTGTTTTTTGGTTTTTGAGGTAGGATCTCACTGTAGCCCAGGCTGACCTGGAATTCACTATGGAGTCTCAGGGTGGCCTTGAACTCACAGCAATCCTCCTACCTTTGCCTCCCGAGTGCTGGGATTAAAGGCGTGCACCACCACGCCCGGCTTTCTCTCTTTTTCTTTTTCTCCCTCTCTTTCTCTCTCTTTCTCTGTGCCTCTTTCCCTCTCTGTCTCTCAAAATAAATAAAAATAAATAAAATACTTAAAAAAAACTCACTATGGGCTGGAGAGATGGTTTAGTGGTTAAGCACTTGCCTGTGAAGCCTAAGGACCCAGGTTCAAGGCTCAATTCCCAAGGACCCAGAATAACCAGATGCACAAGGGAGCGCACACATCTGGAGTTTGTTTTCAGTGGCTGGAAGCCCTGGCATGCCCATTTCTCCCTCTCTCTCTCTTCCTCTTTCTCTCTCTGTCAAATAAATAAATTAATTAAAATTAAAAAAAAACTCACTAGTATTGTTTTTATTCTGCATTGAGTAAGCATCTTTAGAGGTGTTTATGTTTTACTGTGTGAGCATGTTAACATGCCTTTGTCCATGTTATAAGTCAATGCACAAAGAAACTGCCACACTTGGATTGTTGCACTCTGATTTGGTGGTTAATATAATCAGGTTAATGTATTTAAAATAACTTGACACAGAAATTATTAATGAGGAGAACAAGGTCACTACTTCTGAGCTGAGGTCACTTATAAAGATTGCACAAATGAAATTAAGGTTGACTTCTATTTACTTGACTATCTTCTTACATTGGATTCCTGTGGCAACATTTCTTTAAACATTTAAAGCCATGTTTACAAGGAGGCTCTGAAAGAAGCTTCAAACCATTATGCCCCTAATTGAATTCCCCAGGAGTCCAGTAAACTCAGAGGAATAAAGAAAAAAGAAAAGTCATAACATTGGCTCAACCATCTCAAAGCACATTTCACTACAAGGTTATGAGACTTGCTTTTTTTTTTTTTTTTTGAGGTTGAAAGATGAATGAAAAATATTACTTAAAGCTTCATTATTTAGACTAAATTCAAAAAAGAATTGACCTATTAGTGGCAAGCTGATTAAGTCAGCACAATTTTAACTTTGTTTTATCTAAGAGAAATCTGACAAGAAAACAATGATAGCGTTTTACACTGTGTGCGCTGCTTTCCCATGGTAGCAAAGCTTTCTGCAGAAAGGGAAGGCCTTTAAGCAAAGAAGCTGTCCACAGGGAAGGTAGGAGAGCCCTGGCAAAGAGAGAACAGCACCAAGGAGAACAGCGTCTCACCTGTGAGCTCACATGAACACAGAAAGAAAAGCAAAACATAAGCAAGCAATTCACTCATCACTATACCCTTTCTTCCCAATTCTAATTTGACTTTAATACAAGCTTTGATGATCTGTTAATCCACAGTTCTCTCATCTGCTCCTGGGTTTGTGGTGTCTACTAAGCAAAAACATGTGGGTTTCTGCATTTCTCCAAGAATGTGCCATGGCCCCTTACCTGGCTTGTACGTTAGTCCAGGGGGGAAGAGGAATCCCTGCTGGGCCGCAGCCGCTGCTGCCAGGGTCCGCTGGTCATGTGGGAAAATTGGGATCATGAGCGGAGGCATATGCCCCTGAACCTGCTAAACAGAAGAGAGCCTGTGATCAGACAGAGAGCAAACATGGACCAACATATATTTGTTTTCACTCCTGAAGGTATGCTGATGCCTACACAGTACCCACCTCTAACCTCATCCCAGACCCCAGGCTGAAGAAATTCAGTCAGCATCCCTTCTCTTAAATGCCATCAGCATACCCTTGGAGTCTTTTCACTGTAAGTTTGCCTTATTCCTACTTCGGCCTGATTGTAGTTGGTGGCTTTAAAAAACCTCAACTTTTGGGGCTGGAGAGATGGCTTAGCGGTTAAGCACTTGCCTGTGAAGCCTAAGGACCCCGGTTCGAGGCTCGGTTCCCCAGATCCCATGTTAGCCAGATGCACAAGGGGGCGCACGCGTCTGGAGTTCGTTTGCAGAGGCTGGAAGCCCTGGCGTGCCCATTCTCTCCCTCTCCCTCTATCTGTCTTTCTGTGTCTGTCGCTCTCAAATAAATAAATAAATAAATAATTTAAAAAAAACCTCAATTTTTATTTTCTTTCTTTCCTTTAAATAGAGAATGAAAAGAAATAAGTTCATTTCTTTCCATATACTCCAATGTTGACAGGTTTTGCCCTCTCACCTACTTTGCATTCTGTGCTTTATTTTGAAAACAGTATTTAGTACCCTTGGTCAGAAAATAATGTCTAATTGTTATATACTCTGGAAGCTGTGTCTCCCTGCTGGAGGTAGCTTACTCCAAAGCCTTCTGCATTATACTAAACATACAGCTCTACAGATTTAAGGCTACTACAGCTTGGCTCCCAATTAAACTAATATTCTTTGCCATACACACCTCGATGGAACATATAAATTGCTTGTCTGGCTAAGCAGTTTTATAGCTTTATGCACTGCCATGGAGCTCCGTAATTACGGAGTTGTGTTCACAGAGCATTTCATAATAAATCCTACTATATCAAATTTCATTTGACCTCAATAAATGTATCAAAGAGCACAAAAATGCAAAATAGAAAATCTTCACTCTATATCAGTGTTTGTGCTCCATAGGAAAAAAAAATAAGAGCTATGACAGAATCATGCTTGTGGAAATTACATTTTAATTTTTTGGCTCTCCCCTTTATTCATGCTGCTCTGATTCCAGCATAGCATGACATGGAGATCTGGTCCTGGATTTTAGGGTTCAACTACAGGACATTTTTTCATTCCACAATCAAAACTAAGATGTACCAAAAGGTGTGACCTCTTATTTCAAGTGGGATCTTGGCTTTCTACTGGCCTGAAAGGCCTGCATTATATATTATTTAAGATGTAAATGCTTACCCACAATTCTACATACCCCAAGTGCTTTCCCAGTCTAAATCCTCTCTTTAGGCAAAATTCTATATATGAGCTGATGACCCTGTCCAAATCATACCAACTTGCCTTGTCCTGTCCTTTCATCCCTTCACAGACAGGGAGAAGGTGTAAAAATGCTTGTGTGGGGGTCTGAGAGGTCTCATTTACCCAGTTTTTCCCTAGGGAATGCCCTTAGATGTGGGTTAATAAAGGGCAAGCAAAAAATAAACACTTTACAGTATTTTTCTGAATTCATTTCTCAGGAAAATCAACTTATAATAAAAAGGTCTTTGTGCAATTACTACCTTGCCAGTGGGGCGTGAAAGAAACTAGCTTTGAGCAGCTGTTTCTTCCATTTCAGCTGAGGTAAGCCCCAGCCCTGTTCATCAGAGAGCAAAGTTAGCCTGCGTGACCTGGAGCTGAGCCTCCAGCACTCAGGCCTCACCACCAGCCCTGGAGAAAAGCACCGGCTCTGCTATTCTCCTCCAGCTTGCTGTGACCTGATACAAACATTAGATGTCAAAGATGTCATAAAGGCATGTTCTATCTCAGAAAATAATACACAATATTTTTGTGAGTGACCACTGCTCAGTCTGAGGACATCAAAGGAAATCATGTCATTGTCCTGTAGAAACTTGGTCCTAGCATGCATCTGAAACACAGCATGGATGTCTCATACTTGAGAAGTGAGGACTCTGGTTATCATATTTGCTTATTCTTTCTCTCTCGTACATAATTATTTATTAAGATCTATTATGTGGTCAGGTTCTAGACATTGCATACATTCTTGAGGGAGAAGGCATTAGGCTATCTTAAAAACAAAGAAAGAATGATATGAGGAAGAAGGATGAGATCAAGACTGAGAAGTTACAGAGGATACAGAAAGACCAGTGAGGAAGTGATTATAGAGAAATGGAATACGAGGATGGGCTTCCTAATGATAAGTATACTCAACAACCACTGATTATGAGGTGGCGCCTGCCCATTCCCTGGAAGTGCTACACGCTTCCATGTATAAGAGGTTTTTAAAGCACATGGATAACTACAAAACCTGATTAGATGACTTATGGAGCCGATCCAACTTTATAAATCTATTATTGCCAGAAAGCTACCATCAAGAGGACAGTGTCTGTAGTCACTCCCCATTCATTGAACCCATATTTTTGAGAACTTGTGATGTCTTTGTTGGTAAACAAATCTAAATCCAAATCTATACACTGTATTCCCTTAGCTGTGTGATCCTGAAAGTTCTTTCAATCTTGGGATCACATTTGTAAAGGCTGAAAATTAGTGCTGACTGTACTACCTTACATAGTTATCATTAGGAGTAAACAGACAATGCTATAAAGGACGTGGCACACTGATGTGGAAACAGTGCAATGTAACAGTAAAGGTTAGTTCTTTGCTTTTCTTCATATGTAGTTTACCTACCATTACAAGAAAACTATCAAATTACTGATAAGCAGGAAATAGTGGATCTTTCTCATAATTCTACTTCCATAGAGAATCATGAGCTAACTAAATAATTCAGTTTGGCAAGAAAAGGCTTGTCAGGTACTTAGTAGACACCATGTCCCAGAGAGTACAATTCCATCCCAAGCTTCTAGGAGGCATAAAAAGAATATGGGTCTGCAAGAGTCATTTGAAGATGTAACATGTGATCTTTAATGTTCTTCATTAAATCACGTGTTAGAAACAAAACACATGTATTCTTAAACTGGTTGCTGGGGCTCTTCTAATGAGACAATGTAAGGGAATGGGTGGAAATTAGGAACCAGACCTTACTTCTTGAATTTAGCTGCCTGTCTGAAGGTATTTCCTTTGTAATTGTTCATTGTTAGTCATATAACTAAGCAAACTGTCTGGGGTTGGTTTTACTCCTAAGTAAATATAAATACTTATTGTAAGAATTTGGGGAGCTCCTTTCTCTCCATCATATGCTACATGGTAGGATGTGGTTTAATTGCTAACTATGATCTAGAGGCTGTTTGGATACGTTGATACACAGTTCAAAATGAGGGGCCAGTGGCCATTGTGAAAGCAAGAGTATTAACAGAGCCAGAGTTGGGAGTGAGCTGAGCCACAATTGAGGCTAACAGTTCTCAAAGGAAGTACCAGACCCAAGCAAATTCTCAGGATCCAGACCAAATCTGCAGCATCAGAAACTCTGATGGAGTTCAACAGCCCACATTTTAAGACCACAGTTTCTTCCAGCAGGCAATCCTCAATGTCTGTGCCCATCAGAACAATCAGGAGGACTCCTCGCATCGGAAGTTGCTCCACCCCACCAGCAGGGCCTTTGAATCTGTAAACTAGAGGTGAAGCTGGAGCTTAGACATGCCTGACGAGTCCTCTCATGAAGCTGGTACTGCTCTCCTTCCTGGAGAGCCACCAGTCCAATCCAAGTTTACGAGTTACACCCAGGGAGACTGATGACTAGAGAAGACAAGAGATACATGCCTAGGGTCACATCACCTCAAGCTTGATCTAGATCCCAGAACTGCGAGTTACTCTACCAGGTGTGTTGTATTGTTGCTGACAGCCCATGGCCCTCATCAGTATAGAGCAAAATGACTCTTTAAGCTGAGAAAACCTGGGAGTCTCTAGCTGAAAGTAACTTTGCATGTAAGAGGTACATAGTTGGAAGCAGTTCTGGAGTTTTCACAGCATGATTGCTATCTAATCTTAAATAAGATCCTTCTCTTTCTCTTAATTTTTACCAAGAACATACTTGCCATCAGTATATAATCAGTGATTACAATAACTTGTCACTACTGAGAAACATTAAATTCCAAATGATAAATTTAACCTTACATTTTTTCCAGTAATGAGAATCAAACCCAGGGCTTTGTGCATGTTAGATAATCATCCTACCACTGAGCTACGTCCCTATATCCCCTTGACTTTTACTTATTTTAAATAAAACAATGATGTGACAAGTCAAAGTGCTCTGTGTTGAGACTACCCAGAATATCCAGCTGAGTTATAGAAGGCAGGCTGAGTGTAGGTGATGAAAACTCTTCTGCTACCTTTCATTACAAAAGCCATGGTGATGGTGGTGATGGGAGCAATGAGGATGACAATAACATGACAACACCATCAGTTTTTCCTGCAAGTCCAACAACACAACAGTGCTGCATGTGCCTTGTCTTGCTGAATCTTTAGAGCCTCATGCCGCATCCACAGCTCATGCTTGCTCACTGACTGAGAAGGACAAAGCTGCAGGAGCCTAAATTAGTTTCTTCCACTGGATCCAGGGCCAGGTCAGGGTCAAAGTTGTATTTTTGTCAGGGTCAGTTGCTACTTTGAAATCCTATGTTCTATTAAGCATGCAGTCATGTTTACTAAGAAAATCTAAATGAGTTTAGTGATCCAACTTTTGTGATATTAATTATTTGACTGGAAAATTTATAGATAAAGTTGTAGGTTTATATGCAGATGTGGCTAAAAAAATTACAGAGAGGCTATATGCAACCTTTACCCACCTCCTCCCAGTGGGAATATGCTGGAAACTACCCTATAACCTCAAAAGCAGGACCTGACATTAGTACTCTCCAACAAGTTATCAAGTTGTCCCCAGTTTGTTCTGTCTTGAGAATGAGCATAAATGGGTTCTGGATGCTGTCTTCCACAAAGTGCTCACTAGTATGATTCAGTGCAAGCAATAAGAGTGTGAGCATGAAGTCAAATCACTACTTCCCCTCACGGCTAGCCATTTATTGTGCTTACCAGAAAGTTGCTGGATGAAGTATAAAAATGGAAAACAAGAAGCAGGTATGAAGCAAAGATGAGGAAGAGGGCTTGGAGCCATGTAAGAATCACATAACATGCAAAATGTTTCCAGTTTTACAAAACCTGTGAGCCCAGGTCACTAGGCAGAGTTCCAGCAGTGGTTAGGACAGGTGAATAATCATGAAGGTAGAGAAAAGTCCCACTCACTTCTGAGGAAAATGATCCGGCCTCTGTCCTCCTTCCCATCATCCCATTTTCCTACTTGGTGACATGCAACAAAAGGAAACAGCAACCTCAGCCCCAAAATATTCTACCAGAGAATAAAAATAATAGATTCCCATCACTCCATTAGAGAGTAACCAGTCCCCACATGTCTTTTTCAAGAAGTGATCAAATACCAAATCACAGCTTTCTTTCTTGAAATTGTGATGTTCTCTAAGTATAGACGCAGATGTTCTTTAATTATGTCACAGATAAAGATGGGGATGATTTTATTAGTACAAAGAGGAAACAGTGTGACCAAAGCATATCTCATCATGAAAACTCCAGTAATTTTACTGCATAGGAAGTAAGTACTAATTGGCAGGATACTGAGTGCGTCACAAAGGAACCCGAAACCTCACCATGGATGAAGCCCACTTAGGGAATCACGAACAGAACAAACTGCCCCAGAGCCCCTCGTGCCACTTTTGGAGAGGGCGATGAACCTGTTCTCCATCCAATAGGCTACATGCCTGAAAATCTTAACTGTCAGGCTGCTCCTTGCATCCTTCGGAGAAGCAAGGCGGCAGCAGATGCGTGCGGAGCCCTAAGGTTTGCCTCTTCCAAGTTTGTAAGATGGCATTGTTGCATCCACACTCGCCTCCTTTGTTTCCTCTGGGCTGAGCTGTTGACGAGGCCATTTGTTGCCATCTGCCCCAGAGCTTCATTAAAGATACATGAATGGACCGACTGGCCTGGTGTCTTGTGAGGAACAGGTGCTGTTGTTTGTCCCTGAAGGCTTGTGCTAAAGATGCGACTCGCAGTGCTTGAGAACGAGCATCTGCAGCAGTCAGTCAGGGGCGACTCGGCAGAGACCTGGCTGCGTGCTAATATGCAAACCGAGTGACACTCAGGGGACCTCATTCTCTCTCTCATGAAGATTATTCCAGTTCTTTTAGTGATAGGCAATAAGTGTTTGTATTGAAAATCATGTGCATATTAATGTCCATTACTGAGGTAAAGATTGGACAGAGCGAGGATTTTTTTTAAAGGTTTATTTCCAGAGAAACCATTCCTCCTCTGGCTTAGTTGGAGAAAGCTTCTTTGAAATGTTGGAAGGAATGTTTCCAATGTGTGCATAGCCTGACAGAACAGGAGAGATTACAGAGGAGAGAGAGAAAAAAAAAGAGGGATGAAATGGGAGGGAGAAAGGGAGGGAAGGAAGGAAGGAAAAAAGTAGAGAGAGGGGAGAAAGAGAGAGATTGAGTGTGAAAACAGACACAAATGGGATAAGGGCCAATTTCCTTAATAGCCATATTTTTAATTGGAAAGAATAACTGAGTAATTTGCATAAAGTATGACCACTGTAAATGTTGCAGCGTCCAGCACAAGAAATAAGTGCTTCCAGAACCTCCTGTGAAAAGCTTATGTGTCAAATCATAATGGTACTGGGGCGGGTACATTTTGGAGAGTTCAGAGAGAAAAGATCTCATTTGATAGCATAGTGCATTCCTTACTAAAAATTTTTTAGTTCAGAACTTTGTTATTAAGTGTCTCTACTGTGTGAAGACAGTTCTGCCCTTTCACAGAAAGCAGAATCCAACCCTGAATGCTTGGTTGATGACAGCCTGGAGTGTTCCTAAGTACTTTGGTTTACTAGCCATCTCTCACCTGGCAAATCTGCAGGCCCTGGGTGGTGGTGCCATTCCCACTTGTAGCTGCCCACTGCTCTTCACTGGGGATAAGAAATTAAGAGGCATTTCACAATAGTCATCAGCTAGCAGCAGTGGAGAATGAACAACCAGGGACCCAAGGCTGAGAATCTCTATAATGCAATGTTGCTCCTGAGACTGCAGAGGGTACTGAGCTAGAGTGCTCTCATTCCAAACAGCTTTAGAACTATGCTTTCAGATGCCCTGTCCCCGTGTCTTCTGTAGAAAAGCTCTAGGTGCCACATCTAATGAGGAAGAACAAAGCCTGCTCTGCAGAAACCCAGCCAGCTGCAACTGCAGAATACTCAAACTGAAATGCCCTCACAAGCAAGCCTAGAACGTACATTGTCTAGAGGATTTGAGAAGAGAGTCCCACCTTCCCAGGAGTTGCTCACCAACCCTCAGTGTGTTCATACTCTACACATAACAGGAAAGGCATGCTTTGTCCATTTCCCTGTGCTTTTAGTTCTTTGTTATTGGTAAGGCATTTTATCTTTCTTCTTTCCCTCTCTCTTCACCTCCATTCTCTTTCCTCCTTTTTTCTCTTCCATGCCTCATCTTTCCCAGGGGCCACAAGGATAATATAAAAAACATTGTTATTGTTAGCCAGTCAACCTGAATGTAATGCAGTGATTCTAGAATTTTTCACACAATGAAAAATTAACTCGATACAACAAGGTCATCTGCTTTAGTGAGAAAGCTACTGAAAAACTAGCTTGACACTTCATATTCACTGCTCTTCATATCATACTTCAACAAGAAGTAGAAGATGTAGTGAAAACAGATCCAGTAGTCTACTTCTCTTCACAAATCAGTCAGTCTGTTAAGTATGTTTCATAAATATCTGAAATGTTCACAGAAGAAATGGGAAATATACATCTTGTCAAAGCATCACAAAGTCCCCACCACTAGCAAGAGAGAGTACAGTCAGCAAACAATGCAAGTCTTTGCCTGGCTGGTTTTAAGAGTGATTACAAACCACTTTCCAACCAGGACCTCCCTAGATTTTGACAATGGTTTCACAGAAGAGAAATGATATTTGAGAGTGCGTACATGGAGGCTCTATCAGGTCAATGTCACAGGTATTAAAAATCTGCTCTGTATATGGACCAGAAAGGAGCATTAACCTTAAGAGAGCCAGTCCTGTAGCTTATGGTAACAGTGTATGCTTGGCTCCGTGGTTCACGTGAGCACTGCTGTATCTTCTCCGTGTAGTGTATACATGGCCCAGTGGTTCACGTGAACACTGCTCTATCTTCTCCATGCAATGTATACATGGCCCCGTGGTTCACATGAATACTGCACTATCTTCTCTGTGCACCGTATACATGGCTCCGTGGTTCACGTGAGCGCTGCTGTATCTTCTCCGTGTAGTGTATACATGGCCCTGTGGTTCACGTGAATACTGCTCTATCTTCTCCATGCAATGTATACATGGCTCCGTGGTTCACGTGAATACTGCTCTATCTTCTCCATGCAATGTATACATGGCTCCGTGGTTCACGTGAACTCTGCTCTGTCTTCTCTGTGCACTGTGTGCATGGCCCCGTGGTTCACATGAATACTGCGCTATCTTCTCTGTGCACTGTATACATGGCTCCGTGGTTCGCGTGAACACTGCTCTATCTTCTCTGTGCACCATATACATGGTTCCGTGGTTCACATGAACGCTGCTCTATCTTCTCTGTGCACTGTATACGTGGCTCCATGGTTTACATGAACACTGCTCTATCTTCTCTGTGCAATGTGTACATGGCTCTGCTCATATTTTTCATGGGCTGACATCTCACTGATCTACCATTTCACCAGCAGTCTAACATCATTACTTTTTCACTCATCCATTTGTACATGCTCTATTGAAATTCTCTTTTTTTTCTCAAGGAAAGATCATGAATTTAACACTAACAAACTCATTGTATCATTTTTCTCTTATCTTTTATTCTATGCAATTCTGTTAATTTTGACTCTTATTCAGATATACATGATGACCTCTTACTCAGAAGTGTAAGAGGTAACATGGGTCTAAGAAGGCAGTGGGGTTTGCCCTAATTCTCTTCCTCAAAGCCATTGCGTGACGACTGCCCGGTGCTATGTAGCTGCTCACTGAAGTGCGAAGTGGGAAGGTGCCACGGCCTTGTTTCACCACATTGTGTGTTAGGTTCATCTTCACTACACACTAATATTAGTCTTCCAGTTTGCCAGCATATTTGGAATACGGACAACAGAAAAAGATTTGCTTAAAAAGAAAATCAAACTATGGTCTAAAATCCCATTAGGTACCAATCCATGGCCTTTCTATGGTCTACATGACAGAACAAATTTAAGAATATTTATGAGGACATAAGTTAGATTACTTTCTAAAAAGGATGATAAATGTTAATTAAATGTGTTTAAATTTTCTTACTCTGTTTTAAGAAACTCTCACCAGGAGGTAAATAGAATATCCTGGCCATAAAGAAATTAATAAAACATGTTATGCAAAGGAAAAATTTATGATTCATTTGGAATTAGATGTCTACCACCTTTTCAATCCATACAAATGCATAATCTTGTCAATTAAATATTATTGTTAAGGTCTAGTAGTATGTTAAAATCACTTTAAAGTGCAACTAAGGAAAATTCATGTGTGTTTATTACTCCTTAAGGATCTATTAGTGGGTATTTTATTCAGATTCGTGCTGTAAAATCTGCATAAACTCAGCATATTGTTATCCCCATGTGTGCATTTGTTTGGATAAAGCAGAACAGCAAATCTCAATTTTTGCAACTTCTGGAAAAGTCAAGAGAACTAAAACAGTCTTAATTTTAATCAGATACAAACAGTTATCACTACAGAAGTGAGGAGTTGACTATTATGCAAATAGTCACAGTTAGTGGTCACCAGGCCATCACAGAAGACTGAGCTCGGTGTTTCTGAAGACTAGTGAAGATGAATGTCCCCGTTCCGCCCGCCTTACTGCCAGGGCGGAGAGGAGCATGTGAGAGACTAATGACGGCAGCTCATAAGTGGAAACACCATTAAGACACAATGAGCAAAGTGTTCTGCCAAGATGAAAATTAATTTTTTTTCAAATTTTGTATAAATGCCATATAAATATGTTAGCATTTGTGAAGAATGTGGCATTCCATTCTTGGTAACAACCAAATCCAGACATAAACCTTTAGTAAACTTTTGACCTGTAATGAAGGCAATGTGGCTCTTACTCCTCAACTATTTTACACACGCTTATTTCGTTCTCAATGACCAGAGTTCAATTATTAAATTCCTCATCCAGAAATGCAGGTTTACATCTGAAACTGCAGGTCTTGTTAAAATTACACACAGGCAACTCAAAGGCAGGGACTTTGTTTCTCCCCAAAGCTCAGTAAAAGGCTTTGCACAGAGTAGGCTCTCAACAAATCCTTGTTACATAAATGCATCCAAACCTCTTATTCTCGGTTACTTTAGAACTAAGCTACAGGACTGGTGATAGCTTGATCTGCTGCTTGAAGCCAAAGTCCATGTGTATGTTTGAGCCCCAAATAGAGACAACAGTAACAGAAATCTCCAGACACATTTCATCAGGGTGCACCTGGCTATTGGCCATGCCAGAATCTAACTCAGAAGTTCACTAGTTGTTAAGAAAATTTTAAAATTGACTTCATTCATTTACTTCAAGATTTGTCTAATGACTGAGCACTCCTATTTCATCTGTTGAAATTCCTCTATGTATAATTTAGAGATGCTGCTAAGATTCCCTGCTAATTTCATCACCATCAATTATAATCCTTACTGACAGAAAGGGCAAGATGCTTTCACTAGGACAGCCAGAAGCATAATTTTCTAAAATACTAATAAAAATGTTTGTTGTACCACAGTGGGCTACTTAGGCAATACAGAATAAATTAGAGGAAAAAAAAACACATAAGCTTCAGCTATCATGGAGAACAGAATCCGTTTCATCTCAGGCAGGAAGGCCTCAGAAATGTACTGTGTGAACTGAAACGAACAAGAGCAGGGTCCAAGTTATTGAGACCTGGCATCACAACTCTCCTCAGAAGTATTGTTCAGAGACCATGCCTGCATGTGTGACTGGAGGCACAGAGAGGTGCTCTTTCCAGAGAACGAATATCAAGGAAAGGTGTAAACATCAAATCACCTTCTGTTTTCCATCTCTATCACACCAGCCTTTGAAACAAACACTCAATGCCATGCACTGTAGTGTCATTCAGCATCATGTGAATCCTCTGCCCCACCTCAGCATGCAAATCACATGCACACACATCCATACACACATGCACAAACACATACATGCACACAACACACACATACATACACACACATGTACATATAAATGCATACAAATATATAAACACATCCACGCATATACACACATACACACACAACATACACATTCATATACACACATGCACACACGCGCATACACACATATACATGCACATACACACACGTGCATATAGACATATACACACACACTCCCATGTATACTACCCAAACTCAGTAAAAAGTTAGTCAAGGGGGCTGGAGAGATGGTTTGCCTGTGAAACCTAAGAACCCCAGTTCGAGGCTTGATTACCCACGTTAGCCAGATGCACAAAGGGGCGCACGCGTCTGGAGTTCGTTTGCAGTGGCTGGAAGCCCTGGCACGCCCATTCTATCTATCTGCCTCTTTCTCTCTCTGTCTGTTGCTCTCAAATAAATAAATAAAACTAAACAAAAAATATATTTGAAAAGAAAGTCAGTCAACATGGGTTAAGTATGAAGACAAGCCTAGGTGGGTGCTGATTTTGAAAGGTTCTTTTCTTCATTGTACTTCTTGGGACTACCTTCACATTCAGTAACCTCAATCCAGACAGAGACACTGGCCTTAATGCAGAGGTCAAGTCTCGAGCCCCAGGTGTGGCTGTCACTGGGACACCTCCGGAAGGTGCTCTTCGTGGACTGCTAACCCCCCCCCCACTTTGCTTCTTTCTTCCAGTTGTTTTCAAGACTGTATCCACAGCCCTCTTCACACTCACCCACAGATGGCCTGTCCTCTCGACTGTGCCTTCCCAAGCATGGCTGAATCTTCAAGTTAAGCCCAAGTTCAACTCCACCAGGAAAATCTACAAACGTATTTCTTTGCATTGCCAAAAATTACACTATGCTCATGTACTTAATAATTCATCATTGTGGTAATATTTGACACTGTTGTAGGCATTGAAGTAGCAATAGATATTATCCCCCACCATTATTTCTACACATTACAGGTAACATAGAAATGAAAATTTAAATATACATTTATGGATATACAAGTATACAAATGAGTATATATAATAACATACAAAGAAAAGGTGAACATATATATATAAACGTATACGCATGTACAAAGATGAGCAGGTGTATCTATACCCATCTATCTCTAGCTAGCTATCTATCTACATATCTATCTCCACATATAAAAATTACTAGTTGGTAGTAGGTAGGTACAAGATAATGAGACTATGAGAGATGTAGGGCAGGCAGAAAGTTGGCCTAGCAGTCAAGGAAAAGAGGACTATTTTGGATAGAGATATTGAAGGATGGCTTCTTTGGGAATGTCACTGGTGAGAAAATGTCCCCTGAGACTAGCTGACCGCACAGTGACTCCAGCAAAGGACAGGCGAGCACAAGGCGGGTGGGGCAGCGCTGAAGTGACTTGCCCACACCCTCTACAGGAGGCAGAGCACGCCTCCTCCCACACTCACGCTCTCCTTGTCTAAAATGTGGAAAACGGGAGAACTTCACATCTAGCTAGAAACTGTTACATCCCTCCAACTCTTTGCCTACTTAGCACACTAACAAAATTTTAGACAAAGTGAAATTTATTTACTGTAATTAAAATGACACATTCTGGGCTGGAGAGATGGCTTAGCGGTTAAGCACTTGCCTGTGAAGCCTAAGGACCCCGGTTCGAGGCTCGATTCCCCAGGACCCACGTTAGCCAGATGCACAAGGGGGCGCACGCGTCTGGAGTTCGTTTGCAGTAGCTGGAAGCCCTGGCATGCCCATTTTCTCCCCCTCCCCCCGCCTCTTTCTCTCTGTGTCACTCTCAAATAAATAAATAAATAAAAATTAAAATGACACATTCTGTATTCAATCTCTGGGCTGGAAACACAAAAATATTCAAAATAAAGTTACCTTCAACCTTTATGTGGGGAAAACTCAATGGTAAAGTTCACAAAACAGAACAGTAATATATGCAGTCTCAGACACTGAGTAACTCAAATTTCCCTTAGATTTCCTTTTTTGGTAATTAAGACTAATGTCACATTTGCCAGATGAAAATGGAATATACAATAGTGTTGTATGCTGCAGCAATTCACTCTCATGGTACTCTGCTGATAGGCCAATAGTGTTATTTAAGTCTTTATTAGCAATAAAGTTATTAGCAATAGTGTTATTTAAGTCTTTATTAGCAATAAATAACTCAATTAATCAACAGCTCAACAATGCATCCACAACTGAAGAGAAACAGAAACTCAACAATAACGAGAGGGAAATATGCAGGTGGTCCACTCAGGTAAAGAGATAAATAAGTAACTGGAATCCACAATGGAAACGAATGTAATGAATGTTTTACATGCTCAGAAACTAAGAAACCTAACTTAGAAAGTGTCAACCAATGCTATAATCCCAGTACTTGTGAGACCAAAGCAGGAGGAGTGTGGCAATACTGAGGCCAGCCTGGACTACTCATCAAACACCAGGCCAAATGCAGCCACCTGGTAAGTACCAAGCCAGCCAGAGCTACATAGCAAGGCCCCAGCCCAAAGGAGGATGGATGAAAGAAGGATTGATTTTTTTGAATATGTATTTTAATATATAGAATTTTTTTCTTTAGTTCATTGAAGATACAAGTATTGCATATCATTGGTTGAAAAGTAGGTGTAGTGTAAAGTCTTACCCAATCTTCTGTAACATTAGAAAAACAATGATATTACAAAGTATGTTTATCCTATTTGCATAAAATTATAGAAAGAAAAGGCAAAAGAAAAACATGAAAGGAAAATGAAAAATCAAGCAAGGATATTGTTTTGATAAAGAAGTCCCATTATATCCACAATTTAGACTCAGCTGCTATCCATTCTTGCCTCTTATGCTTCGACAGATAATCTCCACAAACAAGAGCTATATTTACCTTAGAACTCTTTTGAAAGGATTAAAATAATGTATAAATTGCATCTTGAAGACTAAATTACTATAAAACCTTTAAATAAAAATTTGAAATTTAATTAAGATACATATGTTCATTTTTAAACCTGAGAATACATAAAACACTTTAAATTGAAATTAAAAATAAAAGTTGACCTGTGTTGCTCTTATATTGCTAATCAACTTAGTGTCGATACAAGGCCAACCAACCTACTAGTGTACCAAGCACAGCCTCTCCTGACAGAGACGGTGACAATGCCACCTTACATGCCCATGCATCGATGAGTATGGTATCCAAATCAAGCCTATCCATTCTTAGGTCAATTTAAATGCTCTCTCTCTCTCTCTCTCTCTCTCTCTCTCTCAAATAACTAAATAAACTATTTTGTTTTTTAAAATAATATTCAGCTAAGTCAGTGACACAAAGCCCAGCTTGGATTCTCTCTAACTTTTCTTGATTTAACAAATTTTCCTTAAAAGTCCTTATACACTGCTCTCTGGCTATAGTTTCCATGGTTTATAAGCAGTTGGATCTACATGGAAATTATCAGCCAATAACAATAGGTCTTTGTCCAACTGTGACTACTTCCCTCCTCCACAGCTAGTCCTTATCTGGCTCAGGAAATGCCTGTTTTAACTGACAGGTAGGAGATTAAATCTACGGCTGCTGAAACACAATCTCGGCTCTGTTAGCTGGGCTTTCATTGAAAAGCACTACAAACACATAATTTGTTTATGTTGTACCAGCAATCTCTGACAAAGCAGACTGTCTAGATGAGACAAATGTGGTTAAACCCATTTATTGTATTATTTCTGCTACACAGAACAAGCTCTTAAAACACAGAAACTAGACAAGGCACAAAGCTCTAGCTGTCTAAAGAAATCAGGAATAGATGACTTCTTGTTACACTAGCCCTTTCCACACAGAAAGCATGCGCTTCCCTGGCAAGCATTGATTCCCATTTCTCTTTAGGTGAGTGGTTCAATTATGTTTATGCTTTCAGTTTTCGCAGTTTAATTTTTGTTTCTGCCAGCATAAACGGCAAATGATCTGCTGATCTGCATCTCTCAAGAACTTAAGAATACAGTGAAAGCAAGTGCTGTGTCACCTCAGAAACACCAGAGTGACAACAATCTGCCCAATTTTAATCGTCATTGCACATTCTCATCTTTATTTCATTTGATGAAAAATAACTTTGTAGCTCATTAAGGTTATGGCTGGCAGTTCACTTAAAATCCTGGCATCACGCAGTCATCATGCATCATCTAATTTTACCTGGTGTCAAAGAAGAGGTGGCAACAGCAGTAGCAATGAAGGTTGCTCACTTAGTACTCCTGAATTTAATGATCCAAATTAACAACTAGAAACTAGAAAAATAAATTTATCTAGAATTATGGAATGGCTTTGCTTTTCTATTTAAAGTCTGTGTTTTGGGTGTACTTACTCAGCTCTGACACTCCAAATGTGTTACTTTAAACTGAAACATTAATAATAACTAAATATTCAAGTCATAGATTGAGTTCTAAAAGCTATAATCAACGAAAATATGACAATAGATGTCATATAATTATTTTTAAAATAAGAAATCTGATGCTATAATTCAACTTAGCCAAAAAAATTAGGAAGAGTGGTATGATAAACAACAACAACAAAAACATCCCAATTTATTTGAAACACAGCCAGAAGGATTATGGTCAGCCACTCTCAAACATGTCACTGTCTTCTAAAATCTTACTGTATTTTTCCTTTCTCATCACCATAAGACAGGACAGTGAGAAAATAATCTTCCTGTTAGAACATAGGTACCACTTGAAACTCAGAATTGATCTTAAAATACAGAATGTATGCAATACACTAGCCAAATCCATAGGGTCTCCCTTACACAGTATGGATAATGAGGGAATCCATAACAGACATAAACAAACCCAGAAAGATGTCCAGACCCCACATCATTATGTATGATATATGCCCAAGATATATGGCTTTGCAACAAATGTTCAAGTTCAAATGTGGCTTCTATTAGACTGATTCAGCCACAGCATGGGGCTTCTTTAATAAACAGACCTTAGTGTTAGAAAATATTGGGAACTCAAATCATGTATTATGTCCCCACTAGTCAAAGGTGTGGTGCTTTTAATACCTTGTGTTCCTTGAATCTTTCTTACAATGGACTGTAAATTATAAAGTAAAACCAGATTCTAGAAATATATGTAGAAGTCTGAGAATCTTACATCACAAGCTGAGAACAGAATACAGAATGCTAGAGCTCAATGTAATGCCAAGAGAGAAATTTTATTTCTCATTAAAAAGCAAAAATAGTTTTAACAATATAGGTGCTAGTTTATATTCTCCATGACTCTTAAAGATGTGGAATACATCAAAATAAAATAAAATATGTGAGCATAGCTATTTACCCTACTTAAATTAGTTCTTCATCATATCTGAAAATATTGCATACATATAATATTTCTATAAAATCAAAATATTTAGTTCACTTTATAATCATGGTGTCTTAAAAGTAGAATGGTTTTAGAAAAACATTTCCCATTGCATTCACTTTAAACATAAACATAATATGGCACAGAGAGAACTGATTTGCCAAGTTCACCAAACCTGAGCCTGGCAAAACTGGAACTGAAAGCAAGGTCTTCAGTCTCTTTATTCGCTAATTCACAAAATTCAAATCTGATTTTCAGGGACGAAAATGTTTAGAAAGCTATAAGCCAGTAATTTTCATGTGGGCAAGGAGCTCTAGTGCACCTTTGAAGAAATGCACTTACCCTGCTTGCCTTTCCTAAATCATCATTTAGGCCTGACCACCACACTGGAGGGAGAGAACTCCAGGCACCCATTGGGCACTGTGACTTACCCATGGTTACATGTTAGTTAAAGTCAACTAACTTGGAACAAAATCTGCCAAATTCCAAGTTTAGGTATCATCATTTTCATTTCCCTGCTTTCTTTTTGTCTTTTAAAGGATAGATCTTAAAATTCAAACTTGAATCCACAGTGAGCCTTTGATCAGAGAGACCTAAAAGATCACCCAAAAGAAGATAGATTTCTGTCAGAGCTCTTGATGATCCACCAAAGGTTAATGGTAAGACCCCACTGCTGAAGACACCATATGCTGTTGGCATGTAACATGCAGTGACATGGCTGGAAGCTGGAAGAGAGTCAGTCCCCAAACAGTTAGTGTGTCTAGTGCCAGAAGGTGCTACATGAGCAACAGGGGGAAAATGACCAACATCTGTCCAAGCAACTCATGGTCTAACCTACTTAGCAGCAAATAACCTGACGTGAAGCTCACACAAGTGCAATAGTGGCACACAGCCATGGTGGGAAATCAACTGCTCTTGATTTGGCTAACTGATCCATAGCTGGATCTGGGAAACAAGTCAGACCCACATCCAAAATTGAGCCCGCTCTCCATTTATCAAGGTCCCTCCTATCGTGGGCTACAAGTGGCCCTACACCTATTAAAGTCTCTCTAAAAAGTAATGGTTATCCCATTTATCTGGTGCTAACTTTACTCTCCCATGAGAATCTGCTTCTCTTTTTCAGATAGATGCAGATACTAAGGAGAGAAACACCCCATCATACCTCAAAAGGGCCCAGCTAAAACTAAGAATAATTGGGGAAACATGCAAGAGTGCTGTTTTCTTGGAGAACCAGGTACCAGCACAATGGTGAAGGAGATCGACACAGAGAAAAATAAACCCCTACCAAACCAGATATCCAGAAACACAGAGGCTCCCAAGATCTCAACAATGAAGCAGACCTAAAATGAACCCAACATGGCTCAGGGAAATTTGTGGAAGAGGAGGCAGAAAGAATGTCAGAGCCACACGTTGGGTCATGATACACAGAGACATTTCCTCCTACTCAAAACTGATGGCTAACCCCACAATGCATGACCCAGACACCCCAACAAAGAGGGAAGATGGGGAAGAGGCTAACAGTAGTACCAACTTGACTGTATTCACTGAGTACAAAACAAATATTCAAACCTGCCTGCTCTTCTCCCAACTTTAGTCTACATATATTTTAATAGGGGAAAGGGATGGAAGAAAAACTCACTTCTGCCATAAGATATCTCAGAAGGTGGATTTGCAGTGACTCTAAAAACTACCCTCTTTCTCCTTTCCCACTTCCTATAATTTTTTATGCCTATGATATACTTAAACCAATCATGGATTATCCTTTTTAAAAATGTACGATACCATGAATTCTGAGAATGGAGAAATATCTTTTACCCTCATATTCCTCACAATATAAAGAGTTTTCCAAAGACAGCTTTTAGTAAACTGTAAATTGAGTAGTTTTTCTAGTGCCAGGGATAGTTTAAAAATCCTAAAATTAACAGGCTAAGTAAAATACAGTAAAAAAAACAAAAAAAAGTAAAATAAATAAGTAAAATAAGTAAAAAACAATCATGCATCAAATACAATTGGCTGGATGTGGAAAATGCAAAGTTGGTTTAACATATTAAAACCAATTGACATAATTCATGATGTGTAGAAGACTGAAAGAGCAAAGATCATGTTAGTAAACATAGAAAAAATTGAAAAACCCTAAAACCAATTCATGATTTAAGAGAAAAAAAAAAACTTTCAACAAACATGAATGGAAAGGAAGCTTCTCAGTCTCATTAAAGGTTTCTAAGACAAACTGACAGCGACCACCACAGCACCAAGAACAGGTGTGAGGTCTGCCAACTCCACCTCCACTCAGTATTGCGTTGGACTTCCTAGCAAGAGCAATAAACGAAGAAAAAGAAATGAAATCCACACAGTGGAAAAGAAAGAAATGAAACAGAGTTTGCTGTATTTTTTTATATAATTGGTAGGAAACATAATGACCATGGAAAACCTTAAAGAATTATTTTTTGTTTATTTTCATTTATTAATTTGAGAGCAACAGACAAAGAGAGAAAGAGGTAGAGGGAGAGAGAGAGAAAGAGAGAGACAGAGAGAGAGAGAGAGACAGAGAGAGAGAATGGACATGCCAGGGCCTCCAGACAGTGCAAATGAACTCCACATTGTGTGTGCACCCTTGTGCATCTGGCTAAAATGGGTCCTGGAGAATCGAGCCTCAAACTGGGGTCCTTAGGCTTCACAGGCAAGAGCTTAACTGCTAAGACATCTCTCCAGCCCAACAATTTAAAAAAATATTTAAAAAGCAACCAGGACTAGTAAGTAAATTAAGCAGTTACAATATGCAAGGCTAACAGCAAAAATCAGCTTTCTTTTTAATATACTAGTAATAAACAACTAGAAAAAGAAATTCTTCAGGCATATTAATCTAAAAATAAAATACTTTGAAAATTATGATCAAAATATACAAGACCTCTAATAAAAGGCTATAATACATAGAAAATACCCAGCATGAGAATTAAAGTAAAGAAAATAGTATTGTAAACCCAGTATTTGCTAAGAGAATCATTTTGGTGCTCTTAACACCTATAAAACATAATTATGCAAGGTAGTAGAGGGGTCAGTTGGTTTAAATATAGTAATCATTTTATTATATACACATATATATGCTTATCAAAGTGGCACATTGTATGCCATAAATCTATATGATTTAAAAAATATTTTATATTTTTGCTGGGCGTGATGGCGCATGCCTTTAATCCCAGCACTTGGGAGGCAGAGGTAGGTGGATCACTGTGAGTTTGAGGCCACCCTGAGACTACATAGTAAGAGTGAGACCCTACCTCAAAAAACCAAAAAAGAAAATTATTTTTATTTATTTATTTGTAAGAGGGAAAGAGGTAAGAGAGAATGAGAGAGTGAGAGAGAGGAGGGGAGGGAGAGAATGGGCACGCCAGGGCTTCCAGCCACTGCAAATGAATGCCAGATGCATGTGCCAGCCTTGTGCATCTGGCTTACGTGGGTCATGGGGAAAACCTGGGTCCTTTAGCTTTGCAGGCAAGTCCCTTAATCGCTAAGCCATCTCTCTAGCCCAATCTATATGATTTTTAATTGCAAGGGAAAACTTTAACACACCATAACAAATGAGAAAAATAACATATTCAGGGAACAGAAGACGCAACATTGTTGAGATCACAATTCAAGGGTTGAGGCTATTTCTTACTGATTTAAAGCACTTCCCCTTAAGCCTGTCAACCAGATTTTGGACCCACCATGCACATTTAGTCAGACACAATGTGGCGCACGAATCTGTCATCCCAACATGCCTACCATAATGCACTGTAGGAGCAGGAGCCATGAGGATCCCAAAGCTCCAGAGCCAGTGAGTTTGGCCTTCCTAGCAGCAAACTAGGAGAGACTCTGTCTCCAAGGTAGAAACAGAGGACTCACACTCTGAGGCTGTCCTCTGGTCTCCACATGTGCATGCACACCCACTTCTACACACACGCATATCAGACACACTTCATATACATGTATACAAACAGAGTTTTCTTGTTGTTTTGTTTTGTTTTTCAAGGTAGAGTCTGAGTCTAGCCCAGGCTGACCTGGGATTCACTATGTAGTCTCAGGGTGGCCTCGAACTCATGGTGATCTTTCCACCTTCTGCCTCCTGCATGCTGGGATTAAAGGTATGAGCCACCACAACTGGCTCCACAAGGTTTGTTTGTTTATTTTTAAAAGCAGTTCTTCTCAAACTGATTCATAAACACAAGGGAGGTAAAAATTCCAGCAGTGGAGTGAGTGTGTCTCAAAATAGCAAAGCACTTTCTGAGTATAACTCTGGTCCTGGGTTTGATCCCTAGCATTAAATATGCTAGCAGGACATTTTTTAAAAAAAAAAATAGTATTTCACAATAATTTCAAGGCAGTGGAGAAAGGATAGTCACCCAAAGATATTTCATTAGAAATGGCTACCAATATGGAAAAATAAGCTTATACCTTTGTCTTTTATTGTACACAAAATTTAATTCAAATGGACTATGATCTAAGCATACAACTAGAAAAGTTTCAGAAGAAAATGTAGGAGAATGCATTTATGGAATTTCTTAGAAGAATAATTAAAATCAGAACCTTTTTTTAAAAAAATTATTTTATTTTATTTTTAATTTTTTTTCTATTCTGCAATTACAGGCAGTTTGGTACCATTATTAGGCTCATCCATGACCCACCCCCTCCCCCTTGGCCTCTCCTTGTTGAGGTGCATGGATCGTGCATTGTGGAGTTAGCCCACAGTTACTGGTATGATAAATGCCTCTGTACATCATGACCCAACATGTGGTGCTGACATTCTTTTCGACCCCTCTTCTGCAAAATTTCCCTGAGCCATGTTGGGTTCATTTTTTGGTCTGCTTCAGTGTTGAGGTGTTGGGGGCCTCTGGGGCTCTGGCTCTCTGATTTGGTAGGCGTTGATTTTTCTCTGTGTTGATCTCCTTCGAAATAAGCAAGGGTGCTGTTTTCCTGATGAACCGGATACCAGCACAAGGAGGAAGGAGATCAACACAGAAAATCAGAATCTTTTAACAAGGCAGAAAACAAAAAAAGATAGAACATATTTCACCAAAATTATAAACCTTGCTCTCTAAAAGATGCATTTTAAGATATATAAGCCATAAAATAGTAAAAAGAATCTGCAAAAGAAAATGAAGGACATCCATCTCAAATATTAAAAAAGTTATGACTTCATAATAAGAAAAATAAAAGAATAAAACGAATGTCAAAATTTGAACAGACCATCACAGAAAACACATGAATAGCTAACAAGTACATCACAGAAAATACATGAATGGCTAACAAGTACATGAGAAGACACTTCCCATCACCAGTCATCCAGGAAATGAAAAGGAAAATCAAAACCTCAGAAAGTCATAACATATGCTTCCTAGTGGTGCATGTTAAAGTGATAAGTAGTTCCATGTACTGGTGAGGATGCAAAAACTCTCACAGGTCATTAGAGAATTAAGAGTATATAATTTGGGAACTAAGGCAGGAGGATCAATGCAAGTTCAAGGCCAGCCACCGGAGGTCTGAGACAATCTGAAGGCAATGTTAAGACCCTGTCTAACAATAACACAAAACAACATCCCTCCCCCCCCCGAAATAAAACACAGCAAATGATGCAATGATACAACTACTTTCTTATAATTCAAATTCTTAGAAAGTAAATCACACAGTTTACACATAGTCTAATAGTCAATCCACTGTTAGATAGATTTTGTATCTGAGAAATGCAAACATGTATAAATAGACCTGTACTGTTATTTCTAATAGCCAATAACATCCACTGTACAATCAGTATAGAAATGACAATAAATCTAGCTTATGGAATAGTACTAAGTGAGGTAAGTTAACAACTTACTGGTATACTCTCTAACATGAAAAAGGTAACTGGAAAACTGGAAAAGCCAGTATGCTAAACAAAATATACCTACCATAAAAGAGCCCCCCCCCCCCCCAAAAAAAGCAGACAGCAGACGGTTCTTGAGCTTTAGGAAGACAATTCGAGATATAAAAGGGCTTTCAGGACTGAAATGTGTATGTGGTTGCATGCAGTTTCCAGAATGAAATCCAATGCTGAATCCTGGTGAGAAAGTGTATGGCTCCCGTATCAATAACACAAATAGCATCTATTGAAAAAGCAGAATTTGAAGCTTTCCTATGAACTAGGTATTTCTTTCTTTTTTTTATAGAGGAAATAAACAAGATTGAGAGATTAAGTAATTTAAGCCAAAAATTCAAACAGATCTTCTGCAGACCCTACTCTTTCCAAAATTTTACATCTACTCTTCTTAAGCCACTAGTTGTCTGTGTGTCTAGGAAGATGTGATCATGGTTAATGGGGTGAAGGGTGTTAACATATCCTGGGGAGAAGAGAGTCTGAATTCGTATTAACCAGGATGCTGGTTCCCTGAGATACCCAGGTTCATGGTGTGACCTTCCTGACCTGTCAGGGTGCCTGGTTTGAGGGGTTGATCATACAAACTTTCAAGACAGCAGCCTTGCTCTATCTGCAGGTAGCTTGCAAAGAAAAACAATTACACAGCACAGGAACACATGTGCTCACCACTGCTACACAACTGCAGTGCCTGATGCAGGCGCCGCTCCTCCCACAGGCCAGTCTATAAGCACTTGGATGGAACAAGGCATGAGTGGGCAGAGTTCAATCACTTTAAGAACTTGTCATCAGTTTGAAATAGTGTAGAGCTATCTTATGCAAAGGAGTACACTGCTTTAAGAGAGATTTCAGACTCTGGTGGTGGTCACTATGGTGTGCACATGCATGTGTGTCCCTTGATGGAGAGGCATGGAGCCACGAGGAGAGAATGACCCTAAGCCACTTCTCCTGTTTTCCTGGAAATAGCTTTGGGGCCATGTGCTGCGTGACTGTAGCATGTGTTTAAGAGCAGGTGGGAGGGAACCACTGTTGAGGAGAACAGCCAGGTCAACCCTATCCTACAAAGGTTTTCCTTATATACTATTAAAGAAGGATCTTGGGAAATAACAATCTTTTCACTGAAATACCTAAGGAAGGTTAGAAGTGAAGATTCTAAATTGAGGGGTAGACTAAAGAACTAATTGCAGGTGCTAATCTGAGACTTATGATATTCTAGTGACATTATCATGCTATTAGCCTGCTTTAAGCCACTATGGTAATCACATGAGTGATGAGAATGATTGGAATGTAATAACACTAACAATGCCCCACAACTGCAGCCACTTCACTGTGACCAGCATTTTTCTACATGCTCTATGTGTCTTTGCACACTGGGTTGTCAAAATATGTAGATGAAGCAGGTACTTCTATTTTCCTCATTGCAGGTGAACCACTCACATCAAGGTTAGACAGCTAATAAATGGAGACTTTGGGATTTGAATTCAGGTACTATGGCTACAAACACTATCTCCAACTATGGTGTCCTACTGCCTAAGCATGGAGACTTCCAAGACTAGAACCATGGGCTGCATTATAGGGATAAGAGCAGTCAGGAAAGGGGAAAGGAGAGGGAACTGTGGGTGAGCACTGGAAACTAGCCCAGAGGGTGTGAATAGTGTGCATTAGTGTGTGTAAGTATGTGGGCTCCTCATGTCATAAATGAATGCCCACAACATGCATTTGTGAGTCTGGCTTTGCTGTCCCTATGACAAACAAATCAAAGCCGAAACTCAGCATTGTGTTAAGAGTGACTGGCTCTGCATTCTCATTCCACACTGCTTAGGGAAAACTTGAAAATATTTTAAAATATGCAGGTTGGAAGATTAAAAAAATATATTCTGTTGGGCTAGGGAGATACTCATTGGGTAAGAAAGTCTGCTGCATATACACGTAAGCCTGATATTGCCTGAGTTTGATCCCCAACACCCACATACAGTCCTGGGGTATAAAGCAAAGACAGGGGAACTGCCATGGTTTGGTGATACTCAGTCAGTCTAACAGAAAGCAGTAGCTCTGGGTTCAATGGCAGACTGCCAAGGAAATAAGCTGGGAAAGCAGCAGAGGATGGCCACCACCCACTGACGTGCACACACTGCTGCACATGTACTACCTACACAATGCACAACCTCGCTACAGGATTCCTCCAGTCTGAAGTTTCTGTAACATGAAAGAATTAGTTGAGCTGTTTTGTTTCTCTAGAGACATGTGGGTTTGAACTGATCAAGAAGCACTGGAGTACACAGTCTAATGTTGGCATGATTAAAAAAAAGAATAGACTGAGCTGGAGGATGGCTTAGAAGTTAATGTGTTTGCCTGCAAAACCAAAGGACCCTGGTTCAATTCCCCAGGACACACATAAGCCAGATGCACAAGGTAGCATATGCATCTGGAGTTCATTTGTAGCGGTTGGAGGCCCTGGTTCACCCATTCTCTCTCTCTCTCTCTCTCTCTCTCTCTCTCTTTCATAAATAAATAAATAAATATTTTAAGATTGGCTGGAATCCTCATTCTTTCTGCCATCTTAGTTTTGAACTAGGTCTTGATTTCCTTGTAGATGCATGAAGACATGGTCTTTATACTGCTTACCTGAATGAATCAAGGAAGTGGTATTCAAAAGTATCCTTTTTCCCTGAGCTTAGAGTGAATGTTAGGAGGGCCCTCAGGGGAAAGGGGACATAGGAGGATAACCTGATAGGAATATGAGCAGTTTGCAGTGTGTTCATATGTTAAAACTTCTGTATATTTTCTACAGGCACCATTTGTAGACAAGGACACTTTACACTTAGGCTTCTTCGTAGCTTCCACATAGGGTTATTTCTAGGAATTACAAAGCTTCAACATTACTTCTTGAAGGCCTAGTCCTTTCCATGAAATATATGATGCACTCACACTTTGACACCATTAATCCACAGAACAGCACAGCACTCGGGTATCATTGTGCCTTTATACAGGAAAAACAAGCAACTTCAGAAAGGGAAGGGGAACACAGTTCTTAAAGTGACATAGCCAGGATTCAAACTCAAGCAGCTCTGACGGACACCTTACCCCCAAGTTACAGCACTAAGTATCAATCCAGGACTATGTGTTTCTATTTCCTTACTTCTTCACTCTGGAAGTTACTCAGTCCTTCTTGACTAATGACCACAGCAGTTTTAAAGATTCTGAGTGACTTTGAAATTCTCAGTCAATAATTTGATAGGATGTCTCTGTGTTGTTCTATGAGACGTTGCTTGTGACTGGATTTAGATTTTGCTTTTTGGGCAGCTATATGACAGAGGGTCCTTGCTCTTCTCACCACATGGCATACGTTAATATAAGAGACCAATGCGTCCCCTTCACTGTTAGTGCCATCCAGAGTGTGGTATCTGCCAGGTTTCACCACCACACTGTCCAAATCCCCCTTGTACTTTCCCAAACATCATGTGGGAAGATACTCTGACAATAGGTGCAGGTGCCTTTCTTTACCCACTCCCTTTCACCAGAATTCATCATTACTATGAGGGCTTCCATGTAACTTTCTCTAATTCTTACATATTTCATATTTTGCACTCTAACGTAATAAAGAACTTTCTCTTCTCCATATATTTCTCCTCATATATCCATATATCCACATACACATATCAGTGTCAATTCAAGGATTGTTATGTTAAGTGAGATAAATTCATAATTATTCTTAAATAATACTAGACATGAAGACTTCTTCAAACTGGAGTCTGGGAATTTTTGGCACTGCCCTACAATTCTGCAATGTGTATGTGCATGTACACATGTGTGAGGGCTGCGTGTGCATGGGCCCTCTTGTGTATGCGCATGTTCACGTGTGTGAGGGCTGCGTGTGCATGGGCCCTCTTGTGTATGCGTATGTTCACGTGTGTGAGGGCTGCGTGTTCATGGGCCCTCTTGTGTATGCACACGTTCACGTGTGTGAGGGCTGTGTGTGCATGGGCCCTCTTGTGTATGCGCATGTTCACGTGTGTGAGGGCTGCGTGCACATGGGCCCTCTTGTGTATGCACATGTTCACGTGTGTGAGGGCTGTGTATGCATGGGCCCTCTTGTGTATGCACATGTTCATGTGTGTGAGGGTTGCTTGTGCATGGATACTCTTCCATGTGTGTGTGATGGCCAGAGGACAACCTCAGTGTTTTTCTTCAGACATTTTCTATCTTTATTTTCCTGTTTTGAAACAGCATCTCCATGTCATGTGTCTCATCAATTAGGCTACATTGGCTGGGTTCAAGCCTAGTGTCCTACTATTTCCACCAGCTCAGAGTTGAGATTACAACTATATACCACCATGCCTGGCATTTTATATATGTGCTGAGAATCAAACTCGGGTGCTCATGCTTTCAAGGTAAGCACTTTACCAACTGAGCATCTCCCCAGGCCCTGATGCCATAATTCCTTATGTACTTCCTCACTTTCTAGACTAATAAAATGTTCCAGACTCGCTCGTTACATGCCCCTCCCCGACCAGGCTCAGGAGAATAGTATTTAGAAGACATGATCTGAGTGCTGTGGTCACATTACCACCAGACTCTTTCCTTCCCAGAGATAAAAAGGTCAAAATGCATATGACATAGATTTACAACTATACTCTCACACAAAAATCTCCACATTACTATAGTTATTGATGTATACAAATCATGAAATTCCATTATACTTTTGAATACCAATCTAATACCAAATTTATTCTTCTCTTTTGCTAGTCCATATTTAGGGATCATTTTCTAAAGGAGTCAAAATGCCTTGATCATATATATTATATATTATAATCAAACATTTGTGTGCATGTGTATATGTACATATACAGTGTATAAGTGTGTGTGGATACATATGCCTACACACAAATACACACTTACTTTATTGCCTATATGTGGCCAACATAGCTCTAATCTTTTGTGTCACTACTGCCTTCAACACTGGACAGCCTTGCTCTAGTAGCCCCAACTCTTAGTGAGCAAGTACCATCAGAAGCCACTTCTTACAAGGTCCTCAGCTCTCCCTTAGCTGCTCACAACTTAACTCTCCTTTTTTTTTTTCATTGCACCTGCCTGACAGCTTTCAGCAAAATTTGCAAGAGAAAGAGGAAAAAATGAGGAAGGAAGACCTCTAGAAATTTCTGTTGCATGTCCCTGTTTCCTATCAACCAGGCACTGCTCCGTCCTTTTCCATCATGTCCCTGAAAGCAGCATGAGTAGAGTAGAAAGATCACAGGTTTGGAACCAAGACTCCATCGGATAACTGGCAATACCAAGATGGCTACCTTTTGTTTTCTTAATGCCAAAGGGAAATGATAAAACATACAGTGTGGCCTATATATGAAAATTCAGAGAATATGCACTTAAAGCCCTAGTTCAGTGCTTAGTAGATAAAACCGTAAATGGTAGCTATTACTACACGATGAGACCCAGCACTCAGAGGAAGGCCTATGTGTGCTTAGCTGCACTGGGGGCTTAGGGTGTGGCACAGCGGAGCACCAGCCAGGGGTCCGTTCTCACACTAGCCACTCGGACATGCGGGAGCTGCGCTCTGAAGCCTCAGGTGCGTGGTCTGCCAAGTAGCAGGGAAGAGTGTGGAGAGCAGAATACAACAAAGGAGGAAGGGGACGTGGGAAGAGGAGGAGAAACTAGTTTACGGAAGATCAGAGTAGGCGCACAGTCAACAGAATGAACAGTGTCTCTTCTTGACTCGTCGTAAGAGGCAGCAAGGATCATCCTGCCAGTCCCAAACAGTGCTTGGATATCACGGTGAGATTGCCTTCAGCAGTACTTTCCTGAGGCCTATATCCACTATGAACAGGATGAGAGGAGTAAGCCTATTCCCATGTTGTGAGTGCCCAGATAAAGGCTGGGACGAGTTGTCAGCCCTGATGGGCTTCATCTTTCTCAGTAAACTGTGAACAAAATCCGTTAAGTCTTAGAGACTAAACACTTTCATGTCATCTGGATGACTTTAAAGAACCCATGAAAAGTTCTTTCACAGATTGTTTCCTTGAAGGGAAAAAAAGGCTAGCCAAGTTTTAAATGGTGAAGTATAGCAAACACCTCTGTTACTCTCACTTCTTATGTCAGTCCTCTCACCATGTGGACACACCTCCTGCTTCCCCTCCGCAGGCTGAAGAGCACTGCGCTTATCACTCTGATGTTCCAGGACGGACTGAATCTTTCTATGACCCACCTCTCCCTAAATTCTGCTATGCAGTGTGAATTTTAAAACTTGCTAGTGACCACCCAGCAGAAAGCAGCATGGCCCAGTGAAGGTGTGAGTTAACAAGGAGCCTCTGAGGTTTCTGTGTTTTTATTTTTTTGTACCTTTCAGAGGAGATTAACTGCTATTTACTAACTACTTTCTCATAGCATCTTTTCATACAAACACTAACTGCTTCCTAACAAATTCCAGGAAAAGCTTCCATGGCCACTGGGAAGCAGCTGTGAGCCACTGTCTGAGCCTGCCCTGGAGCTAGCTGATCAGCAAACACAGGGAAGGGAGGCTCGGACATCCTTGACATTTAAAGACAGCATTCTACCAAAATGTAAAGTCGGTCCTGTCAATCAGTCACTGAACAAGACCACCCATGGCCATTTTGTTTTTGAATTCTTCATTGTTCGAATACTACAGGAGGAAACTTCATGTATACTCTCTTCTTCCTGTATTTTCCAGTGAGATTAAGCTGTTGTCTTCGCAACTGCCTCCCAGCTGCCGGGGTTTGTGAGAACAACAGACCCTGCTCTGTGGTCTGCAGAAAGCCTGGTTGTTATGAGGAACTTTACTGCAGGCACATGAGTGTGTTAAGACTGTAAAACACGCTCAAATGTCATGTGCACACCCAGCGACGGGCAAGAATAATGATGAAAAAACAAGAAATCTATGTCTGTGAAGCCGTGTTGGGGAAAATGGGCCATTCATTGTATTCCCCTGGGAAGGCCTGGACTCTGCAGTCAGAAAATACAAAAGGCACTTTTTCCTGCCGTGGGCTGAATGCTTCGCTTTGCCATCTGAGCCGTAAGAAAACACGGGCCTCTGCTGCTGGCGCACCCACGCACATGAGCTAAAAAGTATTCATGCCTCTGTCTCCTGACTTGTTTTCCAGGCATCCCCTCCGTGTAGGCTGTGGCCAACTTAATGTCAACACAAAGACAAAATAGTTTATCTAACATCAGTCCCCCACAATTTCCCTCTTGTCCTCAGCTAGCTGCCCTTCTCCCAACTCTAAAAAGAGAAAGAAAATGAACAGATAACCTTTACTCCTCTGGCAAACTTGTCTCTGGTGTGTATATTATCCTTAGCAATATCCCGCTGTTCTCTTGAATGTGAGCTGCTGCTGCATGTCTTTACCACAGCGTCAGCTTGCATTTTCCTCCAAATCGCTGCTTCTTCCCTAAGGAAGCTGCCGAGGGTCATTTTGTTGGGAAAAGTTTGTCAGCTTTTTCTCCAGAATGTCCCTTTCCAAGCTAACTGCCAGGCCTTCCTGTCAGCGTGTGCATGAACATTATACAAATGAAGCTCTGTCATTTCAGCCTCAAACTACACATTGTAACACATATTTCCCTGTACGTTCAAAGTGTCACGCTTTGCTGAAATTTTCAAGTACAGGGTTTTTATGTAAACAGACAAGGTGAGGTACTCGGGCGGCCCTCCTGCACAGATAGATACTCTGCAGCTGACAGGCCACTGTAGATGCTGCAGCCATTTCCACACAGCTGAATCAGCAGAACTAAACAGGCAATAAACAGATTTCCAAACCTGTTAACTTTTGCCTAAGATCTTCAATCTTGAGCTCTTCCAGCACATTCAGGAAGAAAAGGCTGGGAGGACACACGCCTGCTGTGAAGGGCAGGCCACGGGTCCTGGTTGTCTTGCTTCTCAGAGCTCAGCTCAGTCACTGCTCTTGTGTTCCCACCATACAATGCCGAGACCCAAGCCTGTCCACAAGCTGGGAACAAGGCTGGAACAGCGAGAACACTGCTTCGGCTGATTCAAAAACTTTAGGCTCAGGACACGTTTATCAACTCCTTTGACTAGAATACATATTTGAAAACTCATCAAGTTTAAGCATGTGCTTCATTTTTGGCTAATGAGCAAATGACTTGGAAGGCAACAGCTGGAGAAGTGCCATATCAATTTTACCTGACAATAAATGTGGTATTCTTCTATGTAACTAACTGATGTTAATGACGCAGTAGCAGACAAACCAAGAAAGGCAACTGTGGGTGAGTTACACAGACCAACAGGTTGTTTGACTAAGCCACTCCCAAAGTAACTGATCTGATGGAATCAACCAGTTAAAACTGGGTCTACTACTAATCTAGGAAAGTCAGAATGCATTCTGGAGACTAAATTGCTCAGTTCTTAGACAATTCACTTTTTAACTTGAGTCTTCTGGGGAGAGAGACACTGCAACAGAGAACACTCCAGCTAGTGTGAAAATCAGTGCATGTGAGTACCCAGTGCCATGAAATCATGCTATATTGACTTTACTGGTTGGCACTAATGACATAAGTACAGGTAGTATTTCTTTAAATGGCGAAGAACTACTTTTACAGCAACCACTGTCCAGAAGGAAAGAAATATGCCAGGCTAGAGTCAGACCTGGAGTTCGGCTTGGATTTTTTTTTTTTTTAACAAACTCCAGATGTATATGCCCCCTTGTGCATCTGGTTTATGTACTTGGGAATCAAACCAGTGTCCTTAGGTTCTGCAGCCAAGCACTTTTACAATCAAACCATCTCTCTAGCACCCAGCTTGGATATTTTTGAGGAATAGCCTGGCTCTAGCCATGGCCAACACACTGCTCTGCAGAGAGGTCAGGGACCTGCCCACAGAGCATGGTAGATGACCTCATGGGAACAAAGCCACCTAGAGATGGCTATGGGCATTCCTTCAATAGCCTCCTCTCAAGTGTACAGCTCACCCAGGAACTTTCCTGGCTCACGTGTCCTGAACAAGACTTCTCTCCTTGGATCCCTCACCTCATCCACACATGAAACGCACAATAAAGTAATACCAAGCAAGGAGTCTACAACGAGTTTTGTGTCTTGCGCTGAGGATAACATGCTCATGACCTAGCCAGCTGACGGACCAGCTATGAATTTGTTTTACCAATTCAACAACATCACCATTCCTCATTCATCCACTTAGCTTAATTTTCCTAGCATCACTTTCACTGCTGAGGTTGTCTCTATTAAGCCATTTTTTTTGCATCATTAACTTTTAACCAGGCATCGATAGCTTTATTGTTTAAATTGCATATGACTTTATTTAACGTCAGCATTTTTTCTAGCTCCTGACAAGAAGTCACATTTTATAACTAATTAAATTGATCCCTGGGAAGCAAAAGCCACTAAACGGAATTATTCGTACCCAAGTGTCAATATATTAAATCAAAGGGCTAATGAGTGGGTCACTGCTTCTTTTATTAGAAGGCTATAGCAGAATGGGACTCGCATCATCCTCTATTTTCTGCCTTAACAATCAATTTTATTTAAACCACGGGCAGCTAATTAATACTTTTGGATCTTATAGTAAATAATATCCTTTATAACATACACTTGGGGGATGGTAATTCTCTGACGACATAAGCAGTATGTTTTTTGCAACTTTTTAATGACACTGGGTGTCACAGAAACATCCAAGGGGATCTAAAAGGTGTTTTGTAAGCAAATGAATTAGAGAAGTTCTAGGTTTCAACTAGTAGCATTATAGATATAAATTACAGGAAAAAAAATTTGTCTTTGGGAGCTTACAATAGTGTCTAATGAAAGTACTGAGAAATGACTGTGTCAAGTCAGCTTCTATCACTCCTGCAGCCACTGAGTCATACTTTGGATGGCTTCATTATTTACATCTGAGCAGTGCTTTTAAAATCTATCACCTAACAAGTCATGTTCTCTTTTTGATACAGCTTAACTTTCCTTGACAATGTTCCCACAGACTGTTTTTATAATGGCTTTCTGTTAATCTCGTCAACCCAATTTATTCAAAGAGAAAATTTTGTTTTACTGTATCTGTGACCTTCATATTTTATGTGGGAGAATTTTACCCAAATTATCATTTTCCGTATTTACAGGAGAAAGGAACAAGAGCAGCATAATATCAGATAGAAGCTCTCTCACTTCTCCATAAACATAACCAAAGTGGTCAATAAATCAGGGCCATCGTACAGCTATGCAGAAAACATGGTCACTTGAAAAATTTAGTCATAACATTAGACCTTGTGGCAATTATCTCATGACAGTGAGGAGATCACCTCTAGGAAATCAGGTACTAAGGTAAAAATAAAAATGGGAATTCAGAGAACACACACACACACAAAGCCAGCTGCAATTACTAGATACCAAACTCAGGCAGCACCTTGAACTTGGGTTGAAGAATAGCGTGGTGTACATCTAGCGATTAGCCAACATCACCCAGTTTAAAGGCAGCCTTGAGATCCTTTGGGTCAAATGAATACTATTTATCACATACTAAGTTGTCAAAGGTCAGTTTTGTGTCAACTACACAGCTTGTTGATTTATACCGGGTCAGATGCATCACAGGAACACCACAGACATCTTTGACAAAAACATGTTCTGTCCCCCACACATAGTTTGCCTTTTCAAACACTGAATTAGGGTTTCTTTCTTTGTAGACACAGTGGTTCTTTTTGAAGCAACATTAAATAGACACTTTTATCCATTTATAGACGTGGTGTGTGCTTTGGAGGTTGAGCATGCGCTGTTGTTTCTCACCGCACATGTTTTCCTGCATCTTCGATGGTCAGAAGCCCCAGGCATGCTGACCCACCCACAGACAGCTCTGCTCAGGATCTGGAGAACCAGGGCTGGCCAGAGTTCACTGAAATACAGACGCTCACTTAACAAACAAATACATGCTGTCCCAACACACACCAGTGGGATTTGAAACTGGACATTATTTACAGAAACAAAACAAATACTAATTACTACTTTCTATGGACTATATATTTAAAGTTAGAAAATACACGTCCTCATTAATACAGACTATGATATGAGTTAACATACTAAAATGTTTTCCATAAACACTTATTCTGTTATGGGATAGTGACAGAAATAACCATATATTTTTTTCTTCAGCCTTGCTTCATATTTTAATTTACATGCAAATGAGAGGGGAGAGAGAGAGAGAGAGAAAGAGAGAGAGAGGGGGGGGTGAAGAGAGAATTGGAAACAATGATATCAGGAGAGCTGACACATTAGAATTATATAGCCTTGGAGCTGACAGGTGCCCATAGCATGTTTGGCAGTGTATGTATGACCCTAAGAGCAGTTTGGCATAAGTATTTATGCAGTAAGCTTTTCTAACTTATCCCAAATAGAGCATATGCTTCATATATGAATAATAAATAAAATCTTCATCTAGTTACCCAAAGAAAGTAGAATAAATACCTATTCCTCTCTGCATTCAGTACAATATGAGCAAATGAACACATTGAGACCAAAACCCATGGGGGCCCACCTGAGCTCCCCTGGTCTCATTATGTCTCAAGGGTATGTCTGGCTGTAGTGAGCACTGATGTTTGTTCTCATTGCCCATAACTCACTAGGATCTTCCAGTCACTAGTTCTGCCAAAATGATCATAACATTGAAGCAGGGCTGAAGAGACAGCATCGTGGATAAGTGGACTTCTTACTCAAGCACGAAGATCTGAGGAGGCTTGAGGTGCTGGAGTTGGAATCTCCAGAACCCACATAAAGGGTGTGGCCACACACTCTGAAACCCTAGTTCTATGGCAAACAGAGACCAGAGATTTGCCAGAATCAGGGAAAAGAAGCAGGTGAGTGATGGAGGGCACACCTGACTTCTCTGCCTAGTGGAGGCAGGCCCTCAGCACACACAGGCAAGCACACATTGAGCTGCATTAGTACATATATGTGCATGCACCACACATACTACACACACACACACACACACACACACACACACACACACACACAAAATAATCCTTGGAGAATCCACCAAGGTAGACAAGTGTCGCCACACTCAAGTTTCCTGGATGACATGCTACTGAAAAGATGCTGAGAGTAATTTTATCACTTTTCATGCCTGAAATAAAAAATTCTAAATGGAAGTATAATAACTTTTCTTTGTGTGTATGTGCGTGTATATGTGTGTGAATGTATGGGTAGGTATGTGATCTAGGGACAACTTCGGGGTGTTGGTCCTCTCCTACCTTGTTTAAGAGAGTCTCTCAGGCTGGAGAGATGGCTTAACAGTTAAGGCACTTACCTGAAAAGCCAAAGTACTCAGGTTCAATTCCCCAGGACCCGTAAGCCAGATGCACAAGGTGGTGCAAGTGTCTGGAATTCATTTGTAGAGGTTGAAGGCCCTGGCATGCCCAGTCTCTCTCTCTCTCTTAAATAAATAAATTAAAACCTTTTTAAAAGTCTCTCTTGTTGTTTCCAATGGGAAGGTCAGGCTAGCTGGCCCGAAAACTTAGGTATTGTCCTGACTCTGGCTCCCACTGCTGTGGGTGCCTTGAGATTACAGACACATGCACTACTTGTATCTGGCTTGACATGAGCTCTGGGCATCTGAACTCTAGTCACAGGCTTGTGCAACAAGTACCTTTAACCACTGAGAAATCTCACTGGCCCTTTTTCTCTTCAGGGGGCCAGTTCATCAATCTGTACAAGCACCATGCCATGAGCAAAGCCTGGCCCAGACCCATGTTTGGGCATCCAATCTGCCCACTAGAGAGAAGGAATAAACGATGATTGTGAGTACCTCCTCCTGCCTGGAACACGTTCTTATAGCTTGGGTCACAGGCTGATTTTCAGTGTAATGGATGGACTCTGCCTGGACAGATTTGTGACCTTGTTACCTGTCTTTTTTTTTTAATGCTTCAATATTATTGGGCAAATGCAAGTCAGCAAAAATAGTTCCAGACAGCAGTGAGTACACATTGTACACCTTCATGCTGCCAGAGAACTCTTACACTGTTTTCAAGATCCTAGGGGAGTTTTGCAGAAACGTGGGGAAAAAAACTGAAGACATGTCATTGAGCCATATAAAAAGGAGACCAAAAGCAGAGAGTTAGCCAACAAGCATTGTAACAGAGCAAGGAAACCCTTCAAATAATTTGCTATGTTACACGTTGTTTAAGCTTGGAGAGTGGACTCAACAGGTAAGTGCTTGCCACGTAAGTACTAGGACATGAGTTTTATCCTCAGCACCCACATAAAAAGCACGATATGGCCACACATGCCTTTGACTCCAGTCCTGGGCCAGGTGGAGACTGGAAAGTCTCACTGGTCACCCAGGCTGACCAAAAACGACAGCTCCAGATTCAGTGAGAGGGTTTGTATCAAAGAAACAAAGCAGGGGAGCGACAGAGGGGAGGAGGACATTCACTGTTCTACTTTGGCCTCCACATGCATGTGCATGGGATACACACATTTTTTGTATGTACATGTGCATACACTATAAATTCCACACACACTCACATACCATACACACAGAAAAATGTAAAAGGGACTTTAAAATAAACTTTACTCTGGTGCAATCACCCATTTAGACACAGAGTCCTGTGCAGCATTCTTTCTACCAAGGAGAGAGCAATGCCTTGTTCTGCCTTGTTGGAAGCTATAGACGCACATTGCTAGGACTTCCGCACGATCCTGCTCTCCTGACAACACCTCACACCTGAGCAGACCTCTAATCACCTATGTCGGGGGGGAATAAGGTACAATTGTTACCTGAGTTGCTCACCACAGCCTCATCATTTCCTAAAGCCACTTCACACTGTCCATGAGAAAGTATGCAGTGTTAGTTTGCAAAAAGACAAAACAAGAGAATTCTACTGACACAATTTTTCCCACCTTTCCTTCGCCAAGTCTAGAGACGTAGTAAACTGGCTTCTGTCTACTTTGATAAATTCATACCTTGAAAAAACACTACACCTTGAGTTTGCAACCAGGCACTTCCTGGGCAGCCAGTCTTCCAGGGAACATTCAAATGTTCATAGTGGAACCACCTGGGCTGCCCAGATTTTAGTTACTCATTCATTCCTCATTCATAAGTTGGAACCTGGTAAAGCTCCCATGTTGAGACTATCGTTCCTTCTTTTCTGTAGGTGGTCCTCAAGTGAACCCCTTTGCTCTACTACAGAATGGGTGAAAGGCTGATTGTCGGGGGAAGAGAAAACATGATTTCAATTTTTTCACTTGAAACTTTTTTTCTAGGCTACTTTGTTGCTGTGTTTGAGTTTCCATTTTGACAAATGAACTCACAGGTCTTTCAATCAACACTTATGCTCAGAGATATAGTCAGCATGGCCCTGTTGTCACAGGGAAGCAGTTAGGATCACAGCTTCTAGGGCCAGGAGAGGCTTGACTTAGCTCTGTCACTTCATAAAGGTATGTATGACTTTGGACAATGTGTGTACACTGTCTATGACCCTCTTCTCATTTATAAGTGGTGATAATACTACTGTGTAGGGTTATTTTGAGGAATCAATGAGTTAGTGTATCTAGAGTATTGGAACATTGCTCACAACCTAAGAAACACTTTGCACATCCTTTTGTGAAGTAAGGTAGAATGCTAGCTAGCTAGGCCTTTCTGCCCAAGTTACTTGACATCTCTGGTGATTCTGTTTTCTTGGTGGCATAAAGAGGTTTATTCTGTGAATTAAGTAACAAATAGGCATATTTTACAGTGTCAAGTACATAGAGACCAGTAAATAAATGTTAAGTATTATGTTTACGTACTAATGGATATTCTAATTTATCGATTTTCCTGTTCTATAGCAAATATTTATAAAAATGTAACTACTTCCACAATTAATTTCTTGCCTTCCTCCTCCATCATGTGGAGCACAGTCTCTAAACTTTTTCCCTAACCAAAGCTATGGAGCAGCAGGACGTCACTGTATCGCTGTGCACACTTGTCCTTCTGTGCTTGACTAGTTACATCCGTCCTCATCCTATCTTGTCTTGAAGACCAAAATTCCAGAGGGCTGCTTGTGACTCTTCAAATCCATCGTGCTTTCTGCTCCTCTGAGAAGCAGAAAAGAATAGGCCCAAGGCTTAAATTCCAGTCCTGTCATTGCCACTACCGTACCATGTAGCCTGAGCATGTCAGTCACTCTTCTCTCTGGCCATAGTTCACTCAAACAGAGTGAGGCGAGGAGAGAGAGAGAGAATGGGTGTACCAGGGCCTATTGCCACTGCAAATGAACCCCAGATGCGTGAGTCACTTTGTACACCTTGCTTTACATGGGTACTGGGGAATTAAACGTGGTCCAACCCAAACAGGCAGTTTTGCAAGCACCTTCAATCACAAAGCCAACTCCTCCCAATCAAATAGATCATTTTTAAAGCTACCACATACTAATTGTACAAAAAGTTGGTTCAATGATGGCATTTTTATACATGTATATAATGTACTTTGGTCATATTCATCACTTAACCCTTTCTTGTCCTCCCTCTCCCCCCCTCCTGGTTCCTCTTCTTTTCCTCAATAGTCCTTTAACCTTCATGCCATCCGTGTGTGTGTGTGTGTGTGTGTGTGTGTGTGTGTGTGTGTGTGTGTGTTAACTAGGTTCAGCATATATAAGAAAATATTTTTTTTCATTTATTTATTGGTTTTGAGGCAGGCTCTCACTCTGTAACCCAAGCTGGTCTTCAACTCACAGCTTCCCCTCTAACTCAGGCTCCCAAGTGCTGGGTTTATAAGTACGAGCCACCAGACCCTGGGGATTGTCTTTCTGCGTCTGCCTTATCTTTCTTAACAAGGTGATAGCCACTTTCCTTCAAAGGTCATGACTTGTCTTGTTTAAGGCTGAATAAAACTCCATTGTACTCATATTCCACAATTTTTTTTAATTTTATTTATTTATTTGAGAGTGACAGACACAGAGAGAAAGACAGATAGAGGGAGAGAGAAAGGATGGGCGCGCCAGGGCTTCCAGTCTCTGCAAACGAACTCCAGACGCGTGCGCCCCCTTGTGCATCTGGCTAACGTGGGACCGGGGGAATCGAGCCTCGAACCGGGGTCCTTAGGCTTCACAGGCAAGTGCTTAACTGCTAAGCCATCTCTCCAGCCCTATTCCACAATTTTTATCCATTCATCCGCTGATAGACACCTAGCCTGATATCATAACTTGTCCACTGTGAACAGTGCAAAGATAAACATGGATGTGCAAGTGTCTTTGCAATGCTGACCTAGGACTATCTAGTTTCGCTGGATTATATGGTTGCTTGACTTCTAAGTTTTTGAGAAACCTCTGTACTGACTTCCACCTTGCCTGGACTGGTTCACATCACCACCAGCTTGTGCAAGTGTTCATTTTGCCCTAAATACTTATCAGCATTTGCTGTGATTTGTGTTTTTGATGATAGCCATTCTCACTTGGGTAATAAAGGATCATAATATAATTTTGATTTGTGTTTCCCTGATGGCTAAGATTAATAAATATTTTTTCATGTATTGATTGTCCATGTGTACCTTTTGCAGAATGTTCTGTCCAATTCATTTGCCTACTTATTGGATTGCTTGGTTTTTTGGCATTTAATTTCTTAAGTTCTTTACGTATTAAGCATACTCATATTTCATCAGCTACATAGCTGGGAAAATCTCAAATTCTCTATACTCTCATGATTGCCCTTTGCTATACAGAAACCTTTTAATCTGATGCAATCCCATTTCTCTTTTAATTACTTGTTTGTTTTACCTATTGTCTCTGCTATTTGTTTTATTTGATATTATCTTTGCTACTTGGTTTATTTATGTATTGTTTTGCTATGATTTCCTCTGTAATGCAGAAAGCTGTTGCCTATGCTTGTGTCTTCAGTTATTTTCCCCTACTTTTTTTTCCTTTGGGAGTTTCAAAGTTTGAAGTCACGAGGTCTATTTTGAACTGATTTTTTGTGATGAGAAATGCAGATCTAGCTTTAGTCTTCTACATGTGGATATGTAGTTTTCCTTGAAAAGGCTCTCTGTTCTCAGATATGTTTTTTATACCATTTCCAAAAATTAGATATCTATAGTGGTGTAGGGTTATTTCTGGGGCCTCCATTTTTTTCAGTTGATCTCCATATTTGTGTTTATGCTGTGCCCATGATATTTCTACTATCATGGTCAAGTGTCTAAGAAAATCAGCCATTATGGGGTATCAGCATTGCTCCTTTTACTCGAAAGCACTGTGGTTCCTCTTAGGCATTTGTGCCTCATATGGATTTTATGAGTGCTTTTTCTTCTGGGAAGAATGTCATGAGAATTTTGAAAGGAATTATGTTGAGTCTGTAGATTGCTTTCAGCCTTTTTCTGAATATTAACTCTGCTAATCGATGAACATTGGATGTTTTTCCATATTTTAGTATCTTTCATTTCTTTTAAAGTTTTCATTGTAGAATCTCTCATTCCCTTGGTAAGGCTTATTCCTAGATATCTCATTTTCTTGAGGTTAACATGAATGAGATTATTTTGCTGATTTCTCTCTCAGCATATTTGTTGTTGGCATACAGAACAGCTACTGACTTTTGTATACTTACTTTATATCCTGCTACTTTTCTGGGCATGCTCATCAGTGTTAAGAACTTTTAAATGCAGTCTTGATATATAATCTGTCTGAAAATATGAATAATTTTACTTCTTCTCTTATTTGTATCCATTTCAGTTCTTTCTCTTTCCTTCATTTCAGCTAAAAATTAAAGCACTATTATGGATAAGCACTGAGATAATGAACATCCTTTTCTCATTACCATTGCAGAAGAAATAACCTTCAGGCTTCCCCAGTCAGAATAATATAAACCTCAGGCTTGTCAAGCATGGCCTTTATATGTTGAAGTATGAGCCTTCATTTCCTACTTTCTTAGGACTTTTGTCAGAAAGGAATGTTAGAAACTTTTTCTGGATCTTCTGAGCGGATCATGTGGTCTTTGTCCTGGGCTCACAGTGCTGTCTTTGAGTAGACACTCAATAAATATCTCCTGATTAGATCTTGAGCTCAACAGATATGGACCACTTGGTTGGTCCCTCTGATAGTATCTCCATTCAGACACCACTCTGAATCCCACTTTGCTTCCTTCTTTCCATGTTTCCCAACATTCTTCTCTGTGTCCTAGCCTTACTCTCTGTAGGTAAACCCATGCTACTTGATGATGATTGGCATATTTGTCTTTCTAGCTTAGATGCCAACTTAGAAGCCTACATGCCAATGTCTAATAGGCATAGCTATGTAAGTATTTCAGAATCAAAAACTGGAACCCTTCATGTCATGCAATCCTCTATCACCTTGTGTTTATATGATTTGTCACCAAAAGCTTTTAGTCTCACTGTGCACCATTTTTTTCCCCTTTGCTTTTGCAATTCCATCCTACTGATTCCTGGTTTACCCTAACAAGTGGTAAGCATATTATTCCTGCTTTACACACTCTACAATTCTGTTCTTCCTCCTGAATATTTTTTTTACCCTAACATCTCATGTCTCATACCTCCGCCTCATTCAAATCATTTTTCTAAGGAAGCCTTTCTGAGAAGCTCCCATGAGTTTGTAATGTCCATCACTTTATGCTATGAGCTACCCTTACCCCATCTTTCTCCATAGAACATAACCCTACATGATAGCAATTATTTGTTCACAGTCTCTATCCTACCAAACTGTCAGCTGTTGTTTACTATTACATTGTCAAAACTTGAAACAGTATTTAGCACATAGTAGGTACAAAAAATATTTGAAGAATTGAAGAAGTATCTATCTTCTTAATATCAACTCTGTCAGTGCAGAAAGGTAAGGATTAGTCTAAAATTCTTCCTTCCTACATCCATTCACTCACTCATCACACAGATGGATTTCCTCATCACCATTCAAATCTATCTCCTCAGTTCCAGACCCACTGCTACATTTGAGTTCAGATCCTGTCTTGTCTTCCACTTGGGATTACTTCAATAGAACTTTAAACATCATCTGAATCTCCTTTCAGCCTCCTCAAAGATGTTCTCTAGACTGTTGTCAAAATACTCTTTCTAAATGCAAGTGTCATCTCTTTTCTTTGCTTAAATTATTGCTTTTCCTTCTTTAACAAGGTAGGATCTCATTCTAGCCCAAGCTGACCTGGAACTTACTTTGTAGCCTCATGCTGGCTGAGAGTTCACAACAATGCTACCTCAGCATACTGACTGCTGGGATTAAAGGGGTTCACTACTACATCCAGCTTCCTTTACTTAAATTCTTTAAATAATTACTCTTTGTCACATGAGGTCCTTCAAGATCCAGCTAACAGGGCTGGGAGACAGCTCAATGGTAAGGTGCCTGCCATGCAAACATGAGAAGCTGTGTTGGAGCTCTAGCCCCCATATTTATACGGAAGTACGACATGCCAAATGACTGAGCCACTGGAGCTCCGGCAGCACATGTTTAACAGAGCCCCTGCTTGACTGGCATATACCAGTAATCCCACCACTGAGGACACAGAGATAAACCTCCTGTTTAGGAGGTCTAACTAACTAGGTAACTAATCAGGGATTGTGTTTAGATGGTCTAACTAGTTAAGTGAGCTTTGTGTTCAGTGAGACATGGCCTCAAAAGTAAGTAGATAGTGTTAAGTAGAGAGTGATCAAGTAAAACACCTCACTTTGACCTCTGGCCTCCACACATGCATGCGCATAAAAACATGCACTTACATATACACATACTTATAAGCACATATAAACATGAATATATACATATGTCCACGCCACAATATACACACAAAAAGAATAACAAATTAAAATAAATAAATATTAAAGTAACCAGCAAAAACAGCCCAGCACAGCTTCCTTTAAACACACCTGTACCAGCAAACCCCACTGCAGCCTCCCTGAGGAGATAACACACCAGCCAATACTGCTCTAATGCCTGTGGTCCAGGATCAGACTCCTCTCTACCAGAAAACTCTTCTCTGTTTCACCCTGAGACTCAGGTGTGGCTCAAATATCACTCCCAGGGAATCTGCTCTTGACCTCTCAACTGCGAGTGAATTTCCATTCTGCTTTACTGTGGTCATCGGTGAGTATGTCCACCATAATATCTAGCATATCTTCTTGTAGCTACTTTCTAAAACATGAACTTTCAAAAACAAGCTACTTGCTTCTATCCTCTTACCCTTGGCCCTAATGCAGTACCCAAAGGATAGTCAAAATTAACTTTAAATAAAATACATTCATGTTCTTTCTTTAAAATAGTTCAACTGGGGCAGGGGAGAAAGCTCCACAGATAAAGTGCTACCATGCAAACATGAGGATAAGGGTTCAGATTCCCAGCATACTCATTTTGAATACTGGTTGGGCCTGGCAGCTCCCTGTGGACATGGGATTCCCCAGGCAAGCTTGCTAACTAGACTCAATAAATCAGCAAGCTCTGGGTTCAAGTGAGAGTGGAATGTGTTGAGGCAGTCCTCTGACATCAACCTTTGGACTCCACATGCACAGACACACAAACACATACACAAGCACACAAGCACACACATGTACACCTATGTATATCCAAACACAAATGTGCCCTCCACACACACCCATGCACAGAAAAATTAGTTTAGGCAGTTAATTAAAGCTAAACACATTCCAATTTGTAACTTTAAACATATATTTACAGCTATTCTTTTCAGGAGAATAGTGTGCTTATTTATGTCTACCTCAAAGACTCTACTGTCCTTCCCTGCTAGCATGGAAAAAGCAGAGGAAACAGGAAGGGAGATCGAGGGTCTTGGAAGAAGCATGAAGAAGGAAGTGTGGACCTCCGTGTGCTGCTGGGATAGGCTCTGTAGGTCTCACTTAGGTCAGAGGTAGTTTCTGGTGTCATGGGATCATGGACATGATCTTCTTGAGGAGAAAGCCGTCTTTCACATTACCAGACAGCAAATAATTCTATGCTTTTCTTTTAAAAAAAAAAATTAACAAGCATGAAATGAACATTTAAGTTGGGTATGGTAGCACATACCTTTAATCCCAGCAGAGGTAAGAGGATCCCTGTGAGTTTGAGGCCACCCTGAGACTACATAGTAAATTCCAGGTCTACCTGGGCTAGAGTGAGAATATACCTTGAAAAACCAAAAAGAAAAAAAGAAAAAAAAAAAAGGAATGAGGGAAAGAAGGATGGTACCAATAGGTATAGTTTATATACTAAGTATGTCCATAACTAATAAAACTTAATTCTAAAAATAAGTTGTATCTTTATATATTCAGTGTCTAATAACTTAGAGGTATGATTACTTTATGCATATTTTATATATCATTTCAAAAATAAAAGGTAAAATCATTAAAAAAACAAAAATATGAACATTTACAGGAGAAAAACCAATGTTTCTAATTCCCAAGAGATAACCTTATGCCTAAATCATATTTGCCAATGGTGTTAAAGAAATGCACACTTTCTCGAGCATGCTTTCATCAAACTAGTTACCAGTGCTACTCTATCAGCCAGGATCATGCAACATGAATTTCTTATCCAAAATCACTGTGGTTCCCAGCACTGACTAAATCCTGCTCTCCTGTCTGCTAATGTAATTCAGACAAAAAAGTCATTCCTAACATGAAAATAACTAAGTCCAGTTCATTAAAGATTCAAGATGTTAGAAGAGATAAATATTAGTGTTTCTCATATTTCTTATCTTTTCCATCTATTTTATTTCTTTGACATTTTTATACAACTCTCCAAAATAGCTATATAGAGGAATTGGTGCTCATTAAAAAAATACTGTGCTTCCTCCTGTTAATTATTTTTATTTGACCTCATAGGATCAAAAGGGAATTCGATAGAAAACTATTAGGTGATGTGAACTTGTGAACTGATAGAAAAAATAAGGAGAAAAAGGCCTTTTATGTAGTATTCTGAGTAATATAAGATCTAAAATATATACCCATGGATTTTAGTAACCTCATAACTATGCACACAACTTTAAAATCTTTTAAATTTTTGACCAAGTGGAATTTTGGATTAAATTTAAAATGTAATAAAGTTGGTAACATATACATTTACTACTAAAATAGTCTCATTTCCATTGATTTTTATTGGCTTACAGAACAATCAGACTTTTGATAAGTCTGTTTCTACCTATAAAAATTGAGTTAATAAAGCAGAATGGTGGCCTAGGTGAAACGTCATCACCAAATATGTGTAAAGTGGCAGGATCTGGGGGACAGGTACTGGGACGTGGCATGAAACCTCTAAAGGAGGGTTTTGTTTTGTTTTCCCAATAAAGAGTTCTACCACAAAAAGTCTTAAGGTACAGGAAAGCATGTAAAAGAGTTTTGATTCCAGAGGTTAGGGTTCAATAGCACTGGCCAGACCTGAGAGAACTATCTTGGCAGAGTACTAAGGACTGTTTGCAGGGTTGCTACAGGTCCTCAACAAGTGGAAAAGTAAGACAAAATTTGGGCACCGGAGAATAGCACTTACAAGCAGGGAGGACGAAACACTAAGATGAGGAGAGAAGTTCAACTAGCAGTAGGTTTGACAAAGTCAAGCAGGTTTGACAAAGTCAAGCTCTAGAGTGAGTGTCTAGTCACCCCAACCTTCACATCCATGTCTTTCTCTTCACATGGGAGATCATGGGGAATGGGTGGTGGCAAGCACTCTAGAGCCCAGGAAAGTACTTCAGGAGCTGAAGGATGGGGCTGATTGATAGTTGATGTCTGTTGACTATCTGGCTGTGTGCAGTGATGCTGCTTTTAGAGGGTCCTGGATATCACATGCCCATTGTGTAACAATGACTTCCCTAAACATCAGTTTGTGGCATTTTACTAGTATGGTGAGTCACTTAACAGAGATAGTGGCTAATGTGGCTAATTAGAAATGATAATAGGAATAACCTTTATATTAGATTAGTCCACAGACTATCAAAAATGACTAAGGAGGGCTGGAGAGATGTCTTAGCGGTTAAGGTATTTGCCTTCAAAGCCAGAGGACCCCAGTTAGATTCCCCAGGACCCATGTAAGCCAGATACACAAGGTGGTGCATGCATGTGGAGTTTGTTTGCAGTGGCTGGAAGCCATGGTGCTATCACCCATTCTTTCCCTCTCTCTCTCCTCTCTCTCCTTCTCTCTCTCTCTTTCTCTCCTTCAGCCTTTTTCCCTCTCACAAATAAATAAATAAGAATTTTAAAATATTTTTTAAAATGACTAAAGATACACTATTAGAGAAAATTATGGCTGAGGATAAAAATTAATTGTAGAATATTTCACTTTTTTATGGAAATACTTTACTGTTTTCAGATATCTAAGTTATCCTTTCTCTGAAATCTACTAAAGTAATACAATGAGTCCAGGAGGATAATTAATTCTGTCTGTGAATAATTTAAGCAATTTTTAATTAATGAATTTCTAGAACCCAACTCCCTTTTAAAAATCCTTTAAATCCAAATTCTTAACAAAACTACAAGAAAGTGTTCAATTCTTGATCTTGAACTAATGGTGCTGATGAATTCATTAGTGTCCAATGCCTTTAGTTCAGGTTCAGTGCTTTTGACTGCTCTCTTAAATGTTCCCATTTACTACACCTTGCTTTTTGCTAACAAATAAGATCTTAAAAATGAAATAACTTAGTCATCTGAGTCCAAATATGATATTAATTTTATTTATACTTCTTTCCATCAAAATTCTGTTTGAAAAGCAGTTTCTTCCTAGAAGAAAAACAATGAGAACTAAATTTCAACACACATGTCTACATGCTCACATAGATTTTTCAAAAGGCCTGAGTTGAGAAAGATTCTGAAAAGTAGAGAGCAGGACAAAGAGAAAGTAAAGTGTTGAGTTCCGTTAGTGAGATTTACCAAACTCCCACCATGCAAATGCTGTCTGAGCAATAATCAATGCCCCACAATAGGATGGCCAAGCCAGGCTCTGCCTCATAACGCTCATGTTGTTAATGGTTCTCTGCGCTTCTTGGTCCTTCCTGTCCTTTGGATGCCTTAGTACCTGTGGCATGATAATGCCTAATGAAAACAGCGACTGTCAGATGTCCTGTGGATCTCACTGACCTGATCTAGAATATTCCCTGTGTTTTCAGCTCTAGCATGACAAAACCTGGCTTAGGCTATACTGACGTACCCCATGAATGTGAGTGCTCATGGTCTCAGCACTCACAGCCTTCCTGGAACTAAAGAAACAGATTAACAGGTTCTCCTGTGTCTACTCTTAATTCGAGAATTCTGTGCAATTATATACAATGGAGCTTTCAAGTCCTTCACTGTCTATACACGACTCATAATTGTTTCTTGCTTGGGAACATAGCTCCCTCATAATGGAGGGCTAGAACTAGAAGTTGTGAGAATTCCCAGTTCAAGGCTCATCAGTAGATGACACACCATTTCTACCAGCTCTGGGTTGAGTGCAAAAATGATTGGATTGATCTGGGTGAGTGGTTTCCAAATCTTGTGGTTGTGGCAAATGAGTGGGACCAATGTGGTGGCTATGGAGAGAGCTCTGTGCAAGAGGAGGGTGTCACTTAATGCCATTTCTGCTTCTGTCATAACGCGTGTGCATGTGTGTACTGCGTCTGCGTCCTAACTGATGATGAGGAATGTGCTTCTTCCTGCGTGTGCATTTGAGAAAAATTTGAAAGTGAGTGATCTAGTTTACCCTCAGGTTCCTTTCAGCCAAAATAGCATAATACCCTACATATTTTGATTATCACCTTTTATAAATAAAATATTTTTAAGGACAAGGATAGGAAATAAACATGATGCAAAGACCCTAACTGTCAGAAGGCCAAGTGCTACTCATCAAAGAACACTCTAAACTAGGCTGGCCCTGTCAGTATCCCAGGAAAAACAAGACTGAAGGAAGAAAGAAACCCCATCCGCACTTTCCAGAGCAAGTCTAAGGAGCTTAAAAATTCCTGTGCATAAATATTGAGTAAAATGCTCTACATTATAGGTGAAGCCATCCTGCTGGGGCCCTGACACCTCATGGGTTTGGTCTCTACACAGAACCTAAGAGAAGTTTGATACAAACAAGGCAGCAGCACTTTCTTCCAAAATAAATGTCTGGGCACCGACAGGTGTGCTTGGAGCTCTTTCTTTTAAAGCTTCCCCCTTACTTCTGAGAGGTTGGTTACCAGGCAGAGAAGAGCTGAGCCCTGGACATTCTTAAATCTCATGCCATCCACATTCTGCTCACATTTCTGCACAATGCCAAGCACAACTTAATGCTTATTACAAGTTTACAAACTAGCTTCTGGCTTAGCTATAGCTTTTTCATGTAGTCACTATAGCTGACCCTGTATCAGTCAGCAGCTTGGTCTGTAGTGGTGTTCCTATGCTTGCCACCAAGATGCTCTGCTGCTGCTCTTTCCAGTCCCACCGAGGGACTGCTGTCTCCCTGGATACTTTCCAAGTCCCCATAAGGAAAACACAGTATCTCCTTTTTCTCATATGCATAGGTGTGTTTCCTACTTTCAGCTTTCAGGCCTGTTAAATAAAACAGATACTCAGAAAACTGTGAAATGGGCTATTTCTCTTATATATAATGTTTTTTTCTATAGTTGACTATCAGTATAGCAAATAGTAAGACTTTTAAAAATATGCTCTTGGAGAAATAATTTTCATGTATTTTCTCAGGAATTCCAACAAGTTCTAGTTGCTATAATAACTTACAATCTACAAAGAGCTGAATCATGTATAAGGGACACCCTCAATGTCACTAAAACTGAAATTCTTGGTCTGGGATCCATCAGCAAAACAAATTAAGAAATCTGATAAGTGAAAATTTCAATAGCATGATACCTAACCACATCTGACCAATAATCATTATTCAAACACATCTCTCACTAACCATAAGTTATTCTTCCTTCTTACTTCCTGGTTTCCTCCTTCTTTCCTTCCTTCCTTCTCTCCCTCACTCCCTTCCTCCTTGCTCACTCTCTCTTTTTTTCTTTCTTTCTTTGTTTCTCTCTTTCACATTTTGTATGTTGTTTGTTTGAGATCAGATCTCCTATAGCCAAGCTGGTCTCAATTGTTAGGTAGAGAGCCTCTACCACTCAAGTCCTGAAATTACATATGTGTGCCACCATGCCCAGATTTAGTCATGAGTTTCTTAAAGCTAGAGGCATCATCTATTCTATTCAAGTACTTAAAAATTGTCCAAAAAATAAACAAATTAAATCTATCACTCTGAAGATTCTGTTCTTAAAAAAATTAAATCAAGAGCTTTAGAAGTTACACTGTTTAAAATGAGATAAGACTGTGTGTGTGTGTGTGTGTGTTGGCTATATAATCCATATCCATTACTATCTGGTTTTGAAGTTTGAAACATTACTGATGTAAATACTCAATGGAGAGCCTAAAGATCTTGGAGATAATATAAGGAGGCCACACATGTAAAGGACTTCTGAATGTCACTGGTCTACTATAAGCAACAAATCCAAGCTATACACTGAAGCACTTTTAGACCATTCACTAATATAAAGACAGAGATGATGGCATTGAAACCTTATAGTACAAATGCATTTGCAGTCTTGTTTGCTCCTTTGGGCATTTACATTAATACCAGGGTCTATCAAAACAGATCACTACAATTATTTCCAACTTAGATCAGGTAGAAGTCGCACCATCCAGCCACCCATAAATACATCTCCAAATTGGGCATTTTGCCATCCTCAGCCCAGTGCATGGTGATGCAACACTCCAGAGTCTTTATCCTTCTATTTGTTTATGGAATGCAATCTAAATGTTTTAGTGTAATTTATTTCACACATATTCCTTTGAAATATTTGCATCAATGACTAATTGACATATATGAAAATAAAAATTCATGATTCTTAGTTCTGCTTTTTTATTAATGATTTAAGACTTAAGATCTAAGACTAAATAGTTAAGTCAACAATACTGACTAAGCATTTACCATGTGTAATGCACCAAGATCATCATCCTCATACTATAAACGTGAATGAGACGCCATGAAGTGGATGATTACCATGAAAGAGGAACAAGACATGCGCAAGTAGCTAAGATACCATGCACAGAATAAGAATGGCTGAAGAGTCCCAAAGAGCTGTGGGAACTCTGAAGAGAAAAGATAACTTTGGAAAAAGAGATAGATCCCTGATGATTAGTGAAGGCTTCATGGAGCTGGGTCTTAATGGGTTTCTAGGTTTTTATAAGGTAAATGTGAATGTGTGTGACAGGAATGGCATTCTAAGTAGAAAAATAATAAATGACTGATTTGAATATGGAAAAGTATGAGCCATGTCAGCAGATCACGCACAGACAAGCTCAGCTTACTAGCTGTCTAGAAAAGGGTGGATCAAGATGGCTGACTAGGAACTATGCCACAGAGACCTTCATAGACCATCCACAAACTGAGCTCCCACACCAACATTTCAGTCCTTTATCTCCTAATTCCAGACTTGTGTCTTTCTGCCTATACAATGTCTCTACCTGGATCTCTCATCAGTATTTTAACTTAACAGTTCAACTCTAAATTCCAGATATCTTCCTCACCCTACCCTTCATTACTCACTCACTGCTGACATCCTCCCTTATGGCTTTCCAGTGAATTGCAGAACCTCAGTCAGGGTTAACTAAATTTTGACAGCTTCTTAGGTCCATGTGCTTGAACTCTTCCCTGGCTTTCCTCTGACCCATTCCCTTCAGCTCTCTTTGGCTTTGTTGTCTTATAACATGTCTAGATTTAGATTCTAATCCTATTCACTACTTCTGACTTTCTGGTCCAAGTAACCAGTATCTTTACCTGATAAGCTTCCTCAGGGCTCCTTGCCATCTACTCATGACCCCATCACTATCTTTGCAAAACTCCAGGTCTGAAACAAGACAGACTAAGCTTGCTACAACCCCAGACACATTTCATGTCCATTATTCAATGGCCTCTCATCTCACCAGAAACTTACTCATGAAAAATGCCCTCTGTCACTACTGCCAGCACTCTTTCTGGCTCCTGACTCCATGGTGATCCTTACTTAGAGCTGGTTCACCTCGTGAGTCTTTGCATCTTCTTTTCCTGTTACGTAGACACGTCTTGGGTCCTCCAGGCCTTAGGGCTTGCTCAGATGATAAGCTCTATGTTAAGTACCTGATTGAATGTCTGGTTGAGTATCCCAGGGCCTCTTTCCCACAGCAGTCGTCCAAGCACACTAAGATACTTATCTCACTTGATGTCCACCTACCCTAACTGGAATGTGAACTTAGCAGGCCAGAGATTATTTTGTAGATTTCCCTATCCTCAAAGACTAGAAGAATGTCAGACATTTAACACTTAATAAAAATTTGTTAAATACTTCAAAATTATAGCCTATAGGACCTCACTGGAGACCTCTAAGCAGAAGAAGGACACAATAAGAAATTACTTGAGGAAGAATATTTTGGAGTGGCTTTGCAGAGTGAAGCCGAGAAAGACAAACTGAAGGTGAGGATGTTTGAACTGTGCTTCAGCAGTTTATTCCTGGAGTGTTGACAGCTAGAAAGGTCCATTAGTAACAGTAGGAATGAAAAGTACACAACAGACCTGAGGTAAACTGAACTTGAATTGGCAATTCTGTAATGCAAAACTGAAAGCAGGCATCAAATACAGCCTGGGGCACCTATATCATAGATAGAAATAGGCAATATAAAAACACAGGAAGTTTATAAAGATATGACATCAGTTGTTAATTTGGGGTATCATCCTAATAATGAAGGAAGTAAACTTCACCTAATTAATTCATGTTAGAAATAAGAGTCTTAGAAAGATTATTATTCTCTTTTTTGAGGACTATAATGTGTTTAATATGTGAAGGGGGCCTAGTCAGTTTGAGAAGCAGGAGGAGTTGGATCTTCTAAACCCTGCTTTGTTGTGGTGATCACAGTGCTTCTGTGCAAAAAGCAATATGGCTAAGGAAGCGTCCCTTCTCTAAGTCACCATCACCATGTCACAGTCCAAGTAAAGATATCATCCTGTTTCTTTCAGAGTAAAGGCTCAGACACATTCAGAAGCCAGTGACATGGAGGTGACATTCTGGTTTTTCTAGTACAACTGCTAACAATATACAAAAATCTCACTTTACTAGGTCAGATGCCGTCAAATGAATGTCTGTCAGTTGCCCAGTACCTAAAATAAAATCAATAGTTTCCATGCTTTTAGTATACACAGGCTATCTATCATATCTATCATCTATCATGTACAGAATACTGTTTCCATGAAGTAAATATGAGTTTTCTGACTTTATGCCAAACCACCATATTTGAAGATTTACTGACATTTTATGTGACACTTTTTCTTTATTTTCACCTATGTATATATGTATGCATGTTTACATATATGTGGGAGCATGTGTGTGCAGGTATGTGGAGGCCAGAGATTGACATCAGGCATTTTTCTAGAATGTTCTCAACTTACTGAGACAGGTTATTTCACTTAAACCTGGAGTTTGCCTAGTCAAGCTTGCCTCAGGTCTCTTGTCTCCAAGATGTCATGTGGAATGCCACTCCATCTGGCACTTATGTGCGTCCTGGGGATCCCGCATACACATCCTCGCCCTTGTGCAGCAAGTCCTGTATCCTCTGAGTGCCTCCCAGCCAATGCCCCGATCTCAAGTGCAGACTTGCAGTGCTCTGGGAGGACTTAAATTATTTACTATGATATTCTGCAATCGTGTCATTCACTCCACAAATCCATATTTATTCATAGGACGTGAAAGTGTAGAGTTGGAAGAGCTCTCTCTATATATAATCTTTTGCAAACACCTCAAAGAATTGGCATATTGTGCCTTAGAACCTGAAGACCACTGCTGGGCACCCCAAAGACTCCACTCTTTACTACAGATACCCGCTCAGCCACGGTTGTTGCTGTTTTGCTCACAATAGCTTGGAATGCAAAGGCTAGATGCTATCAAGTGATGAATGGATAATGAAGATGTGGTACATATACTCAGTGGAATTCTATTTAGTGATAAGGAAAAAATTAAATAGTAATATATGCAGGAAAATGAATGGACTTAGAAAAATATCTTACCAAGGTCACACAGGCTCCGAAAACAAACCCTGCATGTTCTCTTTCATCTGAGTTCCTAACAGAGAACAGCTTGATTTGTCTGGAAGCTGTAGTAAACATCAGTAGTGCTGGCAAGGAATTTGGGCAAGGCTGGGAGAGAGTGGACACAGGGAGGAGTAGGGGGAGAAGATTCTTGACAGGCAAGTGGAGGGACAGAGTACAGGAGGTGGAAAGGGATAGGTAGAAGGGAGAGTGGGAGAAGAATGGCATAAAAGTAATGACAGCATGAATAAGTACTATGGAAATCTTCCTCCTCATTACTAATGACAAGATAGAGCTCTTACCAGGGGAGCAGAGCTGTCTAAGTAGCAGTATCTGACAGAAGGCAGAAAATCCCCCAACACCATAGGGTCTGGCAGGTAAATCTTAGTGCCAGGACTGGGTAAACACACACAGACAGCTGTTGGTCAGGGAGGTCCATGAAGTCCCCAAAACAATGCAAGCTATTTCCAAAGCACTTGGTTACCCACCAGATCTAAATAGCTAGACCCTATTGCTGAAGATACCACAATCTGTGAGCACAAAATAATGAGAGATTATGCTGGAACTGAGCAGGAAGTCAGCTCACTTAGTGCTGGAAAGGGCCATGTGACCTGCTGTGGGATAATGATCAATAGCAGCAGGAACAAGCAAGGAATCCCGCAAGCTTAAAAAAAAAACAACCAGCTGGGGAGAGATGGCTTAGTGGTTAAGGTGCTTGCCTAAGAAGCCCAAGGACACAGGTTCAATTCCTCAATAACCCATGTAAACTAGATGGACAAGGTGGCACATGCATCAGGAGTTCTCTTTCAGTAGCTAGAGGCCCTGGCACACCTATTCTCTCTCTATCTGCCTCTCTCCTTTAAATAAATAAATAAATAAATAAATAAGTAAGTAAAAATCAACCAGCTAGGCAAATGCACACGCTTGGGCAATAGTGACACACAGGGTATGGGATAGTCATCTGCTCTCTTGGGGATGGGACCCACTCAGTGGGAATGAATTCATACCTAGTACTGAGAACCAAGTCAGAAGCCTAAGGATAGGACAGACCAGAAGAAACTCTAGAGGTAAATTCCCACTGTTCTTTGGCTATGAAGAAAAGCCATACCCTTTGATCTATGCTGTTCTCACTCTTTGTAGGTGAATCTGCTTTTTTTTTTTTTTTTTTTTTTTTTACAGATGGAAGCAAATACCAGAAATAACCAAGTTTCATCAATACAAGAAAATATAGCCAGCTGCCTAGCATGAGATGAGTCATCTCTCTCACATCTGCCGGGCCCAGGAGACACTGCAGAAGATGTGGGGATGTCAACGCGAGTGCTGCTACAGTGGTAGACACCAAGAAGACTCAAAACTCATCAAAGCAGGAATTCAGAGGATGCAGAGAGCTCGACACAACAGTATACTTAAAACACCCCTGCCAAGGCTCAGAAAAGATTATAGGAGAGGAGATGGCAAGATTGTAAGAGCCACAGGGTGGGAAGGTGCATCCTGAGGCACAACCACCCCTACACACAGAGACCTTCATTTATGACCCCATGGTGATTACCAATAATCCCAGTGTGGAGAGATCTTAGTGGAGTGAGGGCAGGAGAGTGGGGGCATAAGAGTATAACCTGATAGGAATACGTCCTCTGTACAATATGTTCATGCTGTGAAGTTTATGATAATCAAAAAACTGATGAGTCAGTAGCCAAATCTTTCTGACTCAGATTTAAGCAGTCCTGTTTTTCTTTATAATGTAGTAGACATAACAGTAACCCTACAAACACATTTACATGCTTACAAATAATTATTTGCTGGAATGGATACTGAGCTTGAATGGAAGTGCACAGAAAGTTAAAGATCAGTAAGTCAAGAGTAAGGTAAAGGACTTGCACTTATCATACAAGCCCAATGGAGAAATGATTCAGTTTACAAAGAATAAAAACAAGAACAGTGAATGAAACACACCTGTAACCTCCTGCATATGCCCACTTAACAATGTGAATTTTTTCCTCAAAAATTGAGACACACTGAAAAAAAAAAAAAAAACCTATCATAGCTGGGAATCCCTCAGCTAATGCTGAAACAATGATCCCCTGCATATTTGAGCAAGTGCTGTCAAAAGACAAGGCTCACAGCTGGCCTAGGGTGCTGCTTAGTAAAGAGTTTAAATTCCTTCCACTTGAGACAGAAAAGGACTCCCCTATCCCCCTCCCCTTACCCTTTCTGTCTGGTGTGTGACTATTCCATGATATATGTCACCACTACTTGGGGTCGGCGGGGGGGGCTCTTCTCAAGGAGAAGGGATAAGCAAATGGCTATTGCACAGGGAATAAAAATATACCCTTGTAATTTTAATGTGTGTTTATGTAAAAAAAAAAAAAGATGTGGCAGACCTGTGTTAATAAACCCCGAGTAGTGAAAAAATAAAACAGTAGCTAAGCCAGGGTGAGTAATTAGCCTTTTAGCATCCTCTTTCTTCAAGAATGCTTCCTCCTGTGCTAGGACTTTTAAATAGCTCCAGTCCTGGCTGCCTTTGTTGGGCCTGGAAATTGTTCACATATGAGAGAAATTAAGCCCTCATTTAACAGAGACACATGCCTGTCAAACAGAGGAACAAAGACTGGTCCCTGGGGCCTGTTCAGCTCCCACAGACTGCCACTCAACGGTTAGCAATGCTTACCCTCTACAGAATGTGGATAAAACCCAATAAATCATTTCATCTGCTGTGCTTGATACGTAAGAGCTCTGACGTTTTTCAGACTGCTTTTCTTGTACAACTTCACAGCTAGTTATTTAAAAAAAAAAAGACCTCCTATTGCTTATTTGGTTTCAGAATGCAATAAGGCATTTGTGTGTGTGTCAAGAAGGTAATGAGAATGTTCCAAACACTGTCACCATAAGTGAAGATGTAGTGTCTCCTTAGATTTCTTCCCATATATCTTTCCACATGTGTGATTAATAATTAGAACACCCATTTTGTGAATTTCCAGTCTATCCCACAGCTGGTTTTTCACCATGTTCCAAGAGTCAGAATGGCAAAATTAAAATAGACCCAAATAGTACACACATACAATCCTATGCAAGTTCCAGGTTTGTTCCTTGATACCCAAGGGTGACATGTTCCCTCAAGGTGGGGATTAGAACTACTAATACTAGTTCCTCCACAAAACAGCCTTCTTATAAACCTGTTCAAATCAATACCCTCCATGCATTCTCATTTCCAAAGAAATAGGATGCATTTTTGGGAAAAGATATTATCATGTATGTAGCAACCACCGATTAGACAATTACCCAGTTCCCCCTCCCCAGGCACAGGCTTGGTGCTCAGATCAAAGATGAGCAACCAGACATCAGGTCTTCCAATATAGACAGGTTCCCACCTAGAGCAAAGGAGCCAGGGGACTAGGGGGAATTGAATACCTGCTTATAGGTATTGAAATAAATGCTATTTTTAAAAGTAATCGCTCATTCACTTGACTGCAGCAAGAAGAATAAACTCAACAACGTTGAATCAGGCAATCTTAATCTTGCCACAAAAACTGCAAGTCCCAGGGCTGAACATGTCACGAACCCCAACATCATGAGTAGATGGCAACACAGGGGCTGCATCTATTCAGTGTTGGGAGAGAAAGCACATCTGGGTCTGCTAAGTGAAACCAGACCCGGCCATAGTGGCTTGGTAAAGCCCAGGAACGACTGGGAACCATGAGCATCCAGAAGCCAGCACAGCAGCGGCTTCCTCACAATGCACCCCAGGCACATCTAGCTATAAGCCAGGTTACAAATGGCACAGACATTTTTTCAAGAAGAGACAATGGTACATATGCCACATCAAAAAAAAAAAAAAAAACATAATAGAAGAGCACCCGGCTCTCAGGTTCATATTTATTTATCAGTCCCAAAGGATTCATCATTCTTCAAATAACATGGATTTTTTTTTTCATTTTTAAACCATAAATCCCATCCTGCAGGCCTTAGCAGAAGCAGACGTCAGGATGCAGCAGCACAGCATTGATTAAATAACCCTTGAAAAAGTAAAACAAAGTTTATTTATAAAAAAATGACATTAAGGTGAACTGCCTAATAACAGCATGGATTTGCTTAAATAAAACATTATATGTTCTGTTTTAGATTCATCCCTAAAGCTCGGAAAGATATTAGAATTTTAGTGAGTAATTACCCTATTTACTTCAAACAAAATGGGAGGAAACCGGAAAACCATATTAAGCATCGCCACACATCAGAAATAAAATTCTCTTTTTTTAATCTTACAACCCAATAAATAAATTGTAGTTGGAAAATTCACTGGCACCAGAAGATGAAGCTTAGCTAGTTGGAAATGGGGACATGATCCTACATCACGGCTAAGGCAAGAAACCCCCTTCTGAGAAGCACAGCCATCACAGAGCCACTCTCCTCCCCATCAGCTTGTTTTCAGGAAGGCTGAACCCCACCCTGCACCCCCACAGTCAGACAAAGTCCCAGGCTCAAACACAACCCTTTCTAAATGAAAATGGGCTAAAAACAAGAGCGTCTAGGAAAAGGTGTTACTTGCTATATAGCTATATCTGCCACTGACATAATACTCTGGTAGGATATGTTGTCATTTCCTGCAATTAATACCTTAGAAAGCTCTGGACTTTTTTCCAAAAATTATAATATTTTATTAGCAACACTAATATTAAGTTTGTGTCACCCTTTCCATTAAAGAGCCTTAGTACCAAGAATGTGTCATTGCCTGTTGAACGTGTTTGCTCCAGCCTGAAAGCAGACATTTATAGGCCCTCTTCCTAAGTATATTTTTTTAAAGAAACATTCTCCCATAGCCATCACTTATGTGCTAGCATTGCAAGTGATCACAATAGCCCTGAAATTTGACCTCACATTTCCAAACTCCTCAGAGGTAAGTATTCCTCTTCAGTTGACATTTTCCTTCAAGCTCTTTAGGCAAGAATGCCCATACACACTTCTTTCCTAAGGATAAGCATCCAATTCTTCTTACCCAGAATCAGGGATGAAAAGACAGTCCTTAGAGGGTAGCTTTTAGAATCTTTGTTCTAATTATATAGCAGAAGAACTGTTAGCTGAAGGACATGTGATTGGTAGACTAGACAAAGACGTGTGTGTGTGTGTGTGTGTGTGTGAGAGAGAGAGAGAGAGAGAGAGAGAAAGAGAGAGAGAGAGAGAGAATAAGAGAGAACACACATGTGCATGGGTGGAGGGGTATGGAAGTTAAGGAACAACCTTGGGCTTTCTTCCTTAAGCATCTCTTTTTAGACCTTTGGCCTAAAATTGTTCAATAATCCTGTCTCTGCCTTCCCAGCTTTGGAATTACAAAGGTACATGACCACATTTCTTTAAATATTTATTTATTTATTTTATTTATGAAAGACAGACAGAGAATGGGCATGTTAGGGCCTTCAACCATTGCGAAGGAACTCCAGACACATTTACCATCTTGTGCATCTGGCTTACATGGGTCCTGGGGAATTGAACCTGGGCCCTTTGGTTTCACAGGCAAACACCTTAATCATAAGCCATCTCTCCAGCCCCTACTTTTTTTTACATGGATTCTGGGGATCAAATTCAGGTCCTCATGCTTACTTACTGAGATATCTTTCCAGCCCAAGTCTAGGATTCTTTCTGCCGTGGACCAATGACATTGCCTTAATTCTACTTTGTCTCCATCCTGGGGCTGCATGTTATTAACAGAAAGGAGAAGAACAGCTTCTGCTGAGAGAGATCAGTAACCTCTAGGGTTTTCAGCCAGGCTTGAAAACTGCAGCCACCCTGAGCTAAAGAGAAGTCCATGGAATTAATTCACTGTCCCAGACAAGGATGGTTGAGAGAATGAGTAAAAATTGCACACAATACAAGCAGCAGTACAAAGAGACTTCAAATAATGAAAAGAGCTATATACATGCACATATTTTCTAGCTCTCTGGAGATTTTGAGATTTTTTTGGACTGGAAGCTCTGTTGAAACAAGCAGATATCATATAAATTGTCAAATCTTACAATCTGCAGATTTCACTCTATTCTGGAGTGAACACAGGTAAAAGGATAGGTGTCTAGTCTTTTCTAAAAATGGGATGACAAGGTCAATTATACAAGCATTGTGTTCTCTCCTGGTGCTTTTCTCTGTGCTTATTTTAATGTGGATAAGATCTTATTCTATTTACATTGTGTTCTGAGGGTATTTTCACTTCATTCTATGTTGTAAACATTATCCCAAATCATTAAAAATTACTTCAAGGGCTGGAAAGAAGACTTAGTGTTTAAGGCACTTGCCTGTAAAGCCTAAGTACCCAGGTTTGATTCAGCAGTCCCCATGTAAGCCAGATGCACAAGGTGGTACATGTGTCTGGAATTTATTTGCAGTGTCTGGAGGCACTGGCACACCCATTTTCTCTCTCTCTATCTGCCTCTTTATCTCAAAATAAATAAATAAAATATTTTTAAAAATTACTTCAACATCATTTTAACAGCCCATAATGGTCCATCACATGATTATACAATAAATTTAATAACTTCTTAGTATTAAGTGTTATGGTTCTTTCAATGTACATTTTAAATTTTTAACTAGCCTTTTTATATAAAAGCAATGTGTTAGAAAAATTGTAAACTCCTAAACTAAGACTAGTTCAGTTATAAGCCTACTATCCAAACACATTTCCTTAACTATTACATCCCCATGCACTCAAATATACAGAATTTAACCAGCCAATAAGCGTCTCTATCAGGGCTCATTCTAAGAGGGGAGGAAAGAGTACATCAGTACAAACGTTAATCCTAACCACAGAGTCACACTCCCTGGTCTCTAGAGCCACTACAGTCTGAAGCAGTCCCACGGGGAGGCGAAGGCCTTAGAAGTTCTAAGGATACACTCCCATCCTAGAATGCAGTCCATGAGAGGGCCTCTACAGTTAATTTGATGATCCACACTAAGTTAGCTTACAAAATCTATACAGAAAAACAGCTGCTATATGTAAGCCAACGTGGGGAGCCCTGGTTCCCACCCTTGAATTGCAGATGGGCATTAGTGAGACAGAAGTCTTCATACAGAAATGGCACATGTGAAGTTGGTCAGGTCCATCTGCTCCTCTAAGGCTAACCTCAGAAAAACCTAATAAGTAGTACTACCAGATCACTATGGATCACAATTGGCAGGGCCAAATCTCAGGTCACCTTCAAATAAATGATCCAGAGACCTGAGTATATATACATACAGGGTTAAATCAGTGGGTATGAAGAGAAAAATGTAGCTTTCCTTCTCTCAGCCACTACTTATCACAAATAAGATGACAACTTTTACTCTTGTACAGTTTCTCTTCCTCTGCTGTGGAAATCCTTCATCTACACTACACATGTTTATTCTCTCAAACCAACTTCCAGCTTGGAGACAAGAGTATCTGGGAGCTTTTTGGGTATCATCAGTGAAGTATGCTCAGAAGAAGGAAGGGCCAAGGGACCCAGAATGAGACAAGCGAGCCCTTCTGAACCAGGAAGCAGACAACTTCCCTGACAGTGGGGAGGGGGGTCTTTCCTCTTCCTGAAGTCTCGAGTCTCCAACTATCCCTTCAGGCTCCACTCAAGTACATAAATCCCAGTGTCCTGGCCTAACCGATTCTCCACACAATGACAAGTGAGAAATACCAACCTAGGATGCACATCTTTTTCTGAACAATGGTATATAAGACATGTTTTTACAACTTGGAAAGCTGCTTCCTGAAGTTACAATTTCTGAAAACGGGAAACTTGTGCCATTGTTATTATTTTCTTTCCCTTTTCCTGTGTATAATACAACTAAGAAATGCATGAAGAAGCATCAATGCACAATGCAGATTCTGGCAAAAGCAGGCCAGGCCTGATTGTCCTTAGGATGGTCTGTCCTCTCGTGAACATGTCCCAGCAGCAGCCAAGTGGGACGAGTTGAGCGTGCTTCCCAATGCACAACTCTCAGCTACTGCTTAAAACTCACCTGCAGACACTTAAAGGATGACCCTTCCCCTGGAATACATGTGGGACAAAAGGCAAATCTGTGACCTAACTGGTGTGGATACTACCCTTGATTCTGATCTGTGAATTTCTTAACCTGCCTTGTTGAATCTTACAACTTTACATTTTCTTAATGGACTGAGTGGTAGCTAAAAATAATTGAGTATCTCACAAGAGACATTACACCTTTTGCATCATTTATTTTCTTTTATTTTGAACAAGTAAAAACACAGGACTCTAGCATTAATAACTTTGAGTAGAAGTTACTTTATGTGAATTAAAAATGGTTATGTCAGGATATCCCTCAGCATTTAAAAGATATTTTCCTGTGCTATGTCAAGTGTCACACAGTATATCAATTTTTATTTCCCATCTCTCAGGTCTGGTATGCATACTGTTTAACTTCTTAAATTCTAAGTGTAGACATAATTCACAAAAGCTAGGCAAATGCTTGACTTACAGGAGATGGCATATACAAGATTTATATGAACAACTTTACTTTAAACAAGAAGGACCTCTGCATCTGGTGATGCTACATCACATAACTTCATCTGTGCTTAAAAAGCTATAAAATAAATGGGAAAGGTTCGTTTACTATCCCTCTAATTTCACAGGCACTGTGATCTAATAGCAGGGCCCATCCCAGCATGAAAGATGAGAGTCTGACCTTGTTTGCCCAGGAGAAAGTGCCACGCTTCCTCATGTGCCCTCTCCAGGCAGCTCTGTCTAATTCTGCCAACTCTCTCTGAATGCCCTAAAAACCTCATTCTCCACCCCTGACAATGGAAATGGTCTTATTTGGAAACCAGAGGAAACTGCTGCTCTTTCTTTTTCTCTAGATAATAGTGGTGATAACAATTGATTACAGTGCATGCACATTGAATCCATATTCATATCATTAATTCATGGGTTCTAAATATTCACATGTGTATAAATAGAAACTGTCACATGCAAACGTCATTAGTATGTTCATGTGTGTTTCTTCACTAGAAACTCCGAAACTATTTCAGAATCTAGTCATATAGATACAACAGTAATAACAGTGATGGAAACAGATATGACATACTGAGCTTACTCAGGGTCATTCATAACTATATCTAATCTCAAAACTGCTATAAGGTATGAAAATTATGAATTTTGGGGTATTAGGAAGTACAGGCTCAAGACATTAAGTAAGTTGTCTCACAGCTCACAAATAGAAAACAGACTATAAAGCTAATCAGTACTCGAACTGGAATTTATGTTGTGATATACTTGTATCAATACCTACCCCAGTCCCACAAATGTTGTGTGCTTTCTCTCTCTCTCTCTCTCTCTCTTTCTTTCTCTCTCTCTCTCTCTCTCCCTCTCTCTCTCTCTCTCTCTCTCTCTCTCTCTCTCTCTCTCTCTCTCTCTATATATATATATATATATATATATATATGTCAAAATAGGACATTGTAATCACATAAACCTCTATTCATGTGCATGCATACGGCTTAAAATGCATCCAGATTAAGACATCCCTCACAGATACTATGGTGTAGCCAATTTCGTAGTTTAAAAACACTTGAAAGTATCAGGTGATGGGCTGGGGAGTTAGATCAGTAAAGCCATTTGCTTGCAAAGCCTATGGGTGCAGGTTTGATTCTTCAGTACCCTTGAAAAACAAGACATACAAGGTAGCACATGCATTTAGAGTTCATTTACAGTGGTAAGAGGCCTTCAAGTACATATTCTTTTGTCTCCCCCCCCCCCCACCTTTCTGACTGCTTGCAAATAGTTAAATAAAAATTCTTTTTAAAAACAAAATAGGTGGTATCTGGGGGAAAAATCATTCTGTTTAGATGGCTAAAAGTCAGGCAGTATTTGACAATTCACTTTCTAAATGTTTTTGCCTTCTTTGGTAAGATAACATTTCATCGATTTAAAAAATATTTTTATTTGTTTAGTTATTAGAAACAGAGACAGAAAGACAGAGAGAGAGAGAGAATGGGCACACCAGAGCCTCTAGACACTGTAAATGAACTCTAGATGCATGCACCACCTTGTGCATCTGGCTTACATGGGAACTGGAGAATCAAACGTGGATCCTTAGGCTTCACCAGTAAGCACCTTAACCATTAAGCCATCCCTCCAGCCCCATAGCTCATCTTTTGAAACGTACCTTTTCCCCAAGACACAGATCTTATATCAACATATCCTTGTTTTCCCTGTATACTTTCATAGAAATAAAAGTCAAGTTATTGGAAAGGCATTCCAATTTTATTTAAATTATTTAAACCAAAATCCATCATAAGGTTTCTAACTAAGTAAAGTGTCTATGGTTTGGATGGATGGATGGATGGATGGATGAACTGAGACAGATAGATGGATGGATGGGCAAATGGATGGCTAGATGGACTGACCAATGGACAGAGCCAATCTAAACATCATTTCACATTTAATCATGCAATCTGCATTACCTCATAAAAACCATTCTTTTTCAATTCTCATTATCCACTAGATTTATCTAGAAGGCTCTATAACCTTTCCCAGGCTGGGACTAAACCTTAATTTATTAATGGCTGGAATGGGCTGTAGGCACCAGTGCTTTGAAAAGTGATTACAAAATACAAACAAGTCTGAGGACCACTGACACACACTATTGTCAATCACTGCTCACTACTGCCAAATAGAAAAAAGAGACATATAAAAGGAAAGCATTGACAGTGAAAGCAATTGACCCTTGCTACACACACACACACACACACACACACACACACACACACGCACGCACATATACACACAATACTTTAATGTAACTAGCTATGGTGTCATATGTAAATGGCAAAAGAAAGACTCCACCCTCAGCACCCCACGCTGCTTCAGAGGATTCCTCTTCATCCTGGTCCCGTGAGTCATGGACTTGTAGTAACTTTGAGATTCTAGCAAAGTGAGTTCAGTGGAAAGTTTTCAACTTTTTACTATGAGAATAAGTACTGGGTGTGCTGATGCATGCCTGTAATCCCAGCACTGAGGAAACGGAGGCAGGAGGATTCCTGTGAGCTCAAGGCCAACCTGGTCTACATAGTAAGTGTCAAGGCCAACATGGAAAGACCCTGCCTTGGAAACAAAACAAACAAACAAGCAAAGCGCAGAAAGATAATAAGATTTTAGGCGTTTAAGTAGAATCCACATTTCACGAAGTAGAGAACTGCAATGCACTAAGATTTCTCTAACCCACAGGAAGCAGGGCTGTGGCGGCCTGTAATATGGGAGATAGAACCAGAACTAGAAAATGAGGTGCTCAAGCCTGGCCTGGTGTGATCTCGACACTTGGAGACAGGGTCACAAGTGTCAGGCAGCCCTAGCTCCATAGTGAGATCCTGTCTCAGAGAGAAATAGGGATGCAGACAGACAAACAAGAAAAGAGAGTCAAAAGAGGGACAGAAAGAGACAAGAGAGGGAGAGAGGGGGAGGAGAGAATGCTGAGAGAAGATAGGAGAGAGGAGAGGACAAAGGGGAAGAAAGCAAAGGTAAAATTTTAGCTACTTCTTGTGGTGCTAACAACATTCAGGATTGTATATTGGAACAAATCTGTGGCCTATGACTAAGTTTCCTCATATACAGTAAAAGATTTGAACTAGAGAAAGTGCTCTCAAGATTTTCTAAGCTGGGCGTGGTGGCACACAACTTTAATTCCAGCACTCAGGAGACAGAAGTGGGAGGACTGCTGTGAGTTCGAGTCCAGGCTGAGACTACATAGTGAACCCCAGGTCAGCCTGGGATAGAGTGACATTCTGCCTTCAAAAACCAAACAGACAGATAGAGGACAGATAGATTTTGTGTATCATATACCCATAAAATTTCAAAGAAAAACAAAACTGAGGACATAGGTAATTGACTGACAACTTCTTACCAAATACAACTGCTAGAAAAGAAGCAAAGACACTGTATATAATGTCATCTAAATGACCCAGATTCAATTCCCCAGGAGCCACGTAAACCAGATGAGCAAGGCGGTGCATGCATCTGCAGTTTGTCTGCAGTGGCTGGAGGCCCTGGCGTGCCCATTCTTCTCTCGGCCTATCTGCTTCTCTCATGTGCATGCATACTCTCAAATAAATAAATATTTTTAAAAGGTACATGTATGATCAAAGTGTGTGTGTATGTGTGTGTGTGTGTGTGCATGTGTGAGTGAATGTGGGCACACATACATGCTACGTGTACATGTAAATGTCAGAGGATTACTCCAGAGCCACTCCTCCCTTACACCTTGTTTGTGGCCAGGTCCCTTCATCTTGTCATTTACTGCTGTGTGCACCAGGCTGACATGCCCAAAAGCTTCTTGCAGACCTCCTATCTCCACCTCTCTTCTCGCCTAAGGCACACGGGGATTACAGGCGCTACTATGACATCACCCAGATTTGACATGAGATCTGCAGATTCAAACTTAGGTACCCATGCTTGGGCAGCAAGAATTTTATTCACTGACCAGTCAGTTACTCTGCCCCTCTGGGGTCATCTTCAGTTCTTCAACAGGGGTCATCATGTCCTTTCCCTCCAGCCAGTGACTGAAGGTCCTGAGGAGATCCAGGTCATGTTTGCAAAATTTAACACAGAGAGAGTGGCAATGGGGTGGAGAGGAGTGTTATACGCCCCTTATGTCCATCCATAGGAGACTGCATAATTACCCACATGCAAGTATCCAGTGACTGTTTTCTTGAGAGTTTCATAAATTGACATTTTTGGTCTTAAAAAGCATTCATAAGGAACATTATGGGCTGGAGAGATGGCTTAGCAGTTAAGTGCTTGCCTGTGAAGCCTAAGGACCCTGGTTCAAGGCTCGGTTCCCCAGGTACCACGTTAGCCAGATGCTCAAGGGGGCGCACGCGTCTGGAGTTCATTTGCAAAGGCTGGAAGCCCTGGCGCACACATTCTCTCTCTCTCCCTCTATCTGTCTTTCTCTCTGTGTCTGTCGCTCTCAAATAAATAAATAAAAAATTTTTTTAAAAAAGAGTGTTATGTCCCTGTCTCAAATATAAAATAAAAATCACCATTAGTGGGAAATCTGAAGTCAGGTGCAAAGGCATGTGCTTGCAGTCCCAGTGCTCCAGAGGCCAGGAATACAATTACTGTAAGTTCAAGGCCACCCTGAGCTACAATGGCAGGACCTTTTCCCCAGAAAGGCAAAGCACAAACAAATAATAAAATAGGCAATAATAAATAGAAAAATATATATTTATATCCTACCATGAACGTTAATATTGTCTGTCTTTCTGTCAACCTCTTTCTCTCTCTTTTCCCCTCTCTCTCACACACACATACTCACACACTCAAAAGAACTGAACACACCCTAGAAGATATTAAATGCTAAGACTGGTGAGATAGCTTGATGGGTAAAGTGCTTGCCATGCAGACATGATGGCCTGAGTTCAATCCCCAGAACCGACAGGAAGTGCTGGTCATGATGGCAATGCCCTTGTGACTTCAGCACTGGGAAAGTGAATACAAGTGGATCACTCAAAAACTCACTGGTCAGCCAGTCAAGCCTAACAGGCAAGGTCCAGGCCAGTGAAGCACCCAATCTCCAAAGGTAGATGATGTCCTTGAGGAATGACAGCCAAGGCTGTCCTCTGGCCATCACATGTACATGCACATTCTGGTGCACACACATGCACACACAGGAAAGAGTGAGAGAATGATGAGGACAACAGTAGAAGAGCCACTTTGTCCTCAGCAGACTGACTTAGCGCATGTAATACCATGTGCTGACTGACTCCATGTACACATACTGCCCAGGGAGGAAAGACGGCTCTCGCCACTTTAATCTGAACAAAAAGCTGAAATTTGGTTTCCTTGGCTTGTCAGTATCACTGGTTTTGGAGATCTGGGGGAGGGGTCGGAGAGCTGACAGGGGTTAGGACCGATGGTGGGAGGTCAGGAGGCAGGGGTGGGGAAGGCAAGGAGAACTGCTGCTCCGTCCTCAGGCTTTCCTTTGTGGGATTCTGCCGAAGGAACGTGTGTATCCGTATCATTTCTAGATCACTCTAACTTTAACAAGCAATCTAGCTTGATTAATGTGTAGTTTCAATCCTTAACAAGAGTTTGTAATTTTCACTATTATAGCCCTGGCAATTCATAAATTATAGCGGCTTTACCTAGTCTTTATAATCCAGAAGCTTTATTATTAAAGTGTTTGAAGCAGGCTATGGAGCATCTATCAGGACTTAAAAAGTTAATTAGATTACATAAAAGAAATAATTAGATTTGCATTTTTATCTGGGTTTTAAACTTCCAAGGAAGATCACAACAGCTTGCCTTTAGGCCATTGGAAACAGCATACAGCAGAGAAACGGGGGAGAGAGGGTCTGTGTCTCCTGGCTAATTCATGATTGAAGATGGAACTAGGAAATACGTTAAGGGTTTGCTGGAGCTGGAGGCCGCTCCTAGACTCTGAGCTTTGTTTACAACTTCATTTCGCTCACACACATGGGCAGTACAGACAGAAGTATCAGGTTACTTTCAGTGCAGTTATTTAGTCCTTTTAGAGGCTTTGGGGGGAGATCGGTTACCTGATCAATACCACACAAAAACAGACTGTTTGCTCGAGTCAACACAGCAGCCATGGGACCATGTTTTGTTTATCAATGCTAAATGCAGTTAGCAGAAACGCACCCTGAGTGGGGAGAGCGGAAGTCAGCCACCGACTGCATAGTCTTCTGCTCACTGCATGATCCATCTCCAAGAGACAATAAATGGAAGGTCCAGCTCTTAAATTTGAGGTCAATTAGATACTTAACGAAGAAGCATATCTTCAAATATATATCTATTATTTTATGCTAGCAAAAAATTAATTAACCAGGTTAAGCAGGCTATGAAGGCTAATGTACAAAGTAATTATTCCTGATCTTCAGACAACTACTTCACATAGAAAGGTAGTCCTCTATTCTGCTCAGCAGGTACTGGAAATGCCTGTAGTTAATCACACTGAGAAATCCAGAGTCAAAGTTTATGTTAAAAGATGGGGCAGCTCTCAAAATATTCTGTTTAATAGTTGATGGACAGTTTTTTTCTGGCTTATAATACTTGCATTTCTCTTCCATATGGGGTGTTGGGATGAAAACACACACTGATTGGTGTTCTGCTACATAACTAATATATAGAGAGAAAATATGCAAATAGCACATAGGAATATATTATATCAAAACTATATGGCATACAGAAAATACTACGCATGAAAAATACTCATATACACTTAACAAAGTAAAGCTTCCTGAAACAAACAAAAAACTTTAACAAAAATTGTGGAAAATTCCACACAGAATCTCTGGAATTTTCCACAGAGACCATGTGTGATAGCAGTTCATAGGAAACAGTGGTGGTATGGGGCTAAGGCATTCTGTAGACTGAGCCTTGAACCCAGCAAGTATGAAATGATGAGGGAGGAGGGTGAATACTGGGCATCAAAATAAAGAGCTGACAAATTCAAGCTTTTTCTTCATGCTTAGAAAGATGAAGGTATGTGCCCTGACATCGCTGGCCCTCTCCCATACAGCCAGCTTGTTCTAGAAGCTGCTCTCCAGGTAGCCGTGTGACAAGAGAGGGTGCCACCTGCATAGCACATAATACAAGCCCTTGAGTGACTCTAAAACTGGAGTCTGGAGAGACCTGGACAATTGGATACCATTCATTTCCAGAAAGCAGCTTTTCCACCAAGACACTTTAACAAGACAAAGACTAGGGGTGGCTATAAAGTGTCTCATTAAATGTTTTCCTAATGACAGGTTATAGGTACCAAGTAATGTGCCATATTGTGTACATGAAGAGTATCATCTCTAGATTCAAAACTATGCTAGGGTCAAATGAGCTGAGATGTATAAAGATACTGGGGCAAGAAATAAGGATTTATAAAATATTTTGCTTTCTCTAAATACTCATATATTTAATAGTTGATTAAAATACTGTAAATATGTTTGATCTGATTATAACTGCATAATACATTAAAAGTGACTTTGGTTGACAGTCCACATGACTCATAAATGAAATACACCAAGACACTACTAGGTGAGAGATGGAGGACAGAGTCACTGAGGCAGTTATCTGTCCTTTGGAATTACAATGGAAAAGCTAACATTCCTGACTCACAGGATCTATACTTCATGACCTATTAGCTTTCCATACTCCTGCTGTCCTAGGAACATAAAGAAATGTCTATCTTCTCCTGAGTTCCACATCAGAAGAATTACTTCATATGTAAAAATAATTAGAGGACTCACAATTTTCTCCACAGCACAAACATGGATTTGAATTTTCTCAAAAAACTGCTTCTGAAATATCTGTTAATATTAAAGTATGCTAATAATCATTTAAGGTTATTATATAATTTATAAATGGTAAAAATTAACTCATCAAAAACATAAAAATAGTTCACAAAATTGTTCATCATATTTTTTCAACCTTACTTTTGTGGTCTTATAAACGTCTCTTTAAAAGTTTAATTAGGATTCACCTAGGCAAAAATGATGCTAAAAAATGTATTCAAGGAAGAAAAAACATGTAGAAATTATTTTAAGTGACTATATAAGTTATGAATGATTGCAAATAAAATACGTATTGGAACTTTTACAATACTATCTTAATAACAGCTTTCTCTTATTCTAATGAAAAATCCTGTTTTTCAATCAGCATCTTCAATTTTATTGATATAGGCACAAATGTGGGTCATCCTCCAGTGGAACAGATGGAAAACCTACTGACCTTTTCACTTTTGCCATTGGTAAACCTTGGCATTCGCAAATATTCATTTTGTAGCCACTATATGTCAGGGACTGAAAAAATCTGTTTTTCAATTTGTACAAACCACTCAGGTTTTTATTATAATAGGCACAGATGTGTTTGCTTGTAGTTGTTATAAGTCTTTAGAAGGAAGGGAGACAAAGAAGAGTGCTGAGTCAGAAGTGAGCACACTGAACTAGAAAAATTCTGATGTTTATCCTAAAACTCAGACAAGTGCCTGTTGCCCTGTATATTGTTGCTAACCATGTTAGCAACGGGTTCTAGAATTTAATATTTTAAAAGAAAAAGCAATGTCAAACTTGTTCAAATTCCCTCTATTGTCTTCATTTGCTTTAAGGAGAAAAATTAGATTTCATTTTTAATCACCTGTTTTATTGTGTACTGTTTTGTTTTCATATAGGAGAATGTTTTCTCCTGATTAAAAAAATTGAAGCAGCTCTTAATCTCTCATTTTCTTTAAAAATAACATAAAAGGGCTGGAGAGATGGCTCCGTGGCTAAGGCACTTGCCTTCAAAAGCCTAATGACCTGGGTTCTACACTCCAGTATCCACATCAAGCCAGATATAAAAAGTGGCACATGCATCTGGGATTTATTTGCAGAGGCTAGAAGCCCTAGTGTGCCCATTCTCTCACTTGTTCTGTCTGTCTCTCTTTTCTCTGTTTCTGCTTACAGATAAAATAAAATAAACATTGTAGCTACATAAAATAGTTTATGACTTACCAAAAACTATTTTCAAAATATAGTTAACCCATGTCCCTTTTCAAAGAAATAACCAAAAGTTTGAAATTCAATCCTGCTTTGAAAGTGTCAGAGATAAATAAGTTTTGTGTAAGGAGTGTTTTCAGCATTCAAAAAATTCTTTGAATGGTCTTTACTGATAAGATAAACACTAACAAGATAAGTCTAGAAGCAGTAGCCTAGGACAGAATGAACTATAAACAAGGTCCTATTTCTCCCTCTTATTTTAAAAAATATGAATTCTTGTTACAAAGACCTAAATACATGCCATAAATTATGCAGACATTGAGTATTTCTGCCATTATATAACTCACTTGCAGAGTTCAAGTGCTGATCAGTTAAATTTTAAAAATTTTAAATAATGAAAAATACACACAATGACACAACAATTAAACTTCCATTAGAAAATGTGGGGAAAAAACTTCTCAGAATATTCAGATTATAATTTAAAGATCATGTTCTACAGTATCCTGAGATGTCAATATCATAAGTATAGAATTATGCATAATCAGTTAATACTGACATTATTTCATAAAATATTCAACTGGTTGCCATTCACTTAAAGACCTCAGTAGCACAGGAAAATATCAACTAAGACAACCAGTTAGAAAGTACAAGAAATAGTGAATAGAGGCAAGTAACAAATTGGAAATCAATGAAAAAGTACTAAGGAGAATAAATATGAACACTAATGAGCAGACATAGGAGCATCCAGGGAACTTCCTGCATACCTGCTTTACCAATGGGAGGAACAGAACCAAGTGACCTTGACACTTGACACCTGCTGAGTTCTTGGAAAAGGAGCTACAGAAACATGCAGGAAGCCCTAAGCTACAAATCTGATCTCTGGCAGTAGGACTTACACTGAGAACCGTAATGAGGGCAGAACCAAGGGGACACCTGGACAGTTATTTAATTAAGGATCTCAGTGTGAGCCTTGAAAGAGATATCAGGATGAAAAATTACTCCAAGAATTAATTGTGAAGTCTGGCCATCAAAAATGTGAAAGGCATTCCATGTCTGTTTGTTATCTATTTTAAAACGTATAGATTTGGATGTGAAACAGAACACAACAAAAACAGAACAAAACAAAAATTTCAGCTAAACCCCCTTAGTGAAGTTGCCTAGGTGAAAAGCCAAATTAGGGACTGGTACTTCTTTACATACTGAGGGCATTTTTAATGCCATTCTATTGCCTGCCCTGCTAAGGACAGCTAACACAATGGAGCAGATTCAAATCTAACACAAAGAAGCAGAGATTCAGGTTGAAGACCCTCACATCCAACAATAAGATAGAACATTAGCGTAAGCTATGACTTTATGTTGCTAATGTATGAAAAATACAAGAAAGGATGGTATTAATCTCAATAAAAGTAGTAATTAGAGCTGGAGAGATGGCTTACCAGTTACGGTGCTTGAATGTGAAACTTAAGGACCCAAGTTCAATTCCCTAGTATCCACATTAGCCAGATGCACAAGGTGGCACATGCATCTGGAGTTCACTTGCAGAGGTTATAGGCCCTGGCACACTCATTCTCTCCCTCTCTCTCTCTCTCTCTCTCTCTCTCTCTCTGTCTCTCTCTCAAATAAATAAATAAAAGTATTATAAAAACAAGTAATTAATTCAGAATACACCAGCCCAACTAGATTGAGTCAAGATGCCGATAGACTAAAGGATACCCATAGCAAACAAGAGAAAAAATCCTGGGTCTAGGAAAGAATAGATTTGGGCTTCGTATCCTGAGGATTAATTATCATACAACCAGCTCCTCCTGCTATTGTTTTCCAGAAGTCATACGCCACCAAGGCTCCTATTCAGAAATGGAGACCATTTCTCTTATCTTCCAACTAGCAAGTAGTTGAATTAATCACCAAGTTCTTTTTCTTTAATTTTATTTATCTATTATTATTATTATTATTATTATTATTATTATTATGTGTTGTTTTTTTTTTTGAGTTAGGGTCTCACTCTAGCCCAGGCTGACCCGGAATTCACTATGTAGTCTCAGAGGAGCCTTGAATTCACAGCAATCCTCCCACCTCTGCCTCCTGAGTGCTGGGATTAAAGGTGTGTGCCACGATGCCTGGCTTTAATTTTATTTTTATTTATTTATTTGAAGGGGGGATGGCAGGGCCACTAGCCACTGCAAACAAACATGTACCACCATGTGTATCGGGGTTATGTGGATTCTGGGGAGTGGATCCTGGGTCCCTCGGCTTTATATGCAAGTACCTTAACCGCTAAGCCATCTCACCAGCCCTTAGTCACCAAGTTCTAAAGCAATGATAAGAGTTGGACCCTCACCTTCCTCCCCAGATCACTATAATCATCTACATATTATTTTATTGCCACAAAATATAAAAGTAAAGAATTCTTTAAACTTGGTTAAAATTCCTTAGGAACACCTCTTTCTTATTTTCTGGATTGTAAACTCCTTGAAGACAGACAACATTCATTACTTCTTTTACTGCCCTTAGCATCTGCAGAGACTACAGCAATGATTTGTTAAGGAGCAAATTAATTATTATGAACAGCCTTTTCCAACATTTTTCTCCAAACTGGCCCATCCAGTCCTTACAAATGAATGCAAGTAAGCTTCTCTCAATGATTGTGGTACATGATAAAACACATTGCAGAAAGAGACTTATGGCAACACAAATAGCTTCTGTGTGCTGTTTTGGAAACCCAAAGGGTTCCACTTGCTGGTGGCAAGCAATGGCCTCCGCCTGGTCAACATCTCTCACATCCCCTTGCATGCGTGGGTACAACGGCCACCAATAACAGCCCTGCTGGTGCTGCTGACCAGACAGGCACCTTAATTTCCATGATCGAGGGAGAAGGTGTCTAAGGATAAGTAGACGAGAGTAATAAAACACACTGACCTGGATCTGCTGCTGCAGGAGATTAATTTTGTGCTGCTGCTGCAGAAGTTGCTGCTGTTGTCTCGCAATCTATCAGAAATAAAGTTTCATTAAGTTAAAATGAAGTGCTTACGCCCTTGTCCTACCTTGGGCATCTCTCCTAGCATTGCAACATGTTTTACAGCACTCTGGGAAAGCGCTTGTTACTGGAGAGTCAGAAAACAAGAGAAGAGACAAGGAATTGGATCAGGCACCCTCTCTCTGCTTTACCTGGAGGTGATAGGGCATTCTAAGTGCAGTGCCCCTACTGGAAGTGAATTCCCCCCACCCCCCACATATCCCATCTAGGAGCACTTTGGAAATCTGATCCCTAGGGAATAAAGATAGGAAAAGTTGCCACCTAGGTCTAAAGTGTGTAGTTTGGATGTAAAAAGCAAATCTATAAGCAAAGACAAAAAAGTAAAACTTCTGCTACCATATCATACTATGGTATTATCATATAGTACTAGCATACCCTGATAGGAATCTTTCCTGGCTTTTCTGAGCTATATAGCTATAAATATTGTCAAAGAGGTGAAAAAAAAAAAAAACAACCTGTGGAAAATCTTTTGCTTTTTTTGTAGACATCTATTGGGATCTACAAAACATTTTTAAAGACAGTCTGTAATTGAACATTTATCAACATTTATTCCATGGAAAGGAATGTGTTACGTGATCTCAACCACAGTTCATACCCCCAACAATCAAGTTCAACACCTTATCAGGTTATCTGATCTATAAAAAGAAACAGCAACCATTTAATACAAGCCCTGCTGCGACTGGATCTGCCCCTTAGGAAGAGGAACAGCTTCCTTGGGATCATGGAGGCTCCTATCAAGTCTGGGTCAGGTCCTAGCTGCTCACATCCTGCCTCAAAAGCAGCTGCTGCAGCCAGGACCCCAGGGGGGAGAGAGACGCTCCTGAGAGCCAAGGAATGGAGTGAAGAGGCCCAGGAGCACTTGTGAGGGCTTAGCTTCATGGTACCTTCTATTTCTTCCTCTTTCCAAAAGCTAGGATTCTGGAAGGGGCTGTGTTGGAAGTGAAAGTGAGTATGGATCAGAGCCAGTCCCCACCTATATCCTTCTGGCATCCTCCTGATGCTCAGCGACTAGCAGGAGATGTGCCTGCGTCACATCTCACTCAGCGTGACAGCATAGCAGTCTCCTGGCTCTGCTTGACAATTTCTGCCAATAACTGGCTCATCCTGGAAGCATGGTGCCCTGTCCCAGTTTGAGGAATGGGATAGCTCCTTCCCAGAAGTTTACATAGAAACAGTATTTAAGCGTGGTGGTATGGCCTTCTCTGCTTTTGACTGTTCAAACCAGAAGTGGATGGGTCACTCTGCATCTCTGGGTAGCGATGCTGGGTCCTCTGAATATTTATTCCCTCTTAACAGACCAGTGAGACACAACTAGGCATCTAATATTGATGGTCGCTCCGACATGATGAAGAGCTGCATAGAAATGCCTCCACAACACTGCAGGGCAATTACCATCATCCACCATGGACGCTCAGGCTTGACACAGTGAAGTATGGTGCACAAGCACCATGTGGCTCAAATTCTGAATTTTATTTGCCAATCGCTTGAGCTACATGCTCGCTTCATTGAGCATGACAACCTAGTTTTAAGTGTCATTTAATTTTCATTTTGAAATATAATTACAAAGTGTTCACTGTAAGATATCACTCGTCTGCAAATGTGTCAAGATTAATTTGTGCTAGCTTATTCACAAGTGTCAATAGTTAATTACTGTGTCATCTCTGGATGGCTAAATGACATTCTAACTTCTGATTTTTTACAGTGTTCCTTTATGTTATTTTCCATTAGGGGCTGAGTCCATATTCCTACATGTGGGCAAATATTCAAGCATATAAAATACCAGACGTCACAACTCATTAAAATCAACAGAGCATATATCGCTCTATATACCCCTATAAAATACATTTAACTGAAAAGATAATTCCAGTAATAATGTCAGATTTCTAAAAACTGCACATTAATTTGGATCTGTCTGATCTGAAGCATACAGCCTACTCTATAGAATCATTGTTGCTAGAGTAATATACTCTGAAAATCATGTGGAAGAGTCATTCAGGTTTTTTTAAAGATTTACATTTAAACTTTTCTGTTTTTTCTTCATTCTCATTTCTAAGTCAATCAAGTCAAACTCTTTCAGGAACTATGTGCAAATTTGTTTTCAATTATTTACCTATGCTGTAACAAAAGACCATATACTTATTATCCAAACCAACACAACTTTAGCAACTATAAGAATTGATAATTGGGCTGGAGAGATGGCTTAGCAGTTAAGCGCTTGCCTGTGAATCCTAAGGACCCCGGTTCGAGGCTTGGTTCCCCAGGTCCCAGGTTAGCCAGATGCACAGGGGGCGCACGCGTCTGGAGTTCGTTTGCAGAGGCTGGAAGCCCTGGCGTGCCCATTCTCTCTCTCTCCCTCTATCTGTCTTTCTCTCTGTGTCTGTCGCTCTCAAATAAATAAATAAAAAAAATTTTAAAAAAAAGAATTGATAATTATCCTGGAAAGCCAGCATGAACTAGGACTCTCTAGAGAAAACTGCGGTGTGTGGTAGCTCTTGCTTTAAAGCCCAAGAAAACCAAAACAGCAATGATCTGAAAGAAGCCTGAAGTTTATCTAGAAGAGAATCACTTCTGTTCTGGGGAGAAATACAGTGCCTCACAAGAAGTCTTTTACAGTCAGCATGGGAACTACTGTGAGCCTCTTTGAGTAAGTAAACCTGAGTGGCACCTTAGATCTCATACTGAGTCCCTGCAGATAAGCCCACACGCTCAGATGCCTTTCCTTGCCATTATCACCCCTCAGTTGTCATGGAGGCTACGGTTTCCAAAAGTCTCCTTCCTTCTTCCCTGCCTCCCTCCTTTCTCCCTTCTCTCCTTGCTTCCTTCTTTCTTTCTTCCCTCCCTCCCTCCCTCCCTCCCTCCCTCCCTCCCTCCCTCCCTCCCTCCCTCCCTCCCTCCCTCCTCCCTCTCTCCCTCCCTTCCTTCCTTCTTTCTAATTTTTCCTTATTCTATTTTGTGAAGAAAGCTTACACCAATTGCTATGATGGCTTGCGGAGCATGGCATTTTCCGCACCTCCAGTTCCTCAGCTGCGATCCAGGGCTCACCTGTTCCTGCTGTTGGCGAGCAAGGTCCATTTGCTGCCGCTGCTTCTCAATTTGAGAGGCCGCCAGCTTCTTCTGTTCATCATGTGCTGCCAGGAGCTGCTCCCGCAGGCTGATCAGCTGTGTGATCATGGTGGAGAGCTGCCGCTCTTTCTCTGCCAGGCTCTCTGGTGTACCTAAGATGGAAGCAAGAAGAGTCTCACAAGCTGGAGGGATGTCTGGAACAGTCAGGGAAAGAAGGAAGGGGACTCCTCCAGGTGAAGACCTCGGACAATGGTATTGGAGGTCACTGTGAACATGCGAGAGTTATAGGGTAGATACTGCTGTGGAATAAATGTGAGAGTTCGCTGTTGCCTTTGCCAAGACAATGTACTATGTAATCTTGCTTAGGCTACCTTAAACACTAAAACAAAGCAGAACTCTACCCCACTCAATCCTTCTCACAACCACCCATCACTTTGATCAAACTAATAAACCTAAGATTTAGTACCAACCATCAGAAGCTATAGAGAATTTTACAGTTCTATAATCACATGTAGCCTGGTGACCAACAAGGATGGAAAGGTAAGACACTGGGGGTACTAAGCACTGTTCTTTTCATTTTTTAGAATAATACTTTTGTTGTGTGTGTGCCTGTGGTGGGGGGGAGACTCCCACTGCTGCAAAGGAACTCTAGACACACGTGCTACTTTGTGCATCTGTCTTCACTTGGCCACTGGGGAATGGAACTCAGGCCATCAGACTTTTTGAGCAACTACCTTTAATGGCTGAGCATCTTTCCAGGCCCTAAATGCTTTTTAAGGAGTTTTCTAATCATTGTCTTCAAAATCTTTCCATTATGCACAGACCTGTCTCTGAGGTTCAAAAGTCAGGGGCCAAATTCTTGGCCATGGAACAACTTCACAAGAGAGAATAAAAATTGCCCCAGGTAAGAAGGTATTGAAGTTTTTGTGCATGGGAAGGGATCAATCCAAAGTTCCTAAGTTTGTGGCTTGGGGGCTCCCTCGCCCTTTGCCATTTGTCATTCTTCAAAGGGAAAGAAACTGGTTGGAGGCTGAAGCGCTATGCACAAGGAGATGCCGTGTAATGAATACGATGCTGCTCGGCACTTATGGGAGGCACTAATGGTGCTGAACCATCTTTTTATGGGCAAATTGCACAGCTCTCCTAAGTGAAGGGGATAGGGTCCTTTTGTGAATCTAAATTAGAGCATTTCACTGCTGCATAAGATAAGAATTTCAACCCACTGTATTTGAGGCACACAGGTTTCATTATGAAGACGTGATCTATGATTTGAAAGCTATTCAGAAAGATGCCAACAGCTGTCAAGGGGACAAAGATTGCCAATTTTTGTGTATGTAGAGAGGGAGACTTCCAACCTTATGAAACCCTGCTCATGCCTACTAAGAAAGCAAAAAAAAGAAAAAAAACACACAAAATAAGAAAGTAAAAATATCTTAATTATGTGCAGCCCTGTTCTGAGTGGCCCTAAGAAGAAGGGGGACGTTGCAAGAAGGCCATCCAGCCGCCTATGTCCTGCAAGGAAGACGGCTATGAGCAGAGGAGCTTCCACTGAGGGCGACCTTCGGATTCCTGATGCCAGTTCAAGCCTTAGAAACAAGACCTGTCTGTATCCCTTAAAGAATCGCCCATCTGTAAGAGCACCTGGAATCAAAATTAAAGAAAGGTATAAATTAGGAAGAATATTCTACTGAGAAGAAAATAAATTCCAGATAAACTCTAGAGACCAGTGATTCCTTCTAGCTGCTGGAATTGATTAAAAACAAAAATGGGTTTTTATTTCCTCAATAGGAATTTCAATTCAGAAAAAGAAAAGACTTCTTTTATCCAGAAGTATTAAATAACAAAAATATAAAAGTTTATGATCCTAGAAAATACATAAAATTTCAAAATCACATTAAAAGTTCAAATTATGCTTCCGTTAATAGATAAATGATGAGAATATGCAAATGTTAAACTTATTTATTTACTTATTTATTCATTTTTAATTCAAAAATATTTCCTAAAGGGCAGCTTTAGTCAGGGGCTATGTCAGGGGTCATATGTGTATAAAAACTACAACTAGAGAATTACAAATATGACACATATTTTGAGGGAGGTTTACTCAACTTTAGAGGACCCAAGTTTAAGAAAAGTAGCCTAGAAACATTAGAATTTTAGAAGGTAAAAAGGATTTAACTAAGAAAAGAATTAGAGAATGTTTTGATCAAAGAACTTTCCAGAAAATATGAAACATTTTATTTGCAAGGGAACTACAACTGAAGGAAGGGTTAAGAGGAGTGGGAGAGAAGAGGAGAAAAATCAGTAAAGACACTGGCTCTAATGTGTGTGTAGGGCATGAAAGGCTTGGTGCATTCCAAAAATTAAATAAAGAAAATTAAATTTGAACCAAGAAAGTAAAGGGGAGTAGAGCACCACCACAGGAGGCTAGAGAGACAGGAAAATGTTGCACCAACATATTAGTGGTTTGATGAGCTTTCTATTAATTTGAATAATAATTTAAGGGCTACTAATGGATTTTAAACAACAATGAAGTGGTAACTCTGGCTGCATTGTGAGGAATAGTTTGGAAAGTTGTGAGACCAGTGGAATATGTGCATGTTTATTACGTACATTTTGCTATCTTAATCTAGTGCAACTTTCTTCATATACCTAACCACATGTGGTAGGAGAAGGCTCGGAGGATACCAAGTAATCTGTACTTTCATGCTTGGTCACTGAAGAGAGCACACATGATACTTGGAGTAAGGGGGAAATCCCTGAGAGTTGAATTCAATATTTAGATTGTTCAATAAAGATGGGAAATTTTCCCTTATCCAGCGTTAAACAGTGTCTCTTCAAAACTCACCAATTTATTTCCTTCCTCTTCTGCTTGGTAAAAGAAAAGTAGTATAATATGGCCTCCCCCATACAAGGTGGAGCCAACAGATGTATAAATGCATTGGCAACTCCATCACTAATATATATTTAGACTTAAATGTACAGAATAACACCATTTAACTGAGTCATTCTACAAATTATTGTGACATTCAAACTGCTTACTTGTAAACAGTGGCATCCAAATAAATCCTCCACTGGATTTAGATGCATGTTTAAGGGAAAAGCAGGACAGAAAGCAGTATTTGTTGAGGATTTAGGCAAGCCTATGACTGTGTTTTCCTTTAACTTGAGTGCTATACATCTATACAAATTTGAATAGATATCAGTGTGCCACAACAAATGAGCCTGGAGTAAAATACAGGCATGAAACAAATCTGAACTTCTCTCTGAGAAATTAAAGACAAATCAATTTACACAATACAAAAGCTTGTGTTCTCTAATTGCTTGAGCATGTGAGCACACTTGTGTGTAGGGGGCTGTATGTGTACACATGTGAATGTGTGTGTATGTGTGGGTATATGTGTGTACATGAGTATGTATGTGTGTATGTGTGTTTGCTGCATATGTGTGAATATGTGTATGTATGTATGTATGGTTGTGTATGTGTCTATGTGTGCATGTGTGGGTACATGTGTATGAGTGTATGTGCTATAATTCTTTTGTTCTGAACCTATTGTATGTATTCAGGTGTAATGGTTTAAAGACAAGCATTTGCACCTATGCTAGTAGATGCTTTCTATTTTAATTAACAGGAAGTGTTTACACTGCTGTAATAAAAATAATACCAAGTGTGAATCACATAGACCAAACTCCAAAAATTAATTAAACCTGAAACTTTGTTGTTGCAAAGTAACTAGACCTGCCATGGTCGCTGAAGAAAAAAATGGCAGTGGAATGGATGGGGAGACCTAAATATAGCCAGGGCATGTTAAGGAAGGCAAAAGACTGGAGACTACATCTTCAATTAACTGTGCAGAACATCATATCCTAAATCAAGGTTTGAGTTTGACAAAATCAACTTAGAAAAAACAGGAAAGGATGAGAGTCTAAGGGTCAGTGGGGCCACCAGAGGTCATCAGGAGCTGCCTAGCCTCATCTGTTTCTTGTCTTTTAGGCTATCTTAAAATAATTCTCTCAAAAGAACTGCCAGAAAACAGCCTCCTCTCCTCCCACACAAAGCCAAGAGTAGTTTAATAAACCACAAAAGGGGAACCACCGGCAAAAAAATGCTTCTGTACACTGCGCTGCCTGGCATCAGCATGCCTGCTTGCATGAGGGGCACACGGGGCGTGCCTGCGCCTGACACCTCCGCCACACTCCGTCTGCTCTCCAACTCCAAAGACACAGCAGCAGGGCTTTTTCCCTTGTTTTTTGTTTTTTGTTCCATGGGGCTGTCTTTATCCCCAAACCACATCTGTCTTGAGTTTCTCTCGGATTAGTCAGGTGGATCAGTGCTCCCCAGGGCCTGCTCCAGCTGAAGTATTTTAATTTGACTAAACACCTGATTTATTTTATCTCTCCGATGAGAAAGGCAGTTTGTCTTAATAGAGCCTGTCAGCCCACAGCCCCATTCACAGCAATTTACAGGCAGCCAGGGACGCTGGAAGAGAAGAGCACCGTGATTCTGTATTTCATCCTCCTCCAGAAAGCACCTAAAAGCAGCTATTCACTGCTACTGCATGTGGCATTTTAGAACTGAATTAGCTTTTTATTCAAGTAACTACACTTGTTGTGAATAGCTTATCTGTAAAATTGCTACATTCACTACTGATTTTATTAACCTTTGGCTCTATCACAAAATGGTCTTCAGTTAGGAAAGACCTTTAAAATTGACACTTTTTTTTCTGAGGGGCCTTTATTCCAGTGGCTTCAGATTTACTGAATTTGATCCATTGAGTTCTTTACCAGTTGTAGTTAAAATTTTAAGTCTCAATAGGAAGTCAACAGTGCATAAATAAGGAAACACTCTCGAGATGTAAACATGATGGCAATTTCCCTCATCAAAAGTTTTCAAATATGATCTTTTATCACAGCAACAACTAAATTGGGCCTGTAACCCCTCTGGGTCATAATCTGAAGATCTTGGGAAAAACTTAGTTAAAATTGAATTTTTTTTAAAAGTTTTACAAGTTATAACTATCTGTCTTCAGGCCCAATGCCAAAGAGAAAACACAAAATTTCAATAAAATGGGATTATTCCATTATTGATGTAAAATAAAAGATAAAAATCTAAATTAAAAAATCATGTTTAAAATTTATTTTAAGGCCTTTTTGTTTTATATAGGTTCATAGGAGTTAGCGCCATAATCTGCCAGTAATTGTGCCCATATGAAATACATCCAGTTAAAATCAGTGGTGCTTGGGCTGGAGAGATGGCTTAGCGGTTAAGCGCTTGCCTGTGAAGCCTAAGGACCCCGGTTCGAGGCTCGGTTCCCCAGGTCCCACGTTAGCCAGATGCACAAGCGGGCGCACGCATCTGGAGTTCGTTTGCAGAGGCTGGAAGCCCTGGCGCGCCCATTCTCTCTCTCCCCTCTATCTGTCTTTCTCTCTGTGTCTGTTGCTCTCAAATAAATAAATAAAAATTTAAAAAGAAAAATCAGTGGTGCTAGAAATTAGGCTGGGCATCAAGAAGTTACTGAAGACCCTGGCTCTAGACAGGAACCTTGCAGAACACTGTACAAATGGGGATTGGCCTATGTTATAATATCCCACACCTGTAACTCCTACAGTATAAAAAAATGTTAATAGTTATCATACTTGTTCTCTGGAAGTAGACCACTGCTCTACCAGGCAAGCTGAACTTGATTATGAGAAAATCCAGAAACCAGAGCAGCTGTGGAGAGAGAAATCCAGGTACTTAGAAAGAAAGGTGGATGGGGTGTAAGTAGAAAGCAGGGAGCACAGGGACAGCTAATTTGATGTTGAGAATTTCTGTCTGTGGTTTCTTTATGATGAAATGGAGGACAGCATTGTTAAAGTAATATTTACCAAGCCAAATAAAATCACAACAAATGGCAGTGTCTGGAAACAGGTCCAAGGGGATTTAAAACAAAACATACCTAAACATTCTCCTCTACAGGTCCCTGTGCAAGTCACTTAAGTCAACTTAATATAACAAAAAAGTGAAATCACAAGACTCCTTCAACTCAAAACATGCTTATCTGGGGTGCTAGGAAGGCTGACAGCAGCTCAGGATCTGAGTTTCAATTTGTGTATATTTCTCCACACCAATCCTAGAAAGACTAAAGCACTTAAGAGTGTCAAGGCAGGGCTGGAGAGATGGCGTAGTGGTTAAGCGCTTGCCTGTGAAGCCTAAGGACCCCGGTTCGAGGCTCGGTTCCCCAGGTCCCACGTTAGCCAGATGCACAAGGGGGCGCACGCGTCTGGAGCTCGTTTGCAGAGGCTGGAAGCCCTGGCGCGCCCATTCTCTCTCTCTCCCTCTACCTGTCTTTCTCTCTGTGTCTGTCGCTCTCAAATAAATAAATAAAATTAAAAAAAAAAAAAAGAGTGTCAAGGCGACATCAGTCAAGGATCTCAGCCAACAGCCCAGAAAGACTTTAATTTGAAATAAAAAGCTCTGAAGAATCAATTCCCTGGTCATTTCTAAATTTTTTATATAAATGGACATTGTCAGAGAAGAAAGGTGGAAATGCAATGCCAGTCATAAAGGAAAGCTGTATTTGATCTTTCCTGCTCTCAACAAGCTAGCTAAGTGGCCGGCTCTCACGGTGCAGCCTCGCACACGTCAGTGACCTGTCCAGCTTCACTTCACATACTCAGTCCATCGTTTAGCACCAACCTTCTGTGATACAGCCTTCTTTTAAATGTCACAAAATAAAGCAGTAAAAAGTCAACAAAAATAAACAGGGTTAGCTGAAGAACCCAACAAGCTCTCAGAAGGTCCCGTGAGAAAAGGTTCTTCGAGGTGACTGCGTAAGAAAAGGACCCCTGTCCCAGGGTACCAGTGGTTAATTTGAGTTCTGAATCCAGCAACAGTTTTAAAAGCTTTCTACTCTAAAGGGCCCCAGTGCATCATAAAGATAAAGGATTTCAGAAGAAGAAGGGATGAAAAGAAACACCACAAAGCTCTCTTTTATCTTATCAGTCTTTGGTTACAACAGCTGAACCAACATGACTAAGTTCTGAATGACTTGTCGAGCAGCAGAGGACTGCAGAGGCTGTGTCTTCTCGTCAGTCAGCCATTGTCACTGCCCCCATACACTACCGTTCGCTCCTCGGTAAGTAGAAAGTTTAATAAATGCAACAGTCGTGCTCTTAGGGATCACTTAGGGACTACTACACCGGAATTTGTCTCATGGAATGAGATAAAGACCTCTGTTTTCCTGCTATGAGAATTTCCTTTTTCACAAGTCAACAAGTCTAATTGAAAATGCCTCTTAAATCAACCCAATGAGTCAAAGTGACCCAGGTGCTCTGAAGATCGCTCTTCTGTCTGGACCAGACAACTCAATTTCAGCTTCCTCTCTCTGGCTGCAAAAGTGACTTCCTGGATCAACTGAGCTGTGTTCAGTTGCTGCGTATTCTACCAGAGCAACAGCAACGCATGGATCTGTGCCATCAGGCTCCCAACCTCACAGCTGGCCACTCAGCCCATTGTGCTCTATTGGCCAATCCTTTTGGGGCCAAGAAATGAAGGTGTCCCCACACATATCTTCTTCGGACCAGACAGACTGCCTTGGTATTACTGTTCTGTGTGGCTGACAAGCAGTAATGGCTCTGTCCCTACAACTTACATGTTAAAAAAAAAAAAAAAAAAAAGGATAATAATTTGGCCTTTCAGGAGTCTTTGATCCTTTATGGATGAAAAACAATGAACTATTTTGTTTCCACATCCTTAGGTTTTGCAGGGTCGGGTTTAGAAACTGCTTTAGAAGCAGGATATGAGAAAGGAAGGACTAAGGAGAATAGGCCTTTTAGGAGACTTTGTCTTAAAATCCTGCATGTTTTGGATTCCTAAATAACCTAAAAGTTGCAGTGTTGGTTTTATTCCACAGATGAAAAAACTAAGCTATTGAGAAATAAAATCACTGGCCAGAGTCACAAAGCATTTGACTGGACTTGAATCCAAGTCTTCTCATTGCTAATCCAAGAAAGTCCAGAGTCTATGGGAGAAGTTACCTGCTCACAGCTCAGACTCAAGCCATTTCTAAAGGTTAGGAGCCATGCTATAAGAACCCAAATGGCATGGAAAGTGTTAGAAATACAAGTAACTTTTATTTTGAAAAGGAAATGTACAGCTTCTCAGAAAGGTTTTGTTTACAAAATAAAAAGTTAAACATGACTAGGAAATCAGACAGCCAGAGGTTAGTAAACTGAACTTTGACATATTGTAGATGAGAAAACAGATCTTAACATTGGATGACATGTCTAAAGTTGCTTGAGAAATTAGCAGTGGGTCTAGAAGGCAATCTCCTCGGTTCTCTTCCTTATTCCCTAAACTTTGCCCTCCTCTCCCCAAACAGCATATGGCCTCCTGGTTATAAGCCCAAAGGCAATGCAGTCCAGTGTATTCTCTCAGTGTTCATCATTACAAATTCAGTATTTACAACACTCACCAAAGTCTGAGAAATCCACTCAAATATCTGCATGAGTTATATGTGCCACCCAGATGCAGGGTGTCTGTACACTGAGACCAGTGCTGGCCACGAATAAATTAGTGGAAGACATCTAGGAAGTGAATCTAGCAACCTTTGAGAAACCTTACAGATATCAATAAGGTTGAAACAGTTTTAATACAAATACACCATATACTGCACCCATTTCCAGAATATATTAACAATTTTCTTAATGTATGTCAAGGGAATTCCTGGCCTAGCTCAATATGCCTCAGCAAACAATAATAATAGTTTGTACTTACACAGTAATTGCTTCGTGCTGGAAAGAACTTTATATATTTCACCTCATTTACTCTTCCAGAAGTCCTTGAGAGGACTTTTATTCTATTCTTATTTTATCATGTTTTGCTTAACTGTTACATAAAATAATATATATTAAAGGGATAGTATTAATGGGATACATGCAAAGAGAAAAATTATTTGTGTTTTTATTGAATCCTATGTACTTTCTACTTTCATGAATTACATGGCTGAGTATCTGACCAGTTAATATGCATCTAACCCATCACAGACTCAGGCTAGGACTCTAAAGAGACAGAAATGAAATTAAAATTTCATAATGAGTATAAAATTGCTATTTCTTTGTTTGTTTGCATAGTTAAATATGGTCAATAAGTAGAATGTTCTTTTCATTCTCAATTTTGATGGGTAGTGACTTCTGGATAAACCAGGCCTTGGCAATTTTATCTCATCACAGTACTTGGAATTGCATTATATTCAAGGAGCTCTCTTTTGACGATTCTCTAGTATTCCCATGTGGAGTCCACTATATTAAGAGCACAAATACTGCTGAATGTCAAAGAGAGGAAGGAAGATCAGTAAAGCCTGAACCCAGAAGTGATCATCATCAGAGATGACACTGAGCATGCTAAAGTGAACATGAGTAAAACAACAAGAACATTCTGAACCCTTTTCTTATAAAATTAGATTAAAAGACAATGTATGTCTGTTCAACCCATGAAAAATCATTGGTGTAGACACAAATAGGATATCCTATTCTCCCACTAAAACATTCTCTCGTAACGCAGAGCGAAGCTTGAATCAAGGTCTGAAAGGAGTTAAGATCATTTTGTACAATGATCATGGATTATAAAATGGCTTTGAAAAGAAGGTTATGGAATTTTCTAATTTTAACATATTCTTAACTTATAAGAGTCATAGCATAAAACAAAGGCTTTTAGCTAATCTTTTAAATTGAATATGAAGCCTGGAGTTGTAATCCAAAAGCAAGAAGGGGAAAACATCTGAGCCTCAGAAACATAGAATGCCATAGCCACTGTGTTAGCAGAAAAATATCCATAGCAGTGGTGGACAACACATTTTTAAGAGATAAATATCTGAAACATAAGATTAGCGAAGTTGAATTTAAGTATAAAGCCTTTTGCTTCTCACGATGGTTCTCTGAGAATACACAGACCTCCAGCCCAGCCTCCCTGATGGAATTTATGAACTGCCTGCCCAGGTTTAAACCCCTTGTGTGGATGAGCTAAGGCTCTATGACAGTGCAGTGTTGGAGAAGAAGGGTGAGGGACAGGCTGCCATGTGTGCATCTTGCTGGAATGTTGCTCCACGGAAGCCCCTCCTAGCAGCGTGCCCCTCTGAGACAAAGCACAGGCATGACAATGCCCAGCACTTAGTTGTTTAGTTTATGAAGTTAAAATAACCTAATAACCAACTCTAAGTCAGAAGATCTCAAAATAGTCAGAAGGAGATGCCACAGCAGTTCACAAGCCACATGGAATAGCTATGAGTCCAGGAGCTCTGAACCCACATCTCAGTTGCTCCCACTTTGGTGACTGGACCTGTAGTCCGTTTCCATTGTTGTGCATGTGGTAGAAAATCAAATCCAGTGACAGCACAGAGATGGTCAAAAGAATGTAACATTCTAAATACGTGTATATTTAGACTCGGTAAACATCTTGAGCCCCTATGGTGATATGGTGATCCAAACACACACTGTGTACCGGGTTAGTAGTTTATGTATTTATCTCGGTCTCAGCAAACCCGGGAAAGTGAGAGTGAGGAAGGTTAAAAATATGTCCAAGATCACATGGTTTGTAATCATTAGAGATACAATTTTAAGCCAGATGCTCTGATCTTCAAGCTTCTTTCTAGAAAACCACAAAGTTTTTATAAAAAAGAAAAGAAACATACTTTAAGACAATCACATTATACATAGTCTTCAAAACTTTTAAAAGTTAAAGATTACATTGGTAAATATAATGATATTAACAAGTAGACTATATTATGATAATTATAATTAATTATAATTTAATATTATTTACTATCTTGTGGAGTAGGATAAAGGTAATGGCTAATGGGACTGAATAGACATCACCAAATTTATAAATACTTTATTCAGAAAATGTTACATCTACAAACCCCCTTTCAAGTTGTTTGAAAAAAATGTTTCAAATGAACAAGTCTGTAATACAAGCTAATTTAGAAGGCAGAACCAACTGCAAGGACTCTATGAATAACATACACTGAACACTTACATGGGACACATTTCAAGGCAATCTATAGTATTGAATAAAGACCTTTCTAACATCACCTTCTCTCAATCAAACTAGCTGAGGTGTCAATTATCCTAGAATTATAGACAAGGTTCTAACTCTTATTTGCCTAGGGAAATGACTCCAAAGGAGCTGCAGTTGGTTGAAAAACTGATTCACTATTCCTAAATATTGCCAAAATCCTTTTAGGAGGCTTTTTAAAATTGAAACTTTTTAACATGAGAAAATTAAACTTTTGGTTGGGTTTAGAAGTTGGAGCATGACCATGACCATGACTAAGCTCTACTAGACCTGGACATTGCTTCATATCATATTCTTACATTAATGCATCTATTATTATCTTAAAGAAGCCATAGAAGGAAAATCAGCTGGATAAAATATATTTGGCTAGTAGAGGTGTACAAAATACAGAATGTGAAAATTGGCACATTGAATAAGCTTTAAAAAGCTTTCAGCAATGCCATTTAAGAATCCAATTCTACTTGTCAAAGAGAAATTTAAGTTAAATGCATATTTGCAGTTTATTTCCTTTACACTTACAAATCTTAAAGTTTAAAAACTTAAAGTGCTTTATAAAACAATACATTATCCCATTATGCTGAAACATTCATAGAATATCCATTAATCTCTGTTTAAAAGGTTTCAAATATGTAGAAACAAATATTGCTGGATAGGTAGGTAGATTCAACACTACCTAAGACCAATCTAACAATGTACCACCTCCTGTATATTGGTTTCATGAATCCTAAACAAACATTTTTGATCTGCCATGTTTTTGAACACAAATTTTTAATTGAACATTCATAGAAATTTTTCATCAAAATTCCTACTTAAGGGAATATTAAAATCATACAATTTTCCAATTTTAGAAGAAACAAATGTTTAGTTTCATTTAGTAATTAAGTAACACAAAAATGCCCACATAGAATGAACATTGGATTACCTAATTTATAGCATTAGCATGAATTATAAATTCGATATTAAGTACATATTCATCTTTCATATGATGAAAATATAAACACACAAATAAGTGAAAAATTTACATTTGCTTTGGAAAATTCTAAACCTTTACAAAGAAAGAAGAAGAAATAAATAAAGGAGAAATAAATTGGTTATAGAGATCAACTAGATATCTTGTCTATCATAAAAAAGGCACACCAAAACTTTTCCATCTCTAAGAAATATGGCCAAATATCTGTAAATCTAAACCAGACTAAAAATTCAACAAAACTCATAGAACTGAAGACTTTTGAACAAATTCCATGAAAAAAATTTCTCTTTATTCTATAAGATAGCATTAAACATTTATGTGCTTATAGTTATTCCAAAGATTTTATACTTAAGTCTCTAGGTAATATTAATAGCAGTATTAGTCACCTATTTTTTTTCAAAAGGTAGAAAAGCTCTCAACTAAATTAATCCAAATGCATATATATTTCAAACATCATATTATAAATAGTTATTAGTTTACTTGGTTTCTAAAGCTGACCTATAGCTTACAACTGATGAATCTAATCTAAACCAAGTGCAAACAAGCCAATGCAAAATGGGAAGAAGATACAAGCACAATGAGAAGAAGAAAGAGCTGAGCCACTCCTGGTGTCTGTGGGCATAGCTTTATAGGAAGCCCTCAGTCAGTTTACAGCTGAGTTACTTTCTAGTAATGAAAAGTATATACAAGGCAGAAGGATCAAATTTTAAAGGAAATTTTAAACAGTAAAGCATGCCAATTGAAAGTTTTTTTTTAATAGTTTTTTTTTTTTGAGAGTGACAGACACAGAGAGAAAGACAGATACAGGGAGAGAGAGAGAATGGGCGCACCAGGGCTTCCAGCCTCTGCAAACGAGCTCCAGATGTGTGCGCCCCCTTGTGCATCTGGCTAACGTGGGACCTGGGGAACCGAGCCTCGAACCGGGGTCCTTAGGCTTCACAGGCAAGCGCTTAACCGCTAAGCCATCTCTCCAGCCCCAATTGAAAATTTTAAGGACTGTAAAATAAAAAGGCAAGTGATTGAATCACTACAACCCAACAGAACTAAATATAGGATTGGTACATTTAAGGGTTTTTTTTTTTTTCTTTTTCTTTACTTCTGTGGCACATTCAGTAACCATTTACATTTGAAGAAAAAGCTGGTTCTCTAACAAACATCCTTTTTTAGGCAAGTAAGCCACTCAGAGAAGAAAGCAAGAGACATGATATCTGAGAGTAGGTTTTCTGTATCTCGAAAGTTTCAGAGCTCATCTCAGTAACGAAGCAAGTATGAGTTTGATTTTTCCTATCTGAAGTTCCAGGTTGGCCCCACACAGTGGGAGATGTGGAGACCTGAAGAAAAGAGATCAGGTGTGGCTGTGCATGGACAAATCTGGTCTGAGTGTGACTGCCACTGCAAATGGATTCCCTAATATGACCTTTTTTTACAAAGGCCATCACATATCTGAGATTTTTACAGGGGAAAAGAAAATTATGAAAGGAAAAAATATTTTCCACAATCTATATAGTTTATTCACTTGCTATTTTCCATCATACTTGGAACTGATTTTTTTTATATCTGACTAATCTATTCAAAAGTAATTGAAATGTCTTCTTGAAAAATATACTTATCCAGTCATAAACAAAGAAAAATTAATGCTGGAAAGAATCAATGGGTTCATTCAATGCCAGTTTAATATGGAAGGAAACGAAGACCAAGAAAGGGAGAATGGCAGATCTGACGCCACACGGGCAGAGTTAGGATAGCATTAGAAGTCTGGGGTGGGGGGCTGGTTACAGGGGCCTGGCTTGGGATTGAAGCTGGGATCTTGTGTGTACTACACAAGCATACTGAGCTGCCAGCCAACCCAGGGCCAGAAGCCCTGAGTGTCAAGGAAGAATACATTCCACTGTAACATGGCACCAGGTTTGTAATTATTGCTTTGTTTTTTATCAAGTGAAATAATTCATCTTAAAATTCTTAGTAAATATCTTATTTTGTTAAACATTTTCCTCAATCTACTTATAAAGTAATATAGATTCCATATTTTTGGAATTTTGAACCTTCCAAGTATACCATGCAATCTATCAAGAAACTATTATTAAATGGCAAAGCTCTCAGTAGCAAAAGAATATTTTAAAAAACAAAATTTGTCCACTCATACCAACAATTTTCCTCTATAACAAGTATGTGAATTTTCACATGTGGATTAGAGGGTTAATCATTATTTAAGTGACACTTTTCAAAAAATTTAAATCAGAATTTGTTTATAGAGAAAACAACTATATATGGACTTTGAAAGGTGTCAGTGCCCAGAATTGATCAAACTTAACAACTGGAATATTGTGGGCCACAAGAACCTTGTATTTCATTGGCCCAAATGTTGAACTCTGGAGTGCTGTATTTCCTTTTTTGCAGACAGACACGCTATTAGAAGCCTGGGAAACAAAGCACTGAGTGACAGACAGCATGAGACTATATCAGGGCATGGTTGGACTGTGAAACAACAGAACGCAGTTACAAAGACTGAGCAGGCTGGGAGAGGGCTCAGCAGTTAAGGCACTTGTTTGCAAAGCCTGGGTTTGAGTCTACAGTACCCATGTAAAGCCAGATGCACAAAGTGTCACATATGTTTGGGGTTCATTTGCAGTGGCAAGAGGCCCTGGCACATCCATTCTCTCCCTCTCTCTCTCTCTCTCTTTCTCTCATGTAAGAGGATCACCATGAACTGGAGGCCAGCCTGGGACTACAGAGTGAATGCCAGGTCAGCTTGGGCTAGAGTGAGAACCTACCTTGAAAAAAAAAAAGGACTAAGTAACAGCCCAGTGCAGATAAGTCTCCTGGGTACATACATAGTGAGGACTAGGTAGCATATAGTAAATGGCAGAGAAATGGCAGAGAAAGTCAAACATAGTCTCACACTTCTTGTATAATGGCTAAGGTGTTTACTAAGAGCTCCCAAGGAATGTGGGATACATTATATCTTCTAGAGCTGCATGTATAAGTCAGTTGCTGGGTGCCCACTTGCCTACAAAATGAGAAGATTATCTATAGAGACATTTACAGTGTGAGTTCAACTCTAGCCTATTTGCTTACGGGTTCCTTGTAATGTTAAATTTTATGGACACCATTCATTTGGACTATATCTACAAGGATCAAAATAATGTCTTGGGGCTGGAGAGATGGCTTAGTGGTTAAGCGCTTGCCTGTGAAGCCTAAGGACCCCAGTTTGAGGCTCAGTTCCCCAGGTCCCATGTTAGCCAGATGCACAAGGGGCGCACGCGTCTGGAGTTCATTTGCAGAGACTGGAAGCCCTGGTGCACCCATTCTCTCTCTCTCCCTCTATCTGTCTTTCTCTCTGTGTCTGTCGCTCTCAAATAAATAAATAAATAATTAAAAAATAATAATAATGTCTTGGTAGCATAGGGGAAAAAACCACCTAAGTCACTGAGAACTACCAATGAATACATATTCATATTATATGTACTTGTAAGTTACTATATTGATACATATCCTAGCATTGACTTTTAAGTTTCTTTGCTTGATTTTGTTTTAGAGTAATCTGATTTTCAAAATTGATCTATTTTACATGTGGCCTTAAAAGTTATATCAGATTGGCTAGTAAATAACCAATTCACAGTATAGTTTTCACTAACTCATATACATATAATTATATGTTTTATACTCATAAGAGAAAAAACTACTAGAATAAAAGCAGAATACAGAAGGTAAAGTTACCTAACCATATATAAGGAAATACAATTTAGAGCCCTTGACTTATTTCAATCTTTCAACTGTTTAAAAATATTTTAGGGCTGGAGAGATGCCCTAGCGGTTAAGCGCTTGCCTGTGAAGCCTAAGGACCCCGGTTCGAGGCTCGGTTCCCCAGGTCCCACGTTAGCCAGATGCACAAGGGGGCGCACGCGTCTGGAGTTCGTTTGCAGAGGCTGGAAGCCCTGGCATGCCCATTCTCTCTCTCTCCCTCTATCTGTCTTTCTCTCTGTGTCTGTCGCTCTCAAATAAATAAATAAATAAATTAAAAAAAAATATTTTATATCTTGCCGGGCGTGGTGGCGCATTCCTTTAATCCCAGTACCCGGGAGGCAGAGGTAGGAGGATTGCTGTGAGTTTGAGGCCACCCTGAGACTCCATAGTGAATTCCAGGTCAGCCTGGGCTAGAGTGAGACCCTACCTCGAAAAACAAACAAAAAAATAATAATAATATTTTATATCTTTATTTGTTTACTCAAGCAGAGGAGACTAACGACGGTACCAACATTACTGTTTACACTGTGTACATAACTAATAAAAAGAAAGAAAAGTTACTTTACTCCAAGTTCTTGAAAGTTGGGAATTTAGGCATGGTGGATCTGATCAGTTAAAATGTCTCACAGCTTCTGACCTATAAAGCTTACACCTTCTAGCATGACTCCATGGTACTCCCAAGCTTCCCTTTCATGCAGCCAGCCTCAATCACCCATCCCAACTATAGTGGAAGATACACACACTCTTCACTGTAAAACACCAAATTTTCCAGAAAAGCCAAAATATCTGTCTCTGTCTCACGTGCACACGTGCTTCTTTTTTTAAAAAATTTTATTTTTGTTTATTTTTATTTATTTGAGAGCAACAGACACAGAGAGAAAGAGGCAGATAGAGAGAGAGAGACAGAGAATGGGCATGCCAGGGCCTCCAGCGACTGCAAATGAACTCCAGACATGTGCGCCCCCTTGTGCATCTGGCTAATGTGGGTCCTGGGGAATCGAGCCTCAAACCAGGTTCCTCAGGCTTCTCAGGCAAGTGCTTAACCACTAAGCTATCTCGCCAGCCCCACACGCGTGCTTCTCGATCTTTCCCATAGTACTTACATGACCTGAAACATCTCTCATCCACATTTTCAACTACTGCACTACTTTCAAAATGGAAAACTAAGAGTAAAGCACTTCCTTATCAGTCAAAGACTAGACAAACAACTCAATATTAATACCTATACTATCAGGAATACTCTACAGAAATCCCTTTATAGTGTTCTAGATTTTAGAGGAAAATAAGACACATAACATCTTTTTCTCCATTAATGAAATAAATATAATCTAAATAAGGATTTTTTAATTACAAAAAGTGACCTGGGGGCTGGAGAGATGGCTTAGCGGTTAAGCGCTTGCCTGTGAAGCCTAAGGACCCTGGTTCGAGGCTCGGTTCCCCAGGTCCCACGTTAACCAGATGCATAAGGGGGCACACGCGTCTGGAGTTCATTTGCAGAGGCTGGAAGCCCTGGCGCGCCTGTTCTCTCTCTCTCCCTGTATCTGTCTTTCTCTCTGTGTCTGTCACTCTCAAATAAATAAATAAATAAATAAATAATTTAAAAAAAAAGTGACCTGGATAATAAAACTTTTATATTAAAAGTCCCAATTTCATTTGGGAAGATGGCTCAGTGGTTAAAGATGCTTGCTTGCAACAATGCTGCTTTTTTTTTTAAATTTTTATTTATTTTTTTATTTGAGAGAGACAGACACAGAGAGAAAGACAGATAGAGGGAGGGAGAGAGAATGGGCGCGCCAGGGCTTCCAGCCTCTGCAAACAAACTCCAGACGCATGCGCCCCCTTGTGCATCTGGCTAACGTGGGACCTGGAGAACCGAGCCTCGAACCAGGGTCCTTAGGCTTCACAGGCATGTGCTTAACTGCTAAGCCATCTCTCCAGCCCCAATGCTGCTTTTTTGTGTGCAATGGAATGTGTGTAAAAAGGAGCTGCATGCACAGCAGAGGATTGTCAGCACAGGTTGTCTGTGAGAAGTGCAAGGCCAACAGGGAAGGAAATGATTCTGTGTTATCCACATTGAGGAATGGCATTGCACAGTGTTGAATTTATTTCAACCAACATGGTTCATGCTACTTCCTAACATGTAAGAGATCCACGTCTAATAAAGTTAACTTAAAGAAAGCCAGAAGACTAGAATTTGACAGTATATTTTAAAGAAAATCTCCTATTTAATATTTTAAATAATCACATAAACCTAATAGTCGACGACATTTTAAAACTAAGTGGGCATTTAACTGCCTATGGAGAAAATGTCTATATCTTCCATCAGTATTATGTACATATTGCTGTAATGCATTTCAGAAAGTATCTTAAGTACTTTCAGAGGATGAACATCATAGTTATATGCCCAAGTGCTATTTTATAATAATACTATATTTTGTCTTTTCCACTGAATTATCATTTTCCCTAAAGGCACAAAAGCACTTGAGGAAAAACTGCTGTGGCCTTACCATGAAATAAGGCTGGTGGCCATTGAAGTCCTTGGGACCACATACTTGACTTTATTAAAATGTCACATTCACTTAAAACTTCTTGATGAAGTACTTAAATAAATTAATTTATTAGATCTCAACTTGTAGCACACACTTAAAATGATGTGCATAACCAAAGAAACAAGTAAGGAATTTAAAACTATCTCTGCAACTGACCAAACAACAATGGCTCTCTGAAGGAAAAACCCTTGTGCCAGTCTTTGTAATCTGCATGAAGAGCTTTTCCATAGAAGACCATTTTGACTGGAAATAATGACATCTAGATAAAGAATTCAGACTTGGATCTTTAGCAGATATTTTCAAAAATGAAATGAAGTGAGCCTTTTTTCACTCAAGGAAAATAATTAAACTCATTTGTTTTTAATAAATTCTAAGTTTTCATATTAACAATGTGATATCAATAGATGTAACTTTTATAATATATCATGAAATATATAAACATTTATAAACTCTGATGTAGAAATCCAACATGTTCTAAATAACCAAAAGCCGAGATTGCACAAGCACACTCTGGGGAAAGACCTGCTCCAAATGCACGTGGGCGGGCGGCTCTCATGCTGTAATGGAGTTCTTGTCATGCTCCAGATCGCACACTGCAACCACCATTTACACCACTTGTAAGATTTTGTGTGTTAGAATACCTACAATTATCTGATAAAATCTATTAATATTACACCTTCTAAACACACACTTACAGTGCTTCATGCACTTCAACTAAATTAACCACAGTGTAATAGACTTAGAAACTTGCAAGAGAATTCAACCCATTTCTACTGAGTCTAACAGTAAAGAAATTTGAGAAATGTAAAGTAATGGCATTGCTTAAGTTATTGCTCTGAAGTGTGGCATTTTAAGAAAGAGTTTTATGGTTATTAAAATATTTTAATTACTAATATGATATATATCAACAGAGCCACAAGAAATATCTTTGGGGTCCTCATTAACTTAATGATTCATATTAAAAGAGACCCCCAAAATTTGTGAGTTACTACTTCTTCAGTCTCTAAGTCATGGTAGATACTTATGGGTTGAATGTGAATGATTCCCAAAAATATTTCAAGAAACAATAAATATAATTTTAGAATGGATGAAAATTATTGTTTTAACTTAAAATTAATTTTTAAAAATGGTGCCCACACAACTTAGTTTAAGGTTTAGGACAATTTATGCCTTGCCTGGACTTTGGTTTTTCCACATATAAAATAAGGTCCATAGGACTAGAGTGATGGCTCAGTTGTTAATGGCACTTGCTTATAAACCTGATAACTGGAGTTTGATCTTCTCAGCACCCACATCAAGCTGGATATAGTGACACACATACCTACCTGTATTCCCAACCTGCCTGTGGCAATGGGAGGCAGAGCAGAAAAATCCAGAAGCCCAGCAGCGAGAGAGAGCCTGACTCAAGAGGGTGGAAGAAGAGGAGAAACACCCCGGGTTTGTGCTCCATCTCCATTCACACACACACACACACACACACACACACACACACACACAACACATACGTACATACTAAACACATATGCACAAATAACTCAGAAAATAAAATACATGAATCTTATGATATCCATCCAGAGGATGTGTTCTGAAGTACTATTAACTCGGTTTCCAATGTCCCTCAGAAAGAGTGAGAACTGGAGAAACTGTAATGCTACCATTGGTCAGAATACAAAAATGCAGCTGCTAGAAAAGTCTACCAGTTCCTCAAAGGGTAAAACACAGACTTCCTAGGTGACGTAGTAACATTCTACCCCTAGGTGTTTAGAACTAAGAGGAATGAAAACTGGCAAAATCAAACAAAAGACTTGAACACACTTGCTCTTAGTAGCATTAATCACAACAGTTGAGAAAAGGAAGTACCCAGGTCTATCAACTGATGACTGGAGGAATAAAATGTGGTATCCATCCATGTCAGGGAATATTACTTAATGATAAAGAGGAATGAAATTACAGACTGAGAATTCCTAATCTGAAATCTGAAATGCTCCAAAGCATGAATCTTTTTGGACAGTGAGGATGTCTTATTGAAACTCCACATCTGAACTCATATGAAAGGTTGCAGACTAAATTCAGGTACACTAAAATTATTTCCAGGCTACATGTATAAGGAATGTGTGAAACATGAATTTAGTGTTTAGGCTTGGGTTCCATTTTCAAGACATCTTGCCATCTCATTATGTATATAGGTAAATAATCCCAAATTCAAAACAGCATGAAATTTGAAACCCTTATGACTCCAAAAATTAGGGGCAAGGGCCACTCAGCCTGTTTGATAAGCAGTACAACATGAGTGAACCTTGGAATGTCGCACTAAATTAAAGAAGCCAGTCACAAAAGCTATAAATCATACAGTTCCACTGACATGAAACATATAGGCTAGGCAAAGCTATAAAGATTTTGTTAAAAAAAAAAAAAAAGAAAAGAAACAAGACAAAGGAAAAGAAAAAGAAGATAAGTGGTTATTTAGGACTTAGAAAATAATGTAGGGCAACTGCCAAAGTGTATTCTTTCCAAGAGGACATCTACAGTAAATATGTGACTGACTCTCACAGTGGTCATCTGCAGTGTGTGTCACTGACTCTCACACTGGTCATCTACAGTAAATATGTGACTGACTCACAGTGGTCATCTGCAGTGTGTGTCACTGACTCTCACAGTGGTCATCTGCAGTGAGTGTGTCACTGACTCTCACAGTGGTCATCTGCAGTGTGTGTCACTGACTCTCACACTGGTCATCTGCAGTGTGTGTCACTGACTCTCACACTGGTCATCTGCAGTGTGTGTCACTGACTCTCACACTGGTCATCTACAGTAAATATGTGACTGACTCACAGTGGTCATCTGCAGTGTGTGTCACTGACTCTCACAGTGGTCATCTGCAGTGAGTGTGTCACTGACTCTCACAGTGGTCATCTGCAGTGTGTGTCACTGACTCTCACACTGGTCATCTGCAGTGTGTGTCACTGACTCTCACAGTGGTCATCTGCAGTGAGTTTCACTGACTCTCACAGTGGTCATCTGCAGTGAGTGTGTCACTGACTCTCACAGTGGTCATCTGCAGTGAGTGTGTCACTGACTCTCACAGTGGTCATCTGCAGTGTGTGTCACTGACTCTCACAGTGGTCATCTGCAGTGAGTGTGTCACTGACTCTCACAGTGGTCATCTGCAGTGAGTGTGTCACTGACTCTCACACTGGTCATCTGCAGTGAGTGTCACTGACTCTCACAGTGGTCATCTGCAGTGAGTGTGTCACTGACTCTCACAGTGGTCATCTGCAGTGAGTGTGTCACTGACTCTCACACTGGTCATCTGCAGTGAGTGTCACTGACTCTCACAGTGGTCATCTGCAGTGTGTGTCACTGACTCTCACACTGGTCATCTGCAGTGAGTGTGTCACTGACTCTCACAGTGGTCATCTGCAGTGTGTGTCACTGACTCTCACAGTGGTCATCTTCAGTGTGTGTCACTGACTCTCACACTGGTCATCTGCAGTGAGTGTGTCACTGACTCTCACACTGGTCATCTGCAGTGAGTGTGTCACTGACTCACACTGGTCATCTGCAGTGAGTGTGTCACTGACTCTCACACTGGTCATCTGCAGTGAGTGTGTCACTGACTCTCACACTGGTCATCTGCAGTGAGTGTGTCACTGACTCTCACACTGGTCATCTGCAGTGTGTGTCACTGACTCTCACACTGGTCATCTGCAGTTAGTGTGTCACTGACTCTCACAGTGGTCATCTGCAGTGTGTGTCACTGACTCTCACACTGGTCATCTGCAGTGTGTGTCACTGACTCTCACACTGGTCATCTGCAGTGAGTGTGTCACTGACTCTTATAGTGGTCATCTGCAGTGTGTGTGACTGGCTTTCTGAGAGTGTGTGAATGTCTGACCAGCAATACAATTAATATACTAAAGACAGATACATAAAAGGGGAACTGTATGGTTTGGGAATACATCTCAATAAATCCACGCAAAGAAGATTAAGTGACAGACATGGGTAAACCTGCCTAGAAAAATAGTTTGACACACACAAGAAGCTCAAAAAATAGCATTCCTTGTCTTGAAAACAAATGTGTTTTTCAAAATCAAGTGTCAACCCTAAAGCAATTCACAAGAGTTGGAGCAGATTCGCTTAAACTAAAGGAAAAACTTTTTTGTTTGTTTTTGACTTTTTGAGGTGGGGAGTTACTATGCAGCCCAGGCTAGCCTCCACCTGGGCCTTTGCATCAGCTTCCTGAGTGCTGCGATTACAGGAGCGCTCCACCACACCAAGCTGGAAACAAGCTTATTACTGTGATTAACAATGATGTGTATTTTCAAAGGAAGTTTCTGTATTTTTGTTTAGGTCTAACTATTCTCCTTAATATTATAGAAAAGGTCCTTTTCATACATTAGAAATTCCATAAAATCAAACAAACAACAAACCAAGACAAACCTTCAGGGTTTCATTGTAATCATTTAATATTAACTTAAATTCTAAATCTAATTTAACTTTTGGTGTTTTATCCCATGTGATGCACTCTGGAGAGAAAAATCTTATATATAAGGTATGATAAAAACTGTTTAGCACCTTCCCAGACACTCCCCTCGGTTAAGTTGCTATTTAAATTTTAATAGTTTGCCTTACAGTTCCTATTTGTATTCAAAGATGCATCTAGAATGTTTTGACCTTACACATCCATTCATTATGAAGCACTAAATACATGAGGCTCTGGGTTTGATATCCAGGACCACAAAGAAAAGAAAGAAGAAAACATTTTGGAACCTACCCACCCTCAGTTATGTGAGCAACACAGCTCTCAAGACTAAGCATAAAAGGAAGTGACCCAAGCTAAAACTGCCATCACAAACAACAAATACTATCTATGTTCTGTTCTTACTGATTCTCACTCTGTTTTGTTTAAAAAAAAAAAAAAAAAGTAAAACAGCATTTCCCTAAGTGAGAGATTGAGGTGGGGAGGGAGTTTGTTTACTTTTTGCAGGGGGAATTACTTCGCTTTGGTTTTTCAGAAAGCCATGTAGTCATGTAGTTCAGGCTGGCCTAGAGCTCCCTATGTAGCTGAGGATGACCTTGACCTTGAACTCCTCATTCTTCTTCCTCCACCTCCCAGGTGCTAGAATTATTACTCCTAACTTCTGTGTTTCAAATTTTATAGCTGCCTGTAGGTGTAAGTGAGCAGACAGATCTTGCAGTATGTGGCATGTGTCCAGGAGCCTTGCAAGGTGGGGAAATAAAAAGGAGTCAGCACAGAAGAAACTTTCAGGTGGCTGCTTTGCATACCCACAAGCTCCCGTGCATCTACCTGCTCACACCAGCCACTCAGTCACACAGTCACCCGTTACTGTTGATCCTGGGTTAGCCAATGGACCTGCCCTAACCTTGTTTACATGTACATTATCACATGGGAGAGGAGAGGCAGATAACACATCTTTAAATAACTAATTAAAGGGGCTATTAAGAGGTAATGGATAAAACAGAGAAGGCAAAAACTTTCCATTTCCAATGAGACAGTCAAAGGGGCCCTAAGAAAATAACATTGGAGCAACAACTTGAAGGAGCTAAAAAGGTGTCATAAGACTTCAGAAGCAGAGCGCTTGAGGAAGACTGTAGAGGTCTGAGGTGAGGCCTCCAGAGGGTCCTCAGTAGGTACACATGAAAGAACAAAAAGCAAGGGGGTAGGAACTGAAGATTAAGTCAGAGAGGTATAGGGGGTCACAGTAGTCTTGGTGGAGCCTTCAGGGCCTCCGAGGACAATGGCCTTTACTTAGCTCTTGAAATGGCTTTGAGCAAGGCAGTGATGTGACATACGGGCTCTTTTAAATATGTTACTTGTTTATTTATTTATTTAAGACAGAAAGAAAGAGGCAGATAGAAAGAGAGAAAGAATGAGTGCACCTGGGCCTCTAGTTACTGCAAACAAACTCCAGATGCACATGCCACCTACTGCATCTGGTTTTACGTGGATACTGAGGAATCAAACCTGAGTCCTTAGGTTTTGGAGGCAAGTGCCTTAACTGCTAAGCCATTTGACTTACAGTTTTAAAGGTCATTTTATCTTTTCTGTGTGAAGCAGACTGAAAACAAGGCAGGGAGCACAGGGTGAAGATGCTCCAGACAGGAGGGACTGGCGCCTGGGGAAGCAATGGGCGAGACACAGAGCTCGAAGGTGACGGGATGTGTGGAGGGTCATGACAATGACACATGGAGGATTCAGGGAGAACATGGAGCTATTTGTAGGATGAAGCTGTCATTGTACCTAAGCGTGAGGTAGAAGGGATAGAGTAGTTTCTGGAACCCAAAGGTCACATAAAGGTCACAGCCAACCTCCAGGAATCTAACAGAAGAGCTGACAGAGGGTACCTACAGCTGCCTCACTCTACCTCTTGTTACCTCCATTTGTTAACCCAGAAGTAATACAATCCCCAGTGGAGTCCTTAATAGTTGGACTTGCACAGAATGGACCAAGCCAGAGAGAGCCATTAATGAATGGCCATGTCTCATGGCGAGGCAGCCCGATTGAGCGCCTCAGACAGGCTTGTCTTGACTAAGGTGGGAAACTAGGTGTGGTTTACCTGGGAAACACCATCAGGAGCTCCTTTGTATGCATGTTGGATTTAAAGTTTCCTACGAGAAATATGCAGCAGAAAAGTGGGTATATAAACTTGAAGCTCAGAAATAAGGTTTGGCCAGAAATATAAATATGAGCCCGAGGTGTCAAGGTTTGAAATGTCAGAGAAAATGTAATGTTCGCCTATAAATGCAAATTATTCTCTTCCGTTAACAGATAATCCTTTTTAAAAACTGTCAGTGCTTTCCTCAGTCCCTGTTATCATCCTCGAGCATGAACTATCCGTGTTCTAGAGGCTACTGTCAGTGCTTTCCTCAGTCCCTGTTATCATCCTCGAGCATGAACTATCCGTGTTCTAGAGGCTGCTGTCAGTGCTTTCCTCAGTCCCTGTTATCACCCTCGAGCATGAACTATCCGTGTTCTAGAGGCTGCTGTCAGTGCTTTCCTCAGTCCCTGTTATCATCCTCGAGCATGAACTATCCGTGTTCTAGAGGCTGCTGTCAGTGCTTTCCTCAGTCCCTGTTATCATCCTCGAGCATGAACTATCCGTGTTCTAGAGGCTACTGTCAGTGCTTTCCTCAGTCCCTGTTATCATCCTCGAGCATGAACTATCCGTGTTCTAGAGGCTGCTGTCAGTGCTTTCCTCAGTCCCTGTTATCATCCTCGAGCATGAACTATCCGTGTTCTAGAGGCTGCTGTCAGTGCTTTCCTCAGTCCCTGTTATCACCCTCGAGCATGAACTATCCGTGTTCTAGAGGCTGCTGTCAGTGCTTTCCTCAGTCCCTGTTATCATCCTCGAGCATGAACTATCCGTGTTCTAGAGGCTGCTGTCAGTGCTTTCCTCAGTCCCTGTTATCATCCTCGAGCATGAACTATCCGTGTTCTAGAGGCTACTGTCAGTGCTTTCCTCAGTCCCTGTTATCATCCTCGAGCATGAACTATCCGTGTTCTAGAGGCTGCTGTCAGTGCTTTCCTCAGTCCCTGTTATCATCCTCGAGCATGAACTATCCGTGTTCTAGAGGCTGCTGTCAGTGCTTTCCTCAGTCCCTGTTATCACCCTCGAGCATGAACTATCCGTGTTCTAGAGGCTGCTGTGCTGCTCACAGGCAGGCCCAGTGCTTTCTTTCACAATTCTTAGCCCTTAACCGTCTCCCTAAAAGTGTTTGTAACGTTACTAGAATTGATGAAGACATGAGATCTGGAAAGAAAAAGGGAAAAAAAGAAAAAGAAAAAGAAATGAGATTTGTTGCAGTTCCCTTCTCATTGCTGGAACAAACATCCCAACCAGAAGCAGCTCATGGGAGGACAGGGTTTATTTCAGGCTTAGATTCCGGGGGAAGCGTCACCATGGAGGAGGAAGCCAGCTCACTTCAGCAGAAAAGTAACTGGCAGCACCAGCAAACATGAGCAACCACAGTCTAAGCTGGCTCTCTGCACACCTGGATGCACACTTGGATCCAAGATCAGCCCCTAGAGACACTTGGTCTAGCATGGGTCCACCAGCTGAAGACTAAGCAGAAGCTTAGTCAAAAACATCTCAGGCTATGGGGGACATACATTTACATTCAAACCACCACAAGACTGAAAATTTGATTGGGATTTATATTTAGGATGTGCCCAAGGTGCAATCTAAACTGTCACATTAGTGAGAGAATTTTTGTTATAGCAGAAAGGACCGCCTCCAGTTGACAGAAGACAGGTCCCCTCACTCATCCTGACAGGAAGTCAGGGAGAGTAAAATAGACAGGCTTTTTTTGTTTGTTCGTTTGTTTGTTTTTTCCAGGTAGGGTCTCACTCTCAATCTAGCCCAGGCTGACCTGGAATTCACTATGGAGTCTCAGGGTGGCCTTGAACTCACAACATTCCTCCCACTTCTGCCTCCCAAGGGCTGAGATTAAAGGCATGTGCCACCACACCCTGCCAACAGACAGGTTTTAAAGGGACACTGTAAGGAGTTTTAGATGACTTTAAAGCACAGAACACCATGGGTAGTTTCAGAAAACCCTATGGCTCTAAGAGTAGGCAATAATAAATCACTTTCGTCTGGTTGTTTCCTGAGCTCCTACAGCCTAGCCTGCTTCTACTTTCAAAAACATGTGATGGACTCAGTATATATTAACTGTTTATCAGTTCAACGACACTATTGCCACCTGAGTTTATATGTTAAAAAATAAATGATATTATTTGACATATTTTATATAAATTGTGTCATACACTAAATATAGTTTTGTAATTTTCATTCAATAGGTTTCTAATCTTATGCCATCCAGTTTCTGTGGTTTGATTACTTCCATAAGCAATTGCACATAATCATGAGTTTCTTTAGATTTTAAGTTTGTTACCATGAAAGCGTGTTTGCTAACTCCTAGAGTATGTCCATGCTCGGCTTTGCGCGGCGTAGCTCAGCTGTTTTCTGGGGAGCTATCCTCCTGCAGAAGCGCCAGCCGCTCACGAGCACTGCGGAGGTGGTGGCGTCACGCTGTTACTGCTTTAGTGTTCATTTTCCTCATACTCGAGCCTTGCTGTAAAGTGCCTACTCAATTTTGAACCAATTTGGATCTAGAGAGATATGTCACTCATGTTTGTTGGTTCCATGACTTCATGAGTATCCAATTCTGTTTAAGAAATTGCATCCCAAAGCCAAAAACTAGTATTTTAAGTGAAGGAACTTTGAGGTTTTTCTTCTGGATGCCAGAAAACATAATGGTGGTAACTCTCATGGAACAGTGACATGCTCTGTTTAACTCCCCCTCTCTCCCTGGACCTTGACTTTGTATCCTGGGTTAGTTTGATTCCTAGGGCACACATCCAAGGTGAACTGACACAAGGCAGCATGGACTGTGGATAATGGGAAGGGATCAGGCAGATCACAATTCAATGGTCAGGTGGCTCAGAAAGCCAGCCATAGTGCTTCTGGGAAAGTGGTAGATACTTGTGACTAGAGATGGTTCTCTTTCTCTGAGTTATATTTACTTTGAAGGAAAAACTAATATTTTGGTTCCTCTTTAGTGTTTCCCTTACTCTTCCCCTGTCCCATGTACATTTTTGCCTCTCTAACATATATTTAAATATATAATATGTATATTAAGCATAATAAAAATGCATTTGTGAAAATAAGTGCATTGGATACAAAGAAAAATAGCACTCAAGACAGGAGACTGCTGGCCGTTTGACGAAGGGAAGATGAAAGGTCAGCTTCCCACCAGCCGTCCCTGGAGATGAGAAAACTTCAAGTCACAAAGCCAATATGCTTCACGGACAAACAGTATGCAAGTGAGAACAGGTTTCAGTAATAATAACAGCTCTGCATGTAAGTTGTGACCCATTGAAATAGGATTTGAATACATTTTTCTTTGCTGAAAAAAATCAGTATTTATTGCAACAATATGAAAACAGTAAAAAAAAAATATGAACACCAATTTCAAAGCTAACTCATGTAATGGAACCACCAAAATTCTGTTGTCAGAAGCCTCACTGAGTTTGGCATGACATTCCTTGGCATCTTTAAAGCATACTGTCATAGAGATATCTTGCTGCAGAAACATACAGCTTCTACGTTTTGATAGTATTAGAATTTCACAAAATTCTGTCTCTACTTACTTTTATATTACAGAACTACACTGTTCAGCACAGATTTACACGGTAATGGAAATCTTCTGTATCTTTAACTGGTCAATATGGTAACCAGTAATCAGATATGGTAAGTGCTTTCAGTGTGTTGAGACTGAGAACGTGAATTTTGATTAAGCAGCTGTATATGGTAGTAGCTTCAGCTAGGAGTGCCGGGCAGCACAGAAATCGTTGTCTTTATCTAGGTATACGAATTGACGCCTAATCATACTAGATACATGATCAGAACTGGCACTCTCCCCCTGGGGTTGGAAGATCACTTCTCAAACACTGTGTGTGGTGACTGGCTGAGTTCTCTCTGTAGGTCTTGATCACCATGCACGCGCCACCCTGGCATCCTGTCCACTGCCCTATTATCTAGCCAATGGGCTGTTGAGTGCCTGCTGCCCTTACATTCCACATTCTCCTAACCTGTGGTTATGAACACGGCAGCTTGCTCCTGCAAGGCAACTTGGCTACAGTAAGTAGCTGCTGGCCCTGCTCCTCTGCGCTCGTGCTGACAGCCCAGCCTCTGCTCCCATGCAGGGGTACAGGTTTCACATCCACGCTAAGTCTTTCGCCAGACTGAAGGTTAGGTGCCCAAGTTATACTTCTAAATTCAGACCTGGTTCTACTTTCTCTTTGCCCATCCTTGAAAAGCAGAATCACTTTAAATTGAACCTGTTTAATATAATTAGATCACATGATCTTCAAAAACTACTGTTCTCTGTAAAGCCTCAAGTTCAAAGACCTTGTCATTTCCTACGCATCCTCTATTTCACTGTTAGGATGAACAAAACTGAATTCTGTATTTGAAGGATATCAGAAAGTTAAATTACAAATAGAAAGACATGGAAAAATCAAATAATGAACAGATTTTTCTGTGAGACAAGGGCAGAACCATAAAGGGTCATTGTGACACAGAGATGACAATCTTCTTTAACTATTTTCATAGCTTTATCTTAATAATTAACCACAGTACAACTGATTATTAAGATTGTATTCATGGTTCATAAGATTTTGCAATCAACCTGGAACTCCCTGTGTCACTGTGCAGGGAGGGAGTGTAGAAGCCCAGAGGCTGGTGGGCACCCAGGTTTCAAGCACTCCTCTTCTATAATTGCTCTTGAGGCAGGGCCACGGTCCTGTCAACTACCTAACAGCCTGAGGTGGCTCACTGCTGAACTGCAGATCAGATCATTCTAGAAAGCCAGAATTGTGTGAAGTAATCCTTAAGTGCAGTTGAGAAAACTTGGAATGCACTAAAAGATAAGGACCCCCCAAACCTGAAGTGTTTGAATTAACAGAAAAGAGAAGATACACACTGGCAGAATTTGAAATGAAAAATTATAGATATGGAAAATGTGGAAAGAATCCCAAAGTTCTCAAAACAAGTACATTTCACAGCTGTGAGCACAGCGTTATCTGCTAGAAAGAGAGCAGTTTCTTCCGTGGTGTAGACATTGGTGAGGAGTCCAAGCTCCTAGAAGTAATCCATCACTCAGGATCCTATGGGCAGCCCTAATGCAGCTCATGGCTTCACCCTCCCACTTTGATTAGCACAGCAAGAGTGAGAGGGGAGCAGAAGAGCGTATTGACGGATGAATGTAGTAAAATCACACTGTCTGCATGTAGGAAATGTCATAATGAAGTCCTTCCTGCTATTGTAAGTAAATTCTCCATTTTAGACCAAAAAAATCATAATTTTCCTCAGTATTTCCTTTAAACCTATTAATCACTTCTTTTACATTTGTTTTGTCAGCATTAATTGTCATGTCATCTCAGATAAAACTTTGTAGATAAATACTTAAAATATGGCCCAGGTAGAGAATGTCATATCAGGTAGTAGTGACCCCCACCCCCCGCCACGCAAACTTCTTCCTTAACACTAAAAGTGAATGTGCACAAAGACTTACCTAGGACAACAGACAAGTGTTTCAGTGAAATGCTTTTTAACATCCACCTGGGAGAGCAACCCTAAACTCTGATATCCATGCCTGAGAAACACACAGTCCCCAGTGAGGTTTAGAGAACAGCTACCATGCTTCAAGGCTAATGCCTATTGGCATCAATGATGGCTGGGGAAATAAAAGGGCTTCTTTCAGTGGTTGGTTACAAAGACATCCAAGACTCTCAACGGATCTGAGAGTCTGTGTTTTAGCAAAACCACAGCATGGCTATGCCCATTTTATTTCTTTAGCATTCATAATAAACTTCTATTTATGCTCTCTTGATGTCACCAATTTAAACCTCAGCTCTCACTGAGGTTCCCCACATTGAGATGGAAACACGTCTAGCCACATAGACCTGTGTAAAGCACGTTGTGCCCCTGACTGTCTCTGGCTGTCTTGCACTCTGAGCACAAGAGCTGCACATTAGATCAGGAGAGGAAGTTTCACTGACTTTAATGACTGGAGTAAAAAGTGTGTTCCTGAGTCCAGAGAAAACAAGACTTCATTGCAGCCCATGAGCTGGAAGTTCTAAATTCAAAGTAGGAAAACCCTATATGCTCACAGGTGCTCAAAGATGTATCCCACTATACCTCCAAACTAAAACATAAATTCAAATCTTCATGTAAAAAAGAATGCTTATAACCAACATTACAACTTTTATTTGTGAAGATCTGCAGATTTCTTTTATAATCACTCTCTTACAGTTACCACATCATTTGGACCACGTGTTAAAATGAGTCTACCCCAACAGAAAATCAGATTCTTTCCTAATAATCTCAATTTTTGACTTGATTTGCAAACTATGGTAAAAGCCAGGAGCCATGTGCACGTGCGTGGGTCCGCTCCACCCACACTCCTGTGCTGGCTCCTGTGGCTTGGATCCCTTCCAAGCACTCTGCTGCTCTGCGGTTTGTACCAAGATCCCTTCTCCTGACTCACTGCTTTCCCCTGATTGACAAACAGATTTAGATATGAAAACAAACAGTTACCTACCCATAATTGGTTTCTAACAGCTGCACTGTTGTAGCACTTTTAAACCAGGGCAAAGGCGCTCCCAGATAAGCTTCCTGTTGAGTTCAGTAGGAAGGGGATATGGTTTGGGTTTTAGTTTGCTTGCAACCATTTGGACTATTCATCAAGAAAATGAGCAACTTTGGTTTATCTATGACCTACAAATTTTATGAACTGAAATATATATACATTATTATTTTTACCTCCCACAAATTAAGTAAGCATCCACTGGATTTTAAGTTTCTACAGTGGTAGGCATTTTAATCAAATGTGGAGTAGTCACTTTTTTACTGCTTTAATATGATACATAGCACTATTTCATTGGCAGTTAAACATGTTAGATCAAAAGTAATTATCTAATATGTATATCTAATGACAACTGGATTACATGAAATATTTCAAACCAGCGACAATACAAGCATTACCTCCTACAAGACCATTCCCTCTGCACATCAGGGTAAGAGGCTGGGACTTAGCATTTCAAAATTCCTGTGGAATTCAAATGTATTTTAAGTATCAGCTCTGATTAATTAATCAGACAACTTACATTTTGCCCTGGCTAATTTTGAAGGCTGACAAACAATATTTTAAAATAATTGTGCACCTGTTGTGATGGAGGCCAAGTGTTATAGGGGGTGCAACTTTTTGCTTCAAATCTAAGCATACAAACCTCTTGTTTTTATTGTTTTATTTATATGAAGAAATGTATTTTGAAAGGCATGGAATGGGTGTCATTTTAGATCTGACCTCTGTTATAGAGATACTTAAGAAGATTATGGGCACATGTATGTGGATGGTTGAAGAGAGACCAACAGTGGATGCACATTCCAGACAAAGCCCACAAGCACATGTTCTTTCCCACCTGAACCCTAGGTGCTTCTTCCACCCTCTACCCCCAACCAAGCTGCCTAATGATACTGAGCCATTTCTCTGAAATGTGTACTTTTCTTACTGTTTTATGATCAAAGGAGAAAATACAAAGTAGAGTGACAGAGCTCTGCCCCTCTTGCACTATCCTTATTTTCAGACACTTTCAGCATTAGAGTTATTTTTCAGTACCCAAATTCTCTGAGCTTTAAGAAATGCTGGGCAATCATGGATACAGGCAGTCTTGGCCCTTTCCTCGGTGGTTTCTGTCATGTTGGGCACACTTTCTAAGAGCTACCAATGTGTGTGTATTCCATCCATTTCCAGGAGTAATCAACTCCTAAGTGCTGAAAAGAGGCTTGAAGAAAAATAATTTGTCTGAAGTTAAACTAGCTAAATTGTGAGCTCAGTTATAGCCGTCCCTGTTGACATCCCAAAGGCAGCACTGCTGCGGCAGGCCATCCTCTTAAGGTTGTAATTGAAGGGTAATTTCATTTTAAATTACCTAAACTTTGCAAGCTGATCCTTTACAATGTCAGACCCATGCTAATTTTATCCTGGTTGGTCCAATAGAAGGTTACTACCAGGGTTCAGAAAATGACCTAAATTCTCTGTAGTTTTCTTTTTCAATAGTTTAATGCAGACATTTGGATTGAAGGGGAATCACAAATAAACGGAATAATTGCATCAAATTTCCTCAGTGCATTAAATATGCACTCTGGTAATTACCAACAGTAGCAACAAATTTTAAAATGTTGAGAATAATGTACAATTTATGCTTATTTCAAGGTCCTTATTCATAGGAACACCATTTAGATGAAAACACACACAGTTTATTAAGTGGTTTGCCTGACATTTTGTTTTTAATTCAGACAAATGACCTAAATACTAACAGTGTGGGAGGTCTAGTACTATGTGCCAGTTCTTTACATGACACAACTACTACCCCTGAGAATTTGGTCAAAAGCTAACACTAAACTGAGGAAATACCCTGGGCACACCCGTGTACCTACAGTGCCAGGGACAGAGCATTCCTGGGGCCATACATTACACAAGATAGCCTGTCCCCAAGAATCAACAGGAAGCAAGTACTATTACAAATATATATGTCAAAGCCATATCTATATGAAAAAGGCTACAGTGAGAAAGCAAATGAATAAAGTACATTTTAAATATCTTTCCTCCTATTTTGCAGTTACTAAAAACTTTTAAAAGTAAAGTCTCATCTATCATTGTTACAATGTAAAAAATAGTATACCAAGTTGGGTGTATAGTTCATACCTGTAATCCCAGGACACAGTAAGACTAACATAAATCTGAGCTCAGCCTGTCCTACATAGTGAGTTCCAGACCTGCCTGGGGTACAACATAAGACACATTCGCAATAAACAAAGAAGAAAGTTATATTAGCAGTATGGGTAAATACCCCACTTTAACAAAATTTCTTCTACCACTATCCAAAAGGCCAAAACCAAAACTGTATGGTAAGACAATTTGATTTTATGTAAATAAGATGACTGAACAATACTAAAAGGGCTTAGGAGATATGCAATAGCTAAGTTACCTATTACAATAAGATGGAAGTAAGTCTAAGCTGGTATTTGTTCTCCAGGTCTAACTAATCAGAAAATGCTTAAATTATCATTTCTGATTGAACAAACATTAGCAACATAGGTTATACTGTGATCATGAGAAATGTGTGTGATGATATAGGACTTTCTCTTGATTTCCTGTGACATAATTTGTGGTACAAAAGGCAATTATCAAATACTCTTGTCCCCCCCCCCCACGAAACCATTTTATAAATTAATGCATGCAGAAACTGTTATGTAAGTTAATGAATTCATGTACTTGCCTCTGCATCTCTCTGTCACTCTTAAATGTTCCAGAAATTCTAATACTAACTGAGCCAATCATTTCAGGAATATAAAGTTAGGCTAAATGTCTTTAAGATGGTGACCCCCTTTCTCCTACCACAATGGGCTAAGAAATGGGCTAGGAAGCATTTTAATACTCAAATGTTTTTTTTATTTTTATGTAGATAAGAAAATAAGACATAGTTTGTCACTCAACAATTTTGTGAAATCATCCTTTCAAGTCCCAGAAAAAATTACTTTCAAGTTGTCCAAGCACACATCTCCCATGGTTCTCCCAGTTGTGATGCCACTGCCTCCTCCGCTTCCTCAGAGTTATACAGTAGCTGTGCATTAGGTTACACGGATGTATGAATGTCAATGGTTACTTTCACTTCTGGATATGTCATAATACTGATATTTCAATGTTTCTGTTTGAAGAATACTGCCTACTCTCATAGAGAAAGGCTCCCCATCCACCCCATAGAGTGCACATCATTAGAGCTCCATCTTCACTAATTCCACACAGGAGGATCATAGATATCCTGCTAGCTACCATTTCCTGGTAAGCAACCTGAACGGCTACCAGGAAATTGCTAATGACCTTCATTTTACTTAAAATCTAGACTGCAATTAGTAAAAGTGTTCTTCCCTGTGCTGGTTATGGTGTTTATTTTCATCCTAGCAATCAGGAAGAGAAACATCAAATGTTGTTTGCATGCTATACCAAAACATATTCTTTTTTATTTTAACATGTTACTAGTGGACTAATACATATTTAATGTAATCATAATTGTGCAAGAATACTTTGGTCTTTTTACATCAAGCTAATTTTGCCTCTTTTCTCATTCTAGTATGCAGTCCTTGCTGAAATTGGTTTCTTAAAAATGGAGTAACAGGAAAATTTTATAATTGTTGATTATTTTTACATATAAGAATATTTTATAATTGAAACTTCTGAAACTAGATATGATTTTAAAGTTTTGTGTTTTAATTATAATAATTAGCTACAAAAAGAAGTTTCAGATTCTTATTCAATGAATTTAAAACATGATTATGTGGTCAATGTAATAACAAGGAACAGCTTCAGCCAGTGTTACATTTATACCCAGAACCTGTTATTAAACTTTAGTATTTTCCTGTATGTAAACATTGATTTCACTAATTAGTCTCAACTGATCTTTTCCCTAACATATCGATTTCTTTTAATCCCGACAGTTAACAATGATGCAAATGTATCATAATATTTTAGACCTTAATCATACAGTTGGAATTTTCGCCAGTAGCTTTTGTTTGAATTTTAATTAAGGAGACCTTCTGTCTCTAGCCTCACATGGGGGAGAGGCTTTAATTGCTTGTATGTATATCACACAGACTTCAAATAAGGAAAAGATGTTTGTAACAGAGTACAAAAGAAAGCTCTGAAAAGTCTCTATTCATGCAAAGTGGTATAATTAAGAGCTCCAGAGTTGCTGCACATAATGCATATGTGTTTGTAAAACTAGCTGCTTTGTGCATTTGTTGTTGGCAAAAAGGGTCTACAGGTTCTGCAATAATTACTCACTATTGGCTACAAGATGACCAAAGACTATTACAAAATGGCTAAACATATTATTGGGGTGGAGAGAATATGCGATTCTATCTTAGAAATTTACTGTGTGAGTTAGAACAATATCTTACTGAGTGATGGAGCTCTTAAATGGGAAAAAAAGAATTTAGATTGCATGCTATCGAAAGGACCTCCAGTGGGCTGGAGATATGGCTTAGCAGTTAAGCTCTTGCCTGTGAAGCCTAAGGACCCCAGTTCGAGGCTCGGTTCCCCAGGACCCACGTTAACCAGATGCACAAGGGGGTGCACGCGTCTGGAGTTCGTTCGCAGTGGCTGGAGGCCCTAGCATGCCCACTCTCTCTCTATCTGTCTACCTGCCTTTCTCTCTGTGTCTGTCACTCTCAAATAAATAAATAAAAATGAACAAAAAGAAATTTAAGAAAGTACCTCCAGTGCTAATTTTTGAGTCTGTGATTGTAGATATGAGTCTGAAGTTCTGTGATTTCACAGAAATGCACAGAAACCAGTGGCATTGTCGCTAGCAGGAAGGTGGGAAATGACCATCTCTGCCATCTCTTTCACGAGCAGGGAGCAATGCTTTCAAAAGAACAGTTTACAAGTTTCAAGACATATGCAATCTAGGCATTGGTACACTATGAGATAGCAAAAAGTCACCAGGCAGAAGAGCATTACTAATTTTATTAGAGTTAAAAAGTGGCATCGGATTTGCCCCTAGGCATTTCCAATCTCCCCCAGATGAAAAAAAAAAAACAAAAAACTAGCTGTAAATTTGTAAGTTGGAAGTCAAGAAAACTCATTTATGAATGAATATGTAGCCAACAGTCAGCTCCTATTAGCCTCCCCCACGCCTCTGGTGACTGGTGACAACAGAAAGTCGGAGTCGCTCTACATGCTCAGTCCTAAAACAGACTTCTGCAGGAAAGGCAAGTATGGGACCAGCAATCAGAGTGCCTAGGTATGGGCTGGGTCCTTACATAAAAAACGAGCAAACTTGGAGAGAGCTGGCATTTCAGACAGTAACCTGCGAGGAAAAGTGAAGCCAGGCCCTTGGTGGCACCTGGTGGTATAATGAATTTACTTTTGTTGTTGCTGCATTTCATTTGTTTATCTGTTGTCTCTTGGTTTTCAGAGAGAGGCAGGGTCTCACTAAGTCCCCCAGGCTCACTAAATAGTATAAGCTGGCCTCAAACTCATAATCCTCCTGCCTTAGCCTCATAAGTGCTGACATTACAAGTAAAGCCACCACACCCAACTTAAGTTTATTTCTTATCCAGTATTTGCGCTGAGAACAATCATGGCCTTCATGAGCTGACATACGACAGTTTCTGATGTTCATTTTTCAGGTAACTATGCAAGCAAGGTGACAGGAGCAGCGCTTCTGGTGCTCCCCGTGAGCACAGCACTGGGCCTCACACCAAGCCCCTGGCTGTGTTAGTTGAATACCATACGCAACTTGGCTTCAGCAGTGGCTTTACAATAACTGGACTCATTACATTTGAAAGTGTTTGTTCAGCCACTTTTTCCAATCAGAAAAAAAATCATAATTTTTCTAGGCTGCAGGACACTATACCAAGAACATGTCTAACTTGATCTCTAAATGTATATAATGAGACATTTAACCAAAAATGACCACGGAAAGAAAGCACTATTGTATTGACCTGGGTCATATCATACTATCTTTCTGTGTCTGCATGTTTGTTGTATGCCCGTATGTTTGACAAATCCAGGGATGGCTTATGCTACCTTAATCAGTTAGCATCAATGCCACGTTGGCACACTGTCCAGGGCAGCTCCTTCACATCAGGGAGGAGCTGCCAGCTCTGGCATCAAGGCCCACTAAGACGCTCCCATAAGCCACAGGGGATGAATCCTTATGTTCCAGATGTGACTCAATATGTCACCATTGCATCCAGAAATATCTCATACTGCTCACATTTGGTACAATTCAAATAAGCCAACATCTACACAGCCGAGTTACAAACCCTACCAACACTTGTGTTGTACACTGCCTCTCCTGCCACACCTCCCCGCCCTTTATCTCCCTCATGCGGGCATGAGATGGAGGTTAGTGCCACGCAAAGAGCAGCTGTGCTGCCTGTATCCTGCTGTGCCAACCAGACTCATTTCTAAACAAGAGGGTACACAGGAAAGAAGGAGGGGCTCCAGACTACACCTCCTTGGCTCCTACGGAAAATGCTAAGGCTTCAGAGAATTTGGGAACTACTTCTTACTGTATCAGCCAGAGCGTTTCAAGGTCAACATCAGACCCTATATTCATGGCCTTCGGAGTAACTCTGAGTAAGCTACTTTTTCTCAGTTTCATTTTCCTCATTTGAAAAATCAACATAGCAATTTTTATGGATTAGGCTATTGTAGGAATCAAGTAAAGAGCTATAGTTTTTCTTTGGTTTTGTTTTGAGACAGTGTCTCCCATTATTCCCAGGCTGGCATCAAACTCATGGCAGTTCTCCTTCCTCAGCCTCTCAAGTGCTTGGAAACAGCATGAGCTACATAACAACCAAGGCGAATGGCTGCTTTTATACCTTTATTTTGCAAACAAGAAAAACCCCAGAAGATTTATTATAATGTTACTTACTGGCTGAAAATTGATATTTTTAAAGTTAGTTTTTAATTAATAATTTAATAATAATAAAAATAATAAAATAATATTAGAAGCTTGAGTATTGATCTAGAAAGCCGCCTAAGAGCTCAGCAGCTAACTGTATCCCAGAGCGAAGCCTGCAGCATCTTCCTTCAAACCATCCAGAGTTCACTACTGTAGTCCATCCACTCATCAACAAGCCTTATTTGAAAAGCATTATATTTGAGACACCTTATTGATAGAAAAAGCCATCAACCTTATCAATACAAAATGCCATGAGTTCTTCTGGGGTTGCTTTGTTGTTTAAGACAAGTCCCCTGGCTACTTCTCTACCCACAATGCTCCCTGCTCCTCTATCCACAAAACCTCAAACCAAGCCACTGCTTCCAGAATGTGTCTTCAATACTCTGTACCCTTTACCATTCCAGTCATTTTTATAAATTCTAAGCTGACAACAGATCCCTTGAAAATACAGTAGCCTTACTGGACACAGTACTTCAGACCTAAGTGAAAGCCCAAGTATTTTATTCTATATTTCATTTAAGATTCCAATAATAAAGCTACTTTACAATTCTTAGTGTTAACTTGGTTAGAAACCAGCCAAAAGATTGTCACTATTAAATTGATCCCAACTATAACATTCTATCCTCAAATAATCCTGCTACTAGAAAGGAGGCTGCCTGTGAAAACACATGATGGTTGGGGATGAGAGGGATTTTTTTTGTTTATTTTTATTTATTTATTTGAGAGCAACAGACAGAGAAAGAGGCAGAGAGAGAGAAAGAAGGGGTGCGCCAGGGCTTCCAGCCACTGCAGATGAATTCCAGATGCGTGCACCCCCTTGTGCATCTGGCTAACATGGGTCCTGGGGAATTGAGCCTTGAACCAGGATCCTTAGACCTCACAGGCAAGCACTTAACCGCTAAGCCATCTTTCCAACCCCTGGAGGGGGATTTTTGTCTTCAGGTATATAAAGGATGGTAATTACCAGGGGCAAGCAGGAGAGGAAAATGTCAGGCCAAAGAGTTTCAGAGTGAAAAAGTCTAGGACCTCATACACAACATGAAAACTATAGTCAACAGTGAAATAATATTGTATTGCATACTAGCAATTTGCTAAGAGATATTTTAAGTGTTCTTATCACACACAGTAAATTGTAACTCTGTAGGGGGAATCTATAAATTCATTGCTTAAGTGTAGTAACCATTTCAGTATGTATGTGTAAACTAAAGCATATTTCTATTCACCTTAATTATATAAAATAGAACATTAGGTAGTATTTAAAGAAAGGAGACACTTATGTACTGCTGGTAGACATGTAAACTCCATCCCCTATGGAAATTAGCATGGATGTTACTCAAAAACCTCAGAATAGATATATTACATGAGCCAGCTATAGCACTCAAGGCATTTGCCAGAGGACTCCAAATCAAGAGACCAGTGCTTACTGCAGCTCTATTCACATTATCAGTTATGGAACCAACCTAGGTATTCAACAAGAGAGGAACCAGATAAAGAAAATGCAATGCATATACACAATGGAATTTTTTTAACCATAAGGAATAAAGTTATGTCATTTCAGGAAAATAGATATAACTGAAAGCAATTATATTAAACAAATTAAGGCAATTTAATTTAATTTCTGAAAGACAAATATTACATGTTTTCTCTCATGTGTAGTGTCAAATATGTTCATAGATACATAAAATCAAGTGTCTACATATGACATGAAAGAAAAACAAAATTGTATAAGAGAACTTATTAAGGGGGGATTTAAAAAAGGAGGAATAAGGGTATAAGAAGGAAATGTGGTCAACATAAAATATTTACCTGTATAAAATGTCATTATGTAACTTAATGCCATGTACAATGAACATATGTAATGACAATTAAAAAATAACCATTATGCAAGACAGACTGACAACCCTGAGTCAGTTTGTCAAACTTCAGTAGTACTCACCTCCTCACAAGGGATCTCAGCAACATTGCTGTAAGTTACTCAGACAATTTTATGTAAAGCATTTTTATAAGTAAAATCCTTACAGGAAATCATGCTTTTGTTTTCCTTCATTATGTAGGAAGATCAAGATTCCTGGACTGAAGACCCAGTACTGCTTTTATCCATCTGTGGCTTATACTTGACTTTCCCTATGCTACCTGCCTCTAGAGTGTTCCATGGGCACTAACCGATACAGTGTTCTAACCTCTCACCAACTTTGTTACAGTGTAAAACTTTAAAACTTTAAAAGAAAACACAAGCTTATGGATAATATGCAAACATAGATCATTTGGAAAATAATGTCACTGTTGAATATTCAAAACTAATGAGAATTCTTAAGGCACAAACTCATGGGATACATAAAGATATTTCTAAAAATATATCCATAACCAAAATTACCGTTCTGATTAAATTTATGTTTTAAATAAACTATTATATATACATATATTCCATAATACATATATATTATAGAATAGTCTGCTCCATAAAGAAGGAAGCTATAAACTAGTAAAGCAAATAAGCAAAATCACTAGAATCACTAATTATAGTTAACAGAAAGATAAGAAAATGACATATAACTAAAATATGGGAAAACACAAAATGAAATGTACAGAATCCTAAAAACAAAACAGTATTGAACAACACCTAGGAAATTAAATAGTTTTGAGAAGAAAAAATCAATTTTATAAAGATTTCATCTCACCTTATAGTTTCATATGAGTATCTTTAAAAATTATTTTGTGAGGAGTAGAAAGATGGCTCACTGAGTAAAAGTGCTTGCTACAGAAGCATGAGGACCTGGATTCAATCCCTAGCACCCACATAAAACGCTAATCATGACCTCACATGTGTGTGACCCCAGTGTTAAGGAGGGGGCAGAGAAAAGGGGATTTCTGGGATTCCCAGGTCAGCCATGTAACCAAAAGTCAGGGTCCTAAAGATTCAGAGAGAGCCTCTGTCTTAAGGAGATAAGGCATAATTGTGAAAAGGGAGGATACCTGATGTACTCCTCTGGTTGCCACAAGCACACTCACAGGGTATGACCATCTGCACACACATGCAAATGCCACACACATATCACATACCATACTATACATCAAAAAGTGTCAATTTTGGAGCTAGGGAGATAGCTAATCAATTAAAGACACTTGTCTGCAAAGCCTGTTAGCCTGGGTTTACTTTCTCAGTATGCATATAAAGTCAGAATCAAAGTGGCACATACATGGCATTGGTGCACCCTCTGTCTCCACACAAAAATAAGTAAATTAAATACAGCTTAAAAAAAGAAATTGACTCTAACCCATTATTAAAATTAAGAAAAGATCATTTGAGGGTTTTTACTAACAAACTGATAAAATATCCCACATAAACAAACACATACACACCAAAAAAAATCATCTTTGGATTTAAATTAACAAAAAAAAAAGAATCTATAGCATTTTAAATATACTAAAAATTACAGTGATTAATACAGCAAGTACTAATAAAAGTATCAATGGAATGTAAGCAAACTGAAAATTCATCCCAGTTATGTGATCAGAGTATAGTAAGACATCAGAGGGGATTGGAGAGTTCATGGTTGGTCCCGTAATATCTGGTCAGCTGCCTGAGAAACGAAACTAAGTAGGACCTCTAGTTGACATTGTGCATCCAAATATATTCAGGAGGAATGAAAGGGTTAAATATTTTAACATGAAGCCAACTAATTGGATGGAAACATGCCAGAATATTATCTAATCTCAGAGCAGGAGCAGCCTGCCTAAATAAACTGCCAAAGGGGGAAAGCATCGAAAGGGGAAGAAAGACCAACAGCTCTATATACCAGAGCACATGGCGCAACGCCATACAAGCTGCAAGTAACCCGGAATGCCGTTCAGATACAGTCAGAGTTCCTGCAGGCCAACAAGAGTGAGGCAGTTATTTAAAGGGAAATATGAGCAATGTAAATGATGAATAAAAGGCTCCATGAAACTAAGAAAGTCTCACCTTATGCCATGCTTTGGCCAATAAAAACATTAGAAGATTACCAACCATGTGGAAATCCACACTATACCATTCACCAGGAGAAACACATTACAAAAGAATAGTAAAGAAATAAAACGGATAGTATAAGAAAAAATTTATATATATATATATATAATGTATATATATAATTTTATTTATATATAATTAAACTTACTAATTTAATATATATATTATATATAATATATATAATTAGTAAGTTAGAACTGAAAGAAGATGCAATAAGAAATAGGAAAAATTAAAGAAACAATTTTATTTTATTTGTGTTTTCTTCATTTCCTGTGAGTAAATATGTATAATGTTTGGAATCAGAGGAAAATATGAGATGCTGACATAAACAATTAAATACTGATAGCTAATAATAATGTATATATGTATTCTTCAAATATATATATGTATATATATTTTCCTCAAGTTATGTGTGTATATATGTATTTGTATATAGATATAGATATTCCTTAAAATCTCAAAACAAATTGATAACAACTTTTGGTAGACAAGTGGGCTGATCTCATGTGGAATAAAAACATAAAACTTAGGTAGAATTTAGCAGTGGCTAAATCAAACTACTTGAATTCTATTGTAGCTAAGTTTTTTTTCTAATGCCTGAAGTACTATATTATAGGTATGTTTTCTGTGTAATGTTTATGATAACAAAATATTAAAGTGTAACAAAAGATAAAATTTAGAATAAGTCAAGATGGGGAATTCAGTAAGGATATGATCTTTTATGTGCATGCAGTTCAGAATAGCACACAAATAAGAGTTCATGTACATTAGCAAATTGGGGGAACCTACAAATTTTAAAAGCTTAACTTTGCATGTGTTTCATTTTTGAGATTTATGCATTTTGAGTATCTAAAACTTGTGCTTTTTTGGATTTTAAAATCATACTTAGAATTAAAGATAAGGAAATTTTAAATGTATGGGAGAAAATATATTCTGAAGTATAAGAATTTGATCTTGAGTCATACAATAATAAAATTTTCACTTCCATGTTGCTAAGACCCCCATCATTGATGCTGGCAAAAGCCTGCCTTTGAATAAACCATTTCTGTTCTCACTGTTATAAAACTAGTGACTCTGGAAAAAGAAGAAAACACAGAATGACGTGCAGAGTGGCACACACCATGTTATTGCAGCTGGAGAGAGAATATGTCACTAATGACTTTCTTTCTACCCGTCAGTTATAAGTTGAGTTTCCTTTTTTCTCCAAAATAGCAAATGGCCTTTATGAGTACAAAGCAGAACTAGTGAAATTCAAAGTAATGTTCATTCCACTTGATGCTGACACTATATTAGTTCATGGAAGGAGTTATCAAACATTCATCAGGGGAAGGGGTGACTTTCTCATCTCTTCATTTGAGATGAACATAATATAACTGAGTACTATCAATTTTCTGCAGACAATCCAAAGTAACATTGTCATGAGATATTTACTACTACATCATCATTTCAACTGAGATATCATCCACAACCAACAGAAAGAACCATCTCAAGTTGTTCAATAAATGCATGCAACTAATATAACTATGATATTAATGGTTAATGCAAATCAGAGTGCAGAAATTAATTAGATACCTGACAAAATCAATAAGCGCTTAAGAAGTTCATTCATGATACAAAAACAGAAAAACAATATTTTAATTCCAAAAATAAACTCACAAGACACAATCTGGTCAGCCAAGAAGTGTGACTTTTTCACTCACAAGGTATTGTAATATTGAAATAAAGTGTAATTATTTACTTATTAACATGCTTACAATAATGACATGTGAGCTGTGGATGTAGCTCTATGGCAGCTACTGTACTAATATAGCACACTGGTTGTGTTTTCCTAGCTCAGTCCCAGAGCTGACAGTAGACAGATGATGATAAATAGATAATAGGTAGGTAAGTAGGTAGGTAGGTAGATGATAAATGATGGATAGATAGAATAAAGAAAGAAGGAAGGAAGGAAGGGAAAGAGGGAGAGACGGAAGGAGGGAGGGAGGGAGGGAGGGAGGGAAGGATGGAAGGGAGGAAAGAAATGGACCATGAAATCCTAAATGTTATGACATCTCTGTGATGAATCAGCCTAAACTCTTCTGAGCACAGAAGAGCCCCCACCACTGCACCTTGAGTGGTGTCTTCAGGGCCAAGTACAGCAGTTACAAGAGCTTCACACCCATTACAGACACTACTTCCATAGAAATAAGGATATGAAATATAGAAAGTCAGTGCCTTGGCAAAAGCTGCTATAGGGCTGGAGAGGTGGCTTAGCAGTTAAGCACTTGCCTGTGAAGCCTAAGGATCCCGGTTCAAGGCTTGATTCCCCAGGACCCATGTTAGCCAGATGCACAAGGGGGCGCAGGCGTCTGAATTCGTTTGCAGTGGCTGGAGGCCCTGCCATGCCCATTCTCTCTCTCTCTATCTGCCTCTTTCTCTCTCTGTCTGTTGCCCTCAAATAAATAAATAAAAATAAGCAAAAAAATTAAAAATATTTTTAAAAAGCTACTACACATCTAGGGATTGACAGATGCCAGATTTGAACCAAGGTAAACACCCCTCAGAATACACTCATAACCATGATATATAAACTATATTGAATAAGCTTTTCAAGGATGTTATAAATCACCTCTTTCTTCTTTTCTTAAAGAATTTTATTAATTTGTTTACATGTTGTGGACTGATTACAGAGCAGAGCAGAAATTTCAATTTGTAAACATTAAAACAAACAAAAGTTCAGGGGTGTGTCATATATCTACTCTTCCACTGACAAGTGCTAGAGGGAAGGATTCAGTGTCATAGGACAGAGATCAGCAAGTATGTCATTATGCAAAATAACACCTGTGCATTGGTATATTTGATAATTTTTGTATTGTACCTTTAATTTCTCCAAGAAGTTCACTGGTGTTTAACCTTTCCATTTTTTCCTTCCAATCTTTTGAAAGTAGTTTTTCCATGCAGGAAGAATCTACAAAAACACAAAAATTGGTGTTACAGATACATACTACAAACTCAGAAGGCAGCTGATGAGAACATCCTCCCATTACAAGCAGACAATGGTGAGTCTATGGCTGTATTTTGACTCTGCAAGCCAGTCACACCACACTGTCTGTTATAAATGCCACAACTACCTTGATTCTTCCAGAAGATAGTTCAAACTATGGCCCCGTGGAGAGGAGGGGAAACAGTGCTCAGGAATGTCTTCTTAATAGCATCACTCTAGAAACCGTTAAGGAGCATTTGTCATTTACTAGAGTGACAGGACACAAGAGGGCTCTTTCCTACAGCTTTAAACTTAGATAATATATCTTTTAATTCAGGTGACATGATTTTTTCAGTCCAAGTAAAATCACTGTGCTGTGCAAGAAACAACGATGAATCTTTAAGGGAGAAGAACCCAATCAACCTATTGACACTTAGACACTTAGATCTAAAAAAAAAAAAAAAAAAAAAAGCCAACTTCTGCAAAGCTAAAAACAAACAAACCAATAAAAAGGTAAAGTCAAGATGTTCTTTATCTTGTAGAAACCAAAATTGTTTAAACCTTTATACAAAAAGTGATGAATATTTTATGAAACAAAGTACTGGTTTAGATATCATTTGTGCTACAGTATTTTCTAAAGAACACATTGGGTCACAGGGAATATACATTTATTTTTATAAAAAATATAAAAGTTTCAGAAATCTAAACATTAAAATGTTTAAATTACCAAATTTCTTCTCTGTACTCAGATGTATTTGTAACAGGGGTTACTGCTTACAAATACTTGCTTGTACCCTTTTAAGCCTCAAATCTTATCAAACAAGCCACGTTTGCAAATGGGAATGCAGATTTAAATACTAAATCCTAAGCACAAAGCATACTCCCATTAAACTTTAACATTCCAAGTGTCAAAATTCTGATAACTTTCTTTTAAAATTATATTTAAAACGATTACTCCAGTTCCAAACACATTTTCTCTTTCATATCAGTACCTATCTCTTTAGCATTTTCCCTTTCATTCCCCCCCCCCCCCCCCCCCCCCCCGGCTTCTAAATCCTCCTTGAATTTTTCAGAATGACAGTTAGGTCAAGATGGCTCTAAGGGGCTTTAGACACTAGATAAACCTTAGGAAAAAGCAGTGATCCCTGCTTAAACGATGAGACCATTGCATGGTTGGAGAGTATTGGTGAAAATAATTAACGTCTGTGCGTGACATGGTCAATCAATCAAAGAATGGACAGAATCCAGATCAGTGTGTCAGGAGCGGCTGCCGACGGACACTTACAGCTGGTTGGGTGCCATGGACGCTGAAGTTTTTTGTAAATGAAACTCTGCTGAGGGAGAGCTCTGCCTCTGCCCCAGCTTCTTCCCTCCTCCCCCTTTCCTGGCTTCTTGTTTTCCTTCTGTCCTTCTGTTCTTTCTTCATATTTTCTTAGGCATAAACAAGTTACACTGTGTGCTTCAAAACAAGTTCTGAGTGCCCTTCTGACAGGACTGAGCTGCATAAGCACATGCTAGGTTGTAATGAATTGTAAAAACATTCTGTTAACTTTTATGCCAAGTTCAGAAATAAGGCATATATTTTGTTCTATACTATGTTGTTTCTAATCATAACAGTGAGTTCAGTAGCACATCTTCAAGGACATGTCTGTCAGAGATTATATTTTTGTCAAATCAACTTGGAATGGATGATCACAAATACAAATGGAGTCCATTCATGCACACGAGATGTAATACAAATCTCCCTTTTCTATAAATATACTTGAAATCTTTCGAAGTTCCAAAAAGAGAATGCTGAAACTTTGTGGGAGAAAAGAAGAAGTATGTGAACAATAGGAATACACAATTCAAACATAAATCAAACCAGCTTTATATAAAAGTTGTTCGTTAGTAAAATAGTTAACAACTACAAAGCATTTTACATGCTATTAGAAAATTAATCCTTATTGTAATGCTGAGTTCATCTAGCTGCATCAGTTCCTACTTCAGCGGAGGAGGCTGGAGAAAAAAATTACGGCAGCCTTGCATGTCTACACTTAGAGTGTGACAGCACCCAAGACCAGCCACTGGTTACGGGCACCCATAGGGCAATAAAAGTCACTATACAAGCGGGTTGACATTTACTTTAAACTCTTGCATATTTCAAGAGCTCAACACTCAGAAAGTCTCCTGACTAATCATGTGAATGCCAAACCTTTGTGCCCATACTACCATTGGCGCTGAAGAGTACAGCACATGAGAGGAGGAAAAAGACAGCAAAAGCCATAGTCGCAAGTACTGTATGGGCAGAAGACATGCTTGTTCCAAAACAAGTTTTTCATTAGAAATGAGGATGATAGGTACAAGGTTCTTAATGAAAAGTGATGTCTTCACTGCCCACCCCATGGGAGGGAGCAATTCACCTCAAGGTCCATGTAAGGGGGTAGGGAGATGAGGAATGGTAAGGGTGCATCATCTCTTCTTTCTGTGACACTAAAGGCACCACGTTTACAGAGGCAACTGACCAGGACAGACATGGCCCTGTCATGATCCAGCATGACTGCAGAAGCCATGCACATGGGTGCAAATAAAGCAGGCTATGTGTGTGCAGTGGGACGGGGCAGAGCACAGTGGCTTTAGCACAAGGACTCTACAACTGCAAGAGGGGGAGAAATGCCCTTCAAATAATTTTGATTACATCATTTAAATAAATATATTTACTTGATTAATATCAAGGCAACTAACAGAACTATAGTGGTGCCATATCCCACAAGGAAACACTATTCAGTAAATTCTATGAGCTAACTGTGATTATTTGGAGTTTAATAGCTGAGTCATCTTCAGCTATAAGACAGGAATGGAACAATATGCTTTTCTGAATGTGAGATTAAGAATCACAAAATGTTAGCACAAAATACAACCACAATACAGACATATGAAAATTAATATGGGGTCTTGGGAGGTGGTCAATGATTATAGGCACAAGCTTGCAAAGCTTGCCAGCCAGGATTAAACTCCTCAATGCTCATGTAAAATTGAAAGCAAAGTGATACATGCATCTGTGATCCCAAGGCACCTGAGACATTGGAGGCAGAGCTAGGAGAATCTGAAGCTAGTGGGCTAGCTTGTCTGACAGTTTGCAGTCTGGCAGTTCATATGCAGTGGCAAAGAGGCTGCCAAAAAGAAAGTGGAACACAGACAGACACCATGAAGTTGTCCTCTGATTTCCACACATGTGTCATGCTACATAGACCCATAAACATACATACACTCACATACATATGAACACAATAAATATATAACTTGTTAAAGAAATGAATATAACATATTATTCTTTCATCTTAACAGTATATTTTTAGAATTCTTATTAAATATTTTTAATTTCCAATGTGACATTTTATAAGATACCAAAATGCATCCTTCTTACTTTGAAATAATTCATTTCTATTAGTTAATATCTGTTCAGTGAAATACAAAACTTCATTTTATCTAATTTTTATGAATAATGGTGATTAAAGCCAAGTGATCCAAAACCCAAAGCTGGACATTAGCTATTGCCTGTGTTTTAAACAGGGATAAAAAGCTTTGATATAAACCATTCTGAGCTTTCTGGTTTCTGGAAGGTATTTTTTTTGTTGGGGGGGGACATTTCTGTGCAATCAATTTTTTTTTCTCTTTCAAAAGATGTTTTCTAACAACAAAAATAAAGATGCAATTCAGAACTAATTCTTTTAATCTACATAATAAGCTATAAAACCCAGTTCCACTTCTGAGAGACTGGATTTAAGGCTGGTCAATCAAATATACTTTATCAGTGTTGATTAATAACTTGGCTATTTATACTTAATTTTATGGTATAAGAGACATGCAAAGTTATAACATTTTCTAATTTATATAGTGATATTTTAGAAAGAGTTCTAAATTACTTGTAGTTAATAAAAAATTTTTTTTGTTCCACAATCTTAACAATGATTTTTGTAAAGTGAAGTTTACCATATAGGTCAATACAAGTACGAAAGCCATAATTAAAATTCAAGTCCTAGGAAGAAGAATCACAAAAAATATTAATTTTTTAAACAACAATTTACCCATAAGTAAAAACCTATTATTCCTCTTACCTCAGTGTTAGGATCTACAGTAAGAAGTGCTAAAATACTACAAACATGACATCAAAAACATCTCCCAAACATTGAAGTGAAGACACAGAGTTGAATGTCCCTATATGCATATTTACTCTTGGTTGAATCTTTTAAGAAGGGAATAAAGCCATCCCTTTTATTTTTAACATAGCAATCAACAATTTAAAATGCAATAAATTTCCTCTTCATTCAAGAACAGGGATAACTTATTAAAAGTACAAACAAGGGCTGGAGAGATGGCTTAGTGGTTAAGCACTTGCCTGTGAAGCCTAAGGACCCTGGTTCAAGGCTCGACTCCCCAGGACCCACGTTAGCCAGATGCACAAGGGGGGGGACGTGTCTGGAGTTTGTTTGCAGTGGCTGGAGACCCTGGCATGCCCATTCTCCCTCTCTTTCTCTCTATCTGCTTCTTCCTCTCTCTGTCTATCAATCTCAAATACATAAAATAAACAAAAAAAAATTTTAAAAAGTACAAATGACTGCTTTACAACTAAGTCTTACAGCAAGTATTTCTGTCCCCACTGATAATCCCCAACATTTTTCATTAGGAAATAGTGATGCACAGCTGGTTACTGTATACTCTTCCATAGTGACAAGCGTTCCACAGTGCAGTGGGTAATAGACACACACACTGTGGTTACTGTACTCTTCCAGAGTGACAAGCGTTCCACACTGCAGTGGGTAATAGACACACACACTGTGGTTACTGTAATCTTCCATAGTGACAAGCGTTCCACAGTGCAGTGGGTAATAGACACACACACTGTGGTTACTGTACTCTTCCATAGTGACAAGCGTTCCACAGTGCAGTGGGTAATAGACACACACACTGTGGTTACTGTACTCTTCCATAGTGACAAGCATTCCACAGTGCAGTGGATAATAGACACACACACTGTGGTTACTGTAATCTTACATAGTGACAAGCATTCCACAGTGCAGTGGATAATAGACACACACACTGTGGTTACTGTACTCTTCCATAGTGACAAGCGTTCCACACTGCAGTGGGTAATAGACACACACACTGTGGTTACTGTAATCTTACATAGTGACAAGCGTTCCACAGTGCAGTGGATAATAGACACACACACTGTGGTTACTGTACTCTTCCATAGTGACAAGCGTTCCACACTGCAGTGGATAATAGACACACACACTTGGTTACTGTACTCTTCCATAGAACAAGAATTACACACTGCAGTGGGTAATAGACACACACACTTGGTTACTGTAATCTTACATAGTGACAAGCATTCCACAGTGCAGTGGATAATAGACACACACACTTTGGTTACTGTACTCTTCCATAGTGACAAGCGTTCCACAGTGCAGTGGGTAATAGACACACACACTGTGGTTACTGTACTCTTCCATAGTGACAAGCGTTCCACAGTGCAGTGGGTAATAGACACACACACTGTGGTTACTGTAATCTTACATAGTGACAAGCGTTCCACAGTGCAGTGGATAATAGACACACACACTGTGGTTACTGTACTCTTCCATAGTGACAAGCATTCCACAGTGCAGTGGGTAATAGACACACACACTGTGGTTACTGTACTCTTCCATAGTGACAAGCGTTCCACAGTGCAGTGGATAATAGACACACACACTTGGTTACTGTACTCTTCCATAGAACAAGAATTACACACTGCAGTGGGTAATAGACACACACACTGTGGTTACTGTACTCTTCCATAGTGACAAGCATTCCACAGTGCAGTGGATAATAGACACACACACTTTGGTTACTGTACTCTTCCATAGTGACAAGCGTTCCACAGTGCAGTGGGTAATAGACACACACACTGTGGTTACTGTACTCTTCCATAGTGACAAGCGTTCCACAGTGCAGTGGGTAATAGACACACACACTGTGGTTACTGTACTCTTCCATAGTGACAAGCGTTCCACAGTGCAGTGGATAATAGACACACACACTGTGGTTACTGTACTCTTCCATAGTGACAAGCATTCCACAGTGCAGTGGATAATAGACACACACACTGTGGTTACTGTACTCTTCCATAGTGACAAGCGTTCCACAGTGCAGTGGGTAATAGACACACACACTGTGGTTACTGTAATCTTCCATAGTGACAAGCGTTCCACAGTGCAGTGGATAATAGACACACACACTGTGGTTACTGTAATCTTCCATAGTGACAAGCGTTCCACAGTGCAGTGGATAATAGACACACACACTGTGGTTACTGTACTCTTCCATAGTGACAAGCGTTCCACAGTGCAGTGGATAATAGACACACACACTGTGGTTACTGTACTCTTCCATAGTGACAAGCGTTCCACAGTGCAGTGGGTAATAGACACACACACTGTGGTTACTGTACTCTTCCATAGTGACAAGCGTTCCACAGTGCAGTGGGTAATAGACACACACACTGTGGTTACTGTACTCTTCCATAGTGACAAGCGTTCCACAGTGCAGTGGGTAATAGACACACACACTGTGGTTACTGTACTCTTCCATAGTGACAAGCATTCCACAGTGCAGTGGATAATAGACACACACACTGTGGTTACTGTAATCTTACATAGTGACAAGCATTCCACAGTGCAGTGGATAATAGACACACATACTTGGTTACTGTAATCTTCCAAAGTGACAAGCGTTCCACAGTGCAGTGGATAATAGACACACACACTTGGTTACTGTAATCTTACATAGTGACAAGCATTCCACAGTGCAGTGGGTAATAGACACACACACTGTGGTTACTGTACTCTTCCATAGTGACAAGCATTCCACAGTGCAGTGGATAATAGACACACACACTGTGGTTACTGTAATATTACATAGTGACAAGCATTCCACAGTGCAGTGGATAATAGACACACACACTGTGGTTACTGTACTCTTCCATAGTGACAAGCGTTCCACAATGCAGTGGGTAATAAGACACACACACTGTGGTTACTCTACTCTTTCACAGTGAGAAGCATTCCACAGTACAGTGGATTATAGACACATACACACTGTGTTTACTATACTCTTCCATAGTGACAAGTGTTCCACCATGCACTGGGAAAGCAGAGATGTACACACTTGTTACTGTATACTCTTCCACAGTGACAAGTGTTCCACAATGCAGTGGGATAATATTGGAGCCTGGAGAGCTTTAAGAGCACTCTTAAATTTTAATTAAAACCCTCCAAGCTCACTAAAAATAATTAGACACTAAAATGTGCCAGTTTTATTCTGAAGTTACTATAACATACAAAGCAATGTGCTGTGACAATTGCTAATCCCTCCTCTGCCTCTTCTTTCTGTCTTTCTTTTCTCTCTCCTATCTTTATCTGTCCCCATTCATCTTCTCCCTTCTTTCCCTTTCTCCTCTCCCCCTCTTCTCCTCTCTCTCTCTTTCTCTCTCTCTCTCTCTCTCTCTCTCTCTCTCTCTCTCTCTCTCTCTCTCTCTCTCTCTCTCTCTCCATACACACACACTCACACACACACTGAAGCAACTAATTTTTGAAATAAGAACAAGGAGTATAAATAGAGACTGTTTTCAGGCATGCAGGACTGACAGAAAAGTGAACATACACCAAATCAACCCAGAGTAACTGCCTGGCCACGTCTTCTGCTAACCAAACAACTACACAGAATTCAGCCAGCAAAGAACATTGCACATTATATCACTGATCATTTTTGATCCAGAAGCCAGACCTTTAACCTCTTCCATGTTTTTGCTATCTTAAAATATCTCATACAACACTCTATTCCATCCTATTTTTAGCCGGGCAGCAAGAGCAGCGTGCCTTTCCCATACAGTGGGTAGTGACATACACACACACCAGCACAGATGCTCAGCTGGGAGAGCTGGGCTTCTCTGCACTTGACCATTAAGGAATGCGCCAACTGTTCTGGGTAATCTCGTGCCAGTTCCCCTTTTGCTCCACACTCCCCTCTGGGAGTGGCCAATCTTGTCCCAGTTCTAATTTTTCATTTTCCTCCTACACAGCAGCCCTCCATCTTCAAAAATGATGAGAAATGTGGCATTTATGCCTAGCAATGAAAAAGCAGGCTCACTTCCCTAAACAGACCCAAACTTTAAAACAATTAACCCTCCCCTCTTCTTTCAGATAAATTACTAAGTATAAAATGCAATCTGTTTCCTTTGTTTACTCAATAAGAACAATTTGTAAATGACTCAAGGATAAAATTCAGAAAATGTTGTGCTAAATTAGAACCATTATAAACATGCTAATGACTCAATGCTCAAGTAAAACATGCATGATCGGTGTGAAGAAATGCATTTAGTTCCTGTAAAATTCTGTTGTACTGCCTTAAGATGATTTGGTCATTGAATCAGATATATTCCTTCCATGCAGGATGCTAACTCCACAGCCAGCCACTTCGCCCAGCAGCATGCTATGAGCATAAGGCGTGTACAGGGGCACGTGGGGACTGCGCGGCAAGCGGGTGTGGAAAACGTCATTGGGACAGCGGGGTGCAAGACTCTGGGTGTTCAGAGGAAGACAGCATTTGAAACCTGCCAGATGCACAAACAGACATTGTCACCTTAGGTGTGAGATTTTCTCTCCATCCTATTTTTATCTACCAAACTTTTCATAGGCCCCCATGACAACGGGTATTTAGCACACATTCATGGAAGTCACACCTTTGCTATAGCTGCTGGTACAAGGCACCTCTTTCATCTGTTCTCCAGGGCTGCCTCACACCTAAAACACTAACAAAGGATCATTCAAAATCTAATTGCTCTCACGTATCCATCAAAGCAAAACTGCTGCCCATGCCAGCAAAGAAAGAAAAGCAACATTCAGCAGGAGATTCCAAGGCTGGAAACCTGGTGCTGGTGTTAGAAGGGACTTCCGTAATTGTTAAGACTATCATCCACATCTCAGAAATGAGGAAACAGAGTGAGGACAGGGAAGCCACTGGCACTGTCAACTTCAGAAGGCACTGACAGAGGCCTGACTGCGGCTCCGGGCATGCTCTACTCAGAGGACTGCCCAACCATGAGTGACACGTCAGCTTCAGAGTGCTCCGTGGGATGCTGTAGTGGGATGGGAATAACTTTAGACTTACTAGTCACAGCTTCAGATGGGGCTGAATCACTCGAATTCTGTGGAGAAGAGTGCTAAAAATTCACACTTTGTGCAATAAGCAAACACATGCACTCCTGGTGGGTCTTCCTATTCCTCCACTTTTCTTTCTCCACATCACTTTATCTTGTTTCCTTCCTGAGTTGTCACCCACTGAGGGATCAGTTCAGTACTGCAATAACTGCTGACCAAAATGGTTCCTGCTTCTCGGATGGCTTGTACTTTCATGGTGGAGACTATATAGAGCTTGAGACCATGGTTTCTCACTCATCGCCTCCGAAACCTTCTGAAGGGTCATAACGTTAATGTCCCACTAGAACTGTGGAGGGCCATATTTCTAAAACACATCTCACCGCAGGCCAAATTCTGCACACCCTCCCATCTGTCCCTGCTGTCTGTTTTCACAACTGCTTATTTCATTTTTACCTTTCCTATCCTTATTAACTGCATTTAAGAAACATTAGTCTGCAGATACAATAATTTAATCATTTTGTGTCTAGTATATTCTGTACTTCTATGGAGAAATATTTCTGAATGTCACCATTGTCTTGACAGAGTTCCCAACTGCACTTCTCTGTTCCCTGCTTCCTGTTGCTCCTTCCAGCCACCCAAAGAGGAATCTGACCTAGTCAGTTTCCTGCGGGCACTATCAGAAAGCTCTCTCTTGCTCAGGATGAAAACTAAAAACTTGTGAACTAAGAATTGCCATGGCCACCCCACCCCCATGAAAAAAAAGAAGAAAGAGAAAAGCAGAGAGAAGAGCAGACAGAATAAATCTTTACTCTACTTTACTTTACTTAGCTCCCTTGTGACCCAAACAACTAAAGCCAAATCCTACTGCTAGTGTGTGGAGTGAAATATTTTAAGGTCCTACAAGTTGTTGCCTTAAATGAAAACCTAAACAATATGAAAATCATAAGAAGTTGCACATATAAGAGGGCATCATGTTCCAAATATTAACAACATGGAAACCAGCAATGCCTTTACCATATTAAATAGGTAAACTTGAAATAAGCTTCTTGCTTGACTTCAAGATTTAAAAAAGGCCTTCTAATTGTCACAGCAGTACAGCTCAGATACTTCTCTGCATGGCTGGGTATTTTCCCAATGTGATATCAACTAAAGAAGATAAAACAGAAATAAGTTGAAAGCCAAGGCTCACTCACTAAAAGCAACAAAAACAAACCATACAGATTATATCTCTAATAAACAGCTTCCAATTTCAAAGTATGCTCACCTTCATTATTCGGGTTGTTATAAAATAAAGTGTAAAATAAGCTTTCACTCATAAAGTCCTCCTTGTTTCTATTTGATTTATGAATCAATAATACTAAATGATGAGTTTAGTTAACAGGCTGCCTCTCTAATTGAAGTGCTGGGTTAGCCACAGGCTGCACTAGTAAGTGTAAAAGTAAAAGCTCCACGTTGGCTCTGTGCTCAAAGGAGCTCTGAAGTATGACTCACTCCATATGGCTTCTGCATTATCCCTCAGTCTTCCCTTTGTGCCATCCTCCTGCCTCACGTGCCCAGTGCCACTGACCTCCGTCATCTACTCATGCACCATCCTCCTTCCTCACACGCCCAGTGTCCCTCACCTCCATCCACTACTCATGCACCATCCTCCTTCCTCACATGCCCAGTGTCCCTCACCTCCATCCTCTACTCATGCTCCATCCTCCTTCCTCACACGCCCAGTGTCCCCTCACCTCCATCCTCTTCTCATGCACCATCCTCCTTCCTCACACGCCCAGTGTCCCTCACCTCCATCCTCTACTCATGCACCATCCTCCTTCCTCACACGCCCAGTGTCCCTCACCTCCATCCTCTACCATGCACCATACTCCTTCCTCACATGCCCAGTGTCCCTCACCTCCATCCTCTACCATGCACCATCCTCCTTCCTCACACGCCCAGTGTCCCCTCACCTCCATCCACTACTCATGCACCATCCTCCTTCCTCACACGCCCAGTGTCCCTCACCTCCATCCTCTACCATGCACCATACTCCTTCCTCACACGCCCAGTGTCCCTCACCTCCATCCTCTACTCATGCACCATCCTCCTTCCTCACACGCCCAGTGTCCCTCACCTCCATCCTCTACCATGCACCATCCTCCTTCCTCACATGCCCAGTGTCCCTCACCTCCATCCTCTACTCATGCACCATCCTCCTTCCTCACATGCCCAGTGTCTCTCACCTCCATCCTCTACTCATGCACCATCCTCCTTCCTCACATGGCGAGTGTCCCTCACCTCCATCCTCTACCATGCACCATCCTCCTTCCTCACATGCCCAGTGTCCCTCACCTCCATCCTCTACCATGCACCATCCTCCTTCCTCACACGCCCAGTGTCCCTCACCTCCATCCTCTACTCATGCACCATCCTCCTTCCTCACATGGCCAGTGTCCCTCACCTCCATCCTCTACCATGCACCATCCTCCTTCCTCACATGCCCAGTGTCCCTCACCTCCATCCTCTACTCATGCACCATCCTCCTTCCTCACACGCCCAGTGTCCCTCACCTCCATCCTCTACCATGCACCATCCTCCTTCCTCACACGCCCAGTGTCCCTCACCTCCATCCTCTACTCATGCACCATCCTCCTTCCTCACACGCCCAGTGTCCCTCACCTCCATCCTCTACCATGCACCATCCTCCTTCCTCACATGCCCAGTGTCTCTCACCTCCATCCTCTACTCATGCACCATCCTCCTTCCTCGCATGGCGAGTGTCCCTCACCTCCATCCTCTACCATGCACCATCCTCCTTCCTCACATGCCCAGTGTCCCTCACCTCCATCCTCTACCATGCACCATCCTCCTTCCTCACACGCCCAGTGTCCCTCACCTCCATCCTCTACTCATGCACCATCCTCCTTCCTCACATGGCCAGTGTCCCTCACCTCCATCCTCTACCATGCACCATCCTCCTTCCTCACATGCCCAGTGTCCCTCACCTCCATCCTCTACTCATGCACCATCCTCCTTCCTCACACGCCCAGTGTCCCTCACCTCCATCCTCTACCATGCACCATCCTCCTTCCTCACACGCCCAGTGTCCCCTCACCTCCATCCTCTACTCATGCACCATCCTCCTTCCTCACATGCCCAGTGTCCCTCACCTCCATCCTCTACTCATGCTCCATCCTCCTTCCTCACACGCCCAGTGTCCCTAACCTCCATCCTCTACTCATGCACCATCCTCCTTCCTCACATGCCCAGTGTCCCTCACCTCCATCCTCTACCATGCACTATCCTCCTTCCTCACATGCCCAGTGTCCCTCACCTCCATCCACTACTCATGCACCATCCTCCTTCCTCACATGCCCAGTGTCCCTCACCTCCATCCTCTACTCATGCACCATCCTCCTTCCTCACATGCCCAGTGTCCCTCACCTCCATCCTCTACTCATGCACCATCCTCCTTCCTCACATGGCGAGTGTCCCTCACCTCCATCCTCTACCATGCACCATCCTCCTTCCTCACACGCCCAGTGTCCCCTCACCTCCATCCTCTACTCATGCACCATCCTCCTTCCTCACATGGCCAGTGTCCCTCACCTCCATCCTCTACTCATGCTCCATCCTCCTTCCTCACACGCCCAGTGTCCCTCACCTCCATCCTCTACTCATGCACCATCCTCCTTCCTCACACGCCCAGTGTCCCTCACCTCCATCCTCTACCATGCACCATCCTCCTTCCTCACACGCCCAGTGTCCCCTCACCTCCATCCTCTACTCATGCACCATCCTCCTTCCTCACATGGCGAGTGTCCCTCACCTCCATCCTCTACTCATGCACCATCCTCCTTCCTCACATGCCCAGTGTCCCTCACCTCCATCCTCTACTCATGCTCCATCCTCCTTCCTCACACGCCCAGTGTCCCTCACCTCCATCCTCTACTCATGCACCATCCTCCTTCCTCACATGGCCAGTGTCCCTCACCTCCATCCTCTACTCATGCACCATCCTCCTTCCTCACACGCCCAGTGTCCCTCACCTCCATCCTCTACCATGCACCATCCTCCTTCCTCACATGCCCAGTGTCCCTCACCTCCATCCTCTACTCATGCACCATCCTCCTTCCTCACATGCCCAGTGTCTCTCACCTCCATCCTCTACTCATGCACCATCCTCCTTCCTCACATGGCGAGTGTCCCTCACCTCCATCCTCTACCATGCACCATCCTCCTTCCTCACATGCCCAGTGTCCCTCACCTCCATCCTCTACCATGCACCATCCTCCTTCCTCACACGCCCAGTGTCCCTCACCTCCATCCTCTACTCATGCACCATCCTCCTTCCTCACATGGCCAGTGTCCCTCACCTCCATCCTCTACCATGCACCATCCTCCTTCCTCACATGCCCAGTGTCCCTCACCTCCATCCTCTACTCATGCACCATCCTCCTTCCTCACACGCCCAGTGTCCCTCACCTCCATCCTCTACCATGCACCATCCTCCTTCCTCACACGCCCAGTGTCCCTCACCTCCATCCTCTACTCATGCACCATCCTCCTTCCTCACACGCCCAGTGTCCCTCACCTCCATCCTCTACCATGCACCATCCTCCTTCCTCACATGCCCAGTGTCTCTCACCTCCATCCTCTACTCATGCACCATCCTCCTTCCTCACATGGCGAGTGTCCCTCACCTCCATCCTCTACCATGCACCTTCCTCCTTCCTCACATGCCCAGTGTCCCTCACCTCCATCCTCTACCATGCACCATCCTCCTTCCTCACACGCCCAGTGTCCCTCACCTCCATCCTCTACTCATGCACCATCCTCCTTCCTCACATGGCCAGTGTCCCTCACCTCCATCCTCTACCATGCACCATCCTCCTTCCTCACATGCCCAGTGTCCCTCACCTCCATCCTCTACTCATGCACCATCCTCCTTCCTCACACGCCCAGTGTCCCTCACCTCCATCCTCTACCATGCACCATCCTCCTTCCTCACACGCCCAGTGTCCCCTCACCTCCATCCTCTACTCATGCACCATCCTCCTTCCTCACATGCCCAGTGTCCCTCACCTCCATCCTCTACTCATGCTCCATCCTCCTTCCTCACACGCCCAGTGTCCCTAACCTCCATCCTCTACTCATGCACCATCCTCCTTCCTCACATGCCCAGTGTCCCTCACCTCCATCCTCTACCATGCACTATCCTCCTTCCTCACATGCCCAGTGTCCCTCACCTCCATCCACTACTCATGCACCATCCTCCTTCCTCACATGCCCAGTGTCCCTCACCTCCATCCTCTACTCATGCACCATCCTCCTTCCTCACATGCCCAGTGTCCCTCACCTCCATCCTCTACTCATGCACCATCCTCCTTCCTCACATGGCGAGTGTCCCTCACCTCCATCCTCTACCATGCACCATCCTCCTTCCTCACACGCCCAGTGTCCCCTCACCTCCATCCTCTACTCATGCACCATCCTCCTTCCTCACATGGCCAGTGTCCCTCACCTCCATCCTCTACTCATGCTCCATCCTCCTTCCTCACACGCCCAGTGTCCCTCACCTCCATCCTCTACTCATGCACCATCCTCCTTCCTCACACGCCCAGTGTCCCTCACCTCCATCCTCTACCATGCACCATCCTCCTTCCTCACACGCCCAGTGTCCCCTCACCTCCATCCTCTACTCATGCACCATCCTCCTTCCTCACATGGCGAGTGTCCCTCACCTCCATCCTCTACTCATGCACCATCCTCCTTCCTCACATGCCCAGTGTCCCTCACCTCCATCCTCTACTCATGCTCCATCCTCCTTCCTCACACGCCCAGTGTCCCTCACCTCCATCCTCTACTCATGCACCATCCTCCTTCCTCACATGCCCAGTGTCCCTCACCTCCATCCTCTACTCATGCACCATCCTCCTTCCTCTCATGCCCAGTGTCCCTCACCTCCATCCTCTACCATGCACCATCCTCCTTCCTCACATGCCCAGTGTCCCTCACCTCCATCCACTACTCATGCACCATCCTCCTTCCTCACATGCCCAGTGTCCCTCACCTCCATCCTCTACTCATGCACCATCCTCCTTCCTCACATGCCCAGTGTCCCTCACCTCCATCCTCTACTCATGCACCATCCTCCTTCCTCACATGGCCAGTGTCCCTCACCTCCATCCTCTACCATGCACCATCCTCCTTCCTCACATGCCCAGTGTCCCTCACCTCCATCCTCTACTCATGCACCATCCTCCTTCCTCACACGCCCAGTGTCCCTCACCTCCATCCTCTACTCATGCACCATCCTCCTTCCTCACATGCCCAGTGTCCCTCACCTCCATCCTCTACTCATGCACCATCCTCCTTCCTCACATGCGCAGTGTCCCTCACCTCCATCCTCTACTCATGCACCATCCTCCTTCCTCACATGGCGAGTGTCCCTCACCTCCATCCTCTACCATGCACCATCCTCCTTCCTCACACGCCCAGTGTCCCCTCACCTCCATCCTCTACTCATGCACCATCCTCCTTCCTCACATGGCCAGTGTCCCTCACCTCCATCCTCTACTCATGCTCCATCCTCCTTCCTCACACGCCCAGTGTCCCTCACCTCCATCCTCTACTCATGCACCATCCTCCTTCCTCACACGCCCAGTGTCCCTCACCTCCATCCTCTACCATGCACCATCCTCCTTCCTCACACGCCCAGTGTCCCCTCACCTCCATCCTCTACTCATGCACCATCCTACTTCCTCACATGGCGAGTGTCCCTCACCTCCATCCTCTACTCATGCACCATCCTCCTTCCTCACATGCCCAGTGTCCCTCACCTCCATCCTCTACTCATGCTCCATCCTCCTTCCTCACACGCCCAGTGTCCCTCACCTCCATCCTCTACTCATGCACCATCCTCCTTCCTCACATGCCCAGTGTCCCTCACCTCCAACCTCTACTCATGCACCATCCTCCTTCCTCACATGCCCAGTGTCCCTCACCTCCATCCTCTACCATGCACCATCCTCCTTCCTCACATGCCCAGTGTCCCTCACCTCCATCCACTACTCATGCACCATCCTCCTTCCTCACATGCCCAGTGTCCCTCACCTCCATCCTCTACTCATGCACCATCCTCCTTCCTCACATGCCCAGTGTCCCTCACCTCCATCCTCTACTCATGCACCATCCTCCTTCCTCACATGCCCAGTGTCCCTCACCTCCATCCTCTACCATGCACCATCCTCCTTCCTCACATGCCCAGTGTCCCTCACCTCCATCCTCTACTCATGCACCATCCTCCTTCCTCACATGCCCAGTGTCCCCTCACCTCCATCCTCTACTCATGCACCATCCTCCTTCCTCACATGCCCAGTGTCCCCTCACCTCCATCCTCTACTCATGCACCATCCTCCTTCCTCACATGCCCAGTGTCCCTCACCTCCATCCTCTACTCATGCACCATCCTCCTTCCTCACATGCCCAGTGTCCCTCACCTCCATCCTCTACTCATGCACCATCCTCCTTCCTCACATGCCCAGTGTCCCTCACCTCCATCCTCTACCATGCACCATCCTCCTTCCTCACATGCCCAGTGTCCCTCACCTCCATCCTCTACTCATGCACCATCCTCCTTCCTCACGTGCCCAGTGTCCCTCACCTCCATCCTCTACCATGCACCATCCTCCTTCCTCACACGCCCAGTGTCCCTCACCTCCATCCTCTACCATGCACCATCCTCCTTCCTCACATGCCCAGTGTCCCCTCACCTCCATCCTCTACCATGCACCATCCTCCTTCCTCACACGCCCAGTGTCCCCTCACCTCCATCCTCTACTCATGCACCATCCTCCTTCCTCACATGCCCAGTGTCCCTCACCTCCATCCTCTACTCATGCACCATCCTCCTTCCTCACACGCCCAGTGTCCCCTCACCTCCATCCTCTACTCATGCACCATCCTACTTCCTCACATGGCGAGTGTCCCTCACCTCCATCCTCTACCATGCACCATCCTCCTTCCTCACATGCCCAGTGTCCCTCACCTCCATCCTCTACTCATGCACCATCCTCCTTCCTCACGTGCCCAGTGTCCCTCACCTCCATCCTCTACTCATGCACCATCCTCCTTCCTCACATGCCCAGTGTCCCTCACCTCCATCCTCTACCATGCACCATCCTCCTTCCTCACATGCCCAGTGTCCCTCACCTCCATCCTCTACTCATGCACCATCCTCCTTCCTCATGTGCCCAGTGTCCCTCACCTCCATCCTCTACCATGCACCATCCTCCTTCCTCACATGCCCAGTGCCCCCTTAGTTCCATATTCTCCTCATGCACCATCCTCCTTCTTCATGTGGCCAGTGCCCCTCACCTCCATCGTCTGTGACCTCCTAAACTTGAGTGTCTCTCTATTTATGGCTCTTATAAAAACCTTCCCTAGCCTACACTGTCTCAGTTGTCTACATCAAACACCACCTCCACAATTATGTTTGATTCACTACCGTACATATAAAACCTCATCCCCTGGAAAGAAAATATTAATTAATTTGCTAAGCATCTGTTATCTCACAGGAATGTGCATTTTAGAAAATGTCAATCCATCACCTCATTTGACTATGAGTTCCACAATTCTTATATCTACTACTATCTATCAGTTTCTTCCATCATATAATTAAGTTCATGGTCAAACTCATTCTTCTTTGCCTACCTAAATATCAAGTTGCTTGATAGTTAAGAAATGTTTCTACCACCTCTTTGTTTTTCTCTAGATATCTTAACTCAGAGCTCTGACTTGCTAAAATTAATTCTGTGATATCCTGTAAGAGACCATTTTTAATGTATACATCACGTGGTGACATAGTTTGCTGGCTTTTATATTACTTATATTTTTCTTAGTAAGTTTTTACATGTTTATATGCTTCAATTACTATATACATATTTTTTAGAGTTTTGTAATGTCCCATTTTTTTCACTTGGCCTATAATTTGTTCATTTACTTTCATAAATTACCTTTGCAGAGGCCTAGTTTTTATTTTGATGCCATCCAATGATTGATATTTTTCTTTTTGACTGTTTTCTGGATTCTCTCTATGAAATACTGTCTACAATAAGATCACAAGAATTTTCTCTGGTGTCCTTATAAAATATTAATGGTTAAAATTTTATATTTAAGGGAAAGGTTCATTTTGACTTCTTTTGCTAATTGTCATTCATGGTGATATTCAGTTGTCCTGGAATCATTTGTTGGAAAGGACATCTTATCTCCATTAACTTACCTTGGCATCCTTGTGGAAAATCAAATTACTGGAGCTAGGGAGATGGGTCAGTGTGTAAAGCACTTGTCTTCACGCTCTGAGCACCTGAGTTTACAGTCCCAGAACCCATGTAAAAGCTGGGTGAATGCTGCAGTCAGTGTCTGTAAGTCCAGTGTGCCTGCAGACAAAGGGACACTGGAACAAGAGAATCCCTTGGAAGCACACTAGCCAGACAGCTTGGAGAACTCAGGAATAAATAAGACTGAAGGGCCAGGACCAACACCTGAGGTTGTCCTCTGTCCTCTGCCCACATGAATGTGTACACATCCAAACACACACACACACACACACACACACCAAAAACAACAAAAAGTCAAATGACTATGTTTTGGGATGGGGATCTATTTCTCTGTTCTCTCACCTGTTCTGCTCTGGGTTGTTTTTGTGTGTGTGTGTTTTAGTAAGTAGAAACTTTTATTCTTTTCTGTTCTATTTACTTGTGTTATCAATTTGTTACTTTTTCATATGATCAGAGAAACACCCTATGATTTCTGTCTCCTTACCTTTATTGAAATTTCATTTATGGTGCAACTTGGTTTGGCCCCCAGAAACTCCTATTCAATAGATGATTAATATATAGCTAGATGATAGATAGATGGATAGATGATAGATAGGTCAGATAGAAAGAAAGAAAGAAAGAAAGAAAGAAAGAAAGAAAGAAAGAAAGAAAGAAAGAAAGAAAGAAAGAAAGAAAGGAGGGAGGGAGGGAGGGAGGGAGGGAGGGAGGGAGGGAGGGAGGGAGGGAGGGGGAGGGGGAGGGGAGGAGAGGGAGGGAAGGAGGGAGGGAGGGAGGGAGGGAGAAAGATAGATAGATAATAGCTAAAGTATGGGCATGCCAGAGCTTCCTTTCCTTGCATATAAATTCCAAACACATGTGCCACTTTGTACACCTATCTTTATATGGGTAGTGGAAAATCAAACCAGAAGCAAGCACCACTAACCACTGAACAATCTCTCCAATCAACCATTGCTTGATTTTTAACACACCTGTATTTTTACACTTTCTACATTTCATGTAAATAGTACTGTTTTTTTTTTTCTTAATCTAGTCTAGTTACATATGTCCTTTTTAATCTAATTTGATTAGTCTATTTACACTTAATATATTTTCTTAATTCTACCATTTATTTTTTTCTGTAACTTTATAGAATACTTTGTTCCTTCTTTCTTCTTTTCCTACCCATCTTTTAACCTTCATTTATCTACATTATTGGTTTTTTAGTTATAACTCTTTACTTAATTATGTAAGTAGTTGATTCCAGGTTTACATGCTGCATCTTTAACTTAGCAAGAATCCTTCAAACACTAAGCCATGTCAAATACAATGTAATAAGCTTGAAAGTGCTCTTTTGAGTTATTGTCACATACATTACTAGTTTTAAACCCCATAATATACAAGGAACTTCTGCTTGAGAGTCAATTATATTCTGAGTACATTATAAGAGCTTCGAATTCTTTTACCTTATGATTTATCATTTATAGTACTTCTCACTTTCTTCTTTAAGTCTGAGTTTCTGTCATGTATTATTTCCTTCAGTTGGAATTTTTTAACAATCCTGGCAATAAAACTCTGCTGATAAATTCTCTGGACTTTCATTTGAAGTGTCTTCAACTAACCTTCAGATCTAGATAATATTTTTGCTAATAATCAAATCCTAAATTGGATTTTTTTCTTCTTTAATAGTTGTAATATATCTGACTTGGATTGTTTCTGATTTGAGAGATTTCATCTGTCTTTTTTTTTTTTCTTTTTTGCTTTAGATAAGTACCTTTGGCTATTTTTTTAAGACTTGCATTTTTCAGCAATTTATTTTAATGTGATTTGGTAGACATTTCTCTTTGTGTTTATGCTCCAAGGGACTAGAGGTTTACATTTTTAAACAAATCTGGAGCTTTTCAGCAGTTATGTCTTCAAAATTTTTATGTGGTTACCTTCTTCAAACACTCTAGATACCTGGTACCCATCAGTTCTCACAGGCTTGAAGCTCAGATTATTTAATCAGCTTCTGGTTTTTCTGTGCTTCGTGGATCGTTGTACTGCCATTGTAATGTTATTGTACTGCTGCTAGAGTCGCTTCTCTCTTACTCCACACTTCATTATTTGCAACTAATTTCTCTAGCTATTGTATTTTTGCAGTTCTTGGATTTTCACAATTCTGTTCATGTTTTCTTAAGAAAATAGTCGGATGATTGTATTCATTGCTCATATATTATACTCTCATCTTCCTGTTGTCTGATTTCTTAAAACAGTTACTATGTACAATTAGTAATATTTATTGTTTTTATTAAAGGTTAATCTCAGTGCCCATTACTTCTTTATAGCCAGAAGCACAAGTAGAATTGCATGCATTGTAATAGAGAAAAAAAAATTATAAATGTTGAAAAGGACAGAGACTAATAATTAAGAGTTAATATGAATAATTTCATGCTAATACATTTGAAAATGTATGTAAAATACAAAAATATCTGAAAAAATACCACATAACAAAAAATAAAATAAAATTTGCCATTGAAGTGACTCAGGCCCCAACTGCCCACTGATGTTTTTTGAAACTAGATGTATATTTCAAAAAAGAAAGTAAAATTTAAAAATTCTTTCTTTTTTTAAATCCTTTTTAACTTTTTAATTTTAACGGGCATAGTAGGGTTTCTTGCCATGCTCCATTTTGTGTATCTGCTTTTCTGTGGGTGCTGGAGGACTCAACCAGAGCTGGCAGGCTTTGCAAAAAAACACTTTAAACTGATGAGCCATTTCTCCAGCCCCTTTTTCTTATTTCTTTTTAGAACAAGTCTTGCTCTAGCCCAGGCCGTCCTGGAATTCACTATGTAGTCTCAGGCTAGGCTTGAACTCAAAGCAACCGTCCTACCTCCTCCCAAGTACTAGGGTTAAAGGAGTGCACCGCCACGCCTGGCTCCCTTGTCTTACTCTTAGCTGACCTAGAAGACAACAGTTTGTTCAAAACATTGATGATATGTTGGACTACACATGCACATATTATATATTAAATATATGTAAGCATATGAAATTTTGTTTTTAATCTACATGCTTCTGTATAACTTAAAGGTAGACAAACAAGCAGGAAAGATAAGGAATAGAAGTTAGGACCATATTCATCCAATTATATGGGAAACCATGAACACCAACATAGAAATATTCCAAATAAAAGAGACACCTGAGGAGATCATAATAACTGACCTATATTTTCAGTGTAAGAAATCATTTTAAATGAATATAAAGATACATTTATCAAAAGCAATGAGATGAAGCTGAGGAGGTAGCTCAATGGATTGAGTGTTTGCTGAACAAGCATGAGGACCTGAGCTCTGATCCCTGAAACCAGGTAAAATACTGGATGTAGAGTACAGGCCTATAATCCCAGTGCTGGGGAGGTGGATACAGACAGATCTCTAGTACTCTCTGGTTAACTATTCTATCCAGGTTGGTGAGCTCTAGGTTCAGTGAGAACCAGCCTCAAAACATGAGGTAGAGGGCTGTAGAGATGACTTACATGCTAAGGACTTGCCTGTGAAGCCTGAGAACCCATGCTTGACTCCTCAAGTCCCATGTAAGCCACATGTACAAGGTGATGCAAGCGCAAAGTAGTCATGCATGAACACAAGGTGGCACATGAATCTGGAGTTTGATTGCAGTGGCTGGACCCCTGGTGAACCAATTTTTTCTTGCTCTCCGTCTTTAAAATATTTTTAGTGAGGTAGAGAGTAACTGAGTGGGAATCCTGAAATCAACTTCATGCCTCCATATGCACATGCAACACACATGTGCCCAGAACCTGCACACTAATGAACACATGTAAACACACACATTCATGCACATGCTAAAAACAGCAATGTGATAAAGGAAGACACATCATTCTGACACTTCTACTAAAATAAGTAAAGCACAGCAAACAGCCGTGTGACTACCATAGGTTCAGACAGAACGTAGGATAAAACAAAAGTCATCATCCTTAGCTGGACAAAAGACATGCCAATGCACAATGTATGTGTGTACCTGACAACAGTTGAAGAATAGATCAGGCAAAACTTGCCAGGAAATAGATAAGTGCATTCTTATAAGTGGGGACTTTAAGGTCCTCCTATCTGGTAGTTACAGACCCTGCAGGCAGAAGCTGGAGCGCACACGCTTGATGCAGCCACATCATGAGTCACCTGGGCACAACTGATATCGATTCTCCCTTCAGACTCACATGGAACACTCAGAGAAACAGAGCACATCATGTGCTGTAAAACATGACCAACAACTTTCAAGGAACAAAAATGGTACAATATCTGTTCTTAAACCACAAAAGAATTAAAGTAGAAATCAATAACAGAAAATACCAAAATTTGGAAAATACCAAAACACATGGATAGAAGCACACTTCTGAATAACCCTGGGCCAATGAAGAAATCTTAAGAGTGAGTTTTAAATATTTTGTAGTAAATGAAAATAAAAATTATCAAACTTTGTGGAATACAGTTAAGGCAGTGCTTTGAGAAAATTTTGTAGTATTTATTTAAAATCAATAATTCACAGGCTGGAGAGATGGCTCAGTAGTTAAAGGAACTTTCTTGCAAAGCATGATAGCCTGGGTTTGATTCTGCAGAACCTGCATAAGGACAGATGCACAAAGTGGCATATTCATTTGGAGTTTACTGACAATGGCAAGAGCCCTGGTGTGCCCATACTAACTGTCTTTTTGTGTGCCTCTTTATAATCTATCTCTCTTTCTAAAAAAATACATAAAACTATTTTTAATTATATACAAAATGAAATAAAAAATAAATGAATTCAATAATCCTACCCTTACTTTAGTAAACTAGAGGGGAAGGAACAAGTAGCTTTAAAGAGAAGAAAATGGTAAGAAGAATTATAAAGGAAATAAATAAGATTGAAAATAGGATAAGCCAAGCATGGTGGCCCATACTGTAATCACAGCACATGGAAGGCGGAGGCAGAACTCATGGCAACTCAAGGCCAGCCCACGATATAGAGTAAGGAAATGTCTAAAGAAGTAAGGAAAAGAGGGAGGGAAAAGAGAGGAGTGGAAGAGAAAGGTAAAGGTAAAGGAAAGGAAGGTGAGGGAAGGGGGGAAAAGGGTGAAGAAGAGAGGAGGGGAGAGGAGAGGAGAGGAAAGGAAAGGGGGATTATAAAAGGGGAGGACAAAGAAGAATAGAAACAAGAAATAAACTGAAAGCTACTTGATTAAAAGATGAATGAGAAACATAAGCTTCTAACCAGGTTAAAGAAAATATATATAGAAATTACTAATCCCGGAAATGAAGACCAGCACATCACTACAAAATAATGAAATATAAAAAGCTAATAAAGGAACATTATTAACAGTCTATGCTATCTTTGGTATATAAAACTCCACTACACTCGGGGATTCATAGCATATGGGATTTTCTACATATGACTGAGCCTGTCAATATCTCATCCAATGAGGGAGATGTCCATAAAACCTGACATCTCACAGGGTAAATAGAGGCAACTGATGATTTCTGGGAAAGGGGAAGTCATGTCCTTTAGTGCTGTAAATTGGAGGACTGTCCATTCTCTAGTAAATAATATCTACCCAGGATTATACAAGCAATTCTAGTCAGTGAGTCAAAATACAATAAAAACAAATAAGGGATAGAAGAAGAATGGGATCTAAAGGGAAGAAGGGTTTCAGTGGGAGAGGGAAGGGGAAGCAGGGGATTAAAATGCATAGTAGACATGTATAAAACTGTTAAAAATTTAAAAAATTATAGGCCCACAAATTTAATAGCCTAAATGAAATAGACCAATTTCTTAAAAGACAGTCTTTGAAAACTCAGGGAAAAAAAACAAACAATCTGAAAGGCCTGTATCTATTAAGAAATTGAATCAATAATTGAAAAGGTTTAAACTGGACATGTGGCTTAGTGGTTTAGGCATTTACCTGCAAAGCCTAATACCTGGGCTTATTTCCCCAGCATCCACATAAAGCCAGATGCACAGCCACACATGTGTCTGGAATTTGTTTTCAGTAGCTGAAGGCTCTGATGTGCCCATTCTCTCTCCCTCTCTCTCTCTCTCTCTCTCTCTCTCTCTCTCTCTCTCTCTCTCTCTCTCTCTCTCTCTCCCTCTCCCTCTCTCTCTCTCTCCCTTTCTCTCTCTTCTCTTTACCTCTCTCTGCTTGTAAATATGTATATATATTAAGTTTCAAACCAGGATGTATCCATCTAAGATGAATTCCACCGAATATTTAAGAAAAAAATGGCACTGAAAATCTATGTTCTCATTCAGAAGACTGAAGCAGACAATAATTCCTGGCCCATTCAAGAAAAGTGGAATTTTCCAGCACTGAAACTAGACAAAGATATTTTAAGAAGAGAAAAAGATTCATTATTGCCCACAAGATGGAAATATACTACATAAAATATTATCAAATCAAAACAACAATGTGTGCTGTGTCTTTAGTATGGTCACTAAGTGGGCTTTATCTCAGGTGTGCAGAGATGGTTCAGCCCTCAAAAAGCAACTAAAAAATCCACCACGTCAACAAGCTAAAGAATTAAGCTCGCATAATCAAATCACATGATCAAATCAACAGAAGTAGAAAATGTATCTGAAAAATCAAATATCCATTCTTAATTAAGTAAATGCCTTTAATAATTGAGCCATCTTCCCAGTCCTCCCATTGATGATTACAAAAAAAAAAAAAAAAACAAAAAAAAAACTTTTCATCCATTTAGGAATACAGAGAATTTCTTCAACTCGATAAAGATCACAACTAATATCATACTTAATGGTATGAAACTCAAAGCTAGCCATACATGTCCTTCTCAATACCTACCTAATGCAATGTGACAATAAAAAGTATAAATAGGGCTGGAGAGATGGCTTAGCAGTTAAGCGCTTGACTGTGAAGCCTAAGGACCCCAGTTCGAGGCTCGATTCTCCAGGACCCACATTAGCCAGATGCACAGGGGGCGCACGCGTCGGGAGTTCATTGCAGTGGCTGGAGGCCCTGGTACAACCATTCTCTCTCTCTCTCTCTCTCTCTCTCTCTCTCTCTCTCTGCCTCTTTCTCGCTCTGTCGCTATCAAATAAATAAAATAAACAAAAAAAACTTTTTTAAGTATAAATATTAGAAATTATGAAATAAATTGATTATCTATGTAGATAAAAGATGGTACAAAAAAACTTGACCAAAGTACCCAGCACCATAGTATCCATTAAGTAACTGAAAAAATTCATTTTTAAAGTTACTTTTATCCATCTGATGATCATATTATAAGAATATTTAATTTATTTTTAATAAAATTATACAAATAATTAAAATAAATAATGAATTAATATAAATAATTAAAATAAATAATGAATTAATATTTAATTAAAATTAAATATTTTGCCAGGCAATGGTGGCACATACCTTTAATCCCAGCACTCGGGAGGCTGAGATAGGAGGATCACTGTGAGTTTGAGGCCAGCCTGAGACTAAACAGGGAATTCCAGGTCAGCCTGAGCTACAATGAGACCCTACCTTAAAAAAACAAAAAATAAATAAATATTTACTTATAAATACTTTTTAAAATTCATAATTTCCTGCTACCACCCTTCTTTGTGCCCGTTCCATCACCCCTTCCACTGACCCCCACTTTTTTTCTATTATTCTTCTATATACTGTAACAAGTTTTAGGAGATAAGGTTAATATAAAAAAGTCAAGCACTTTTCTCTTGCCAGCAACAGATCCATCAAATCTGAGATTTAAAAGGCATTGTAATTTATATTAGTAGTCCCAAGAAATAAAATATTTAGGAATAAATCTAATAAAGTATGTAAAAAATCAATATAAGATAAACTATAAAAGTGATGAAAAGTATCAAGGATGAATGAAATAAGTGGGAAGTTACCCATGCTTATAGGTTCAAAAATCCAACACCGCTCCAGTTGTCAGTTCTTCGTAACTTGATTGGGAAGGTAGTTCCAATTAAAATTGCAATAAACTGTTTTGAGAACAACATAGTGTGTTTAGAGTTTGGAGGGAGGGATCAAAGCCGTTTGATGACAAACTCACCATTGAAGGAGAACAGATTCAGAAGACTGGCACTATTTAATGTCCAAATTCACTATAAAATTACAGTAATTTAGGCATGTGATATTGGCAAAACAATGAGAAAAAAAATCAATGAATAAAATAGAATAGGAGTTCGTATGGAGTGTATGCTATGCTATAAAATGGAAATGAACAGCATTTTGAAAAATTACTTCCCCACTTCTTGAAGTGAAATGTTTAACTCAGCTTATCTCCATGCCATACTACTAAGAGGAATATAACTACTGACCAAGACAAAACAACTATTTAGCATTTGGTTAAGGAGAAATTTGATTCCCCTGAATAAGAACAGAAACAAAGCTGGGCATGGTGGCGCACGCCTTTAATCCCAGCACTCAGGAGGCAGAGGTAGGAGGATTGCCATGAGTTTGAGGCCACCCTGAGACTACATAGTTAATTCCAGGTCAGCCTAAACTAGAATGAGACCCTACCTCAAAAAAATAAATAAACAGAACAGAATTACAATAAGAGTCAATGTGCCTGAAAAGTGTGCATATTTTTGCCTTGGTCCTGGAAGAGGGGCAATTGTCAAGTCTCTGTGGCTAGAAGATGACATTTTACTTATGACCTTTATCATATTGCTAGAGACATGGGTGTAAGGCAATCCCAGACAGCTCTAAGGCTTCCCCAAACTTTGATTTCAAACCCTCCAAAACTTTACCCTCAGAATAAGGTCCAAATTCCTGATTATTGCTTCAAAGCCATCCTTTGTTGTGGAACCTCCTCATCTTCCCAGCATTCTTAATGCTCCCCAGCATTCTCTGCCTTCTGTTTCATGTCTAGTCTCATCACAATAACATTCTTTCAGTGCCCTCCAAGAGCCAGATGCTACTTGCTAAATTCTCTCTTGCTCAGGACCTTGGCACATACCATGCTCTGCCTGAAATATCCACCTTTATAAAACTAAGCTCCAATTCACACAGTCACAATTAAAAACCAATGTCTTCACGAATACCTCAATTGCCTCCACTGGAGAATGAAACTGTCCAAATCATGACACACTGCTAGAATTACTTCACAATCAATCCTCCCTCTATCCAGGGATTAGAACTAGAACCATGAGCAAAGAAGCCCATCTATCTGTTCACTACTGCACTGTTGCTGGCCAGCATAGCAAATGGTGGATATAATCATATCTAGAATCGATGAAATGAATGAATGGGTGGTGACAGGATCTGTCCTGCAGTAAGAATCACTGGGAGGTTGTGAAAAAGCAAGCATATCCTTTTCACACTCAACCTATGTTGCTTTTTGTTGGGTGGTTGCTGTGGTTTGGGGGAGGGTTGGCACTATGTAACCTGGGCTAGCTTTAATTCGTCCTCCTGTCTCTGTCACCAGGGGACTGGCAGAGTGCCAACCTGTTGCCTTCAGACTGCAGAATGGCTATTAATGGTACTCAACATAAAATCCTAAACTTAAAACATAAGTGGCTTATGCAATTTATTTTATTTATTTAAATTTTTATTGACATCTTCCACGATTATAAACAATATCCATGGAAATTCCCTCCCTCCCCCCACTTTCCCCTTTGAAGCTACAATCTTAATCATCCCCTCCCCCTTTCAATTAGTCTCTCTTTTATTTTGATGTCATTATCTTTTCCTCCTATTATGATGGTCTTGTGTAGGTAGTGTTAGGCACTGTGAGGTCATGGATATCCAGGCCATTTTGTGTCTGGAAGAGCATGTAATAAGGAAGCCTACCCTGCCTTCAGCTTTTAAATTCTTTTCACCACCTCTTCCACAAAGGACCCTGAGCCTTGGATTGTAAATTTTGTGACTCAGTTGCACAGTTCTCAAACATAAGCTTTGTAAATGACAATGTCATTTTACATTTCAAAATGCTGGGATGACTTAATAGGTATATGGCTACCAGGATCTGTAAAATTAATTTAACATTATGTTCATTTTCTGTAAAAATTTGCCTTGTGTTCTATCATAGACTTTACTTTTATGTGTATGTGTATGTGTATGTGTGTTATGCCTTCACATTTTTATGTGTGCTGGCATGTACATGTAAGCATGTGTTATAAATGGCTCACCTGTCTGCTCAAGTATCCTTCTAGGAGGATGCTCTCCATCCTAGAGTTTCGCACCACTTTTCTTAATAACTGAATGCTTTCCTTTTACATGAGAAAATGACCTATCTAAAAATGACAGCTCATAAACTGAAAGCAGGGTGTCAGACCATAAGTCCATAAAGAGTTATTTCTCTCACAGCTAAGACAATATATTGAGTAATAATAGGGATTTTGAAAATGTCTACATGAACACATTTTTTCAATGTTAACCTGGTTTAGTTTTCAACATTTACATTTGGAGGAAAAGAAACATAAAACCTAAAATTGTGATTTTGAAAAGGAAAAATGTTAATGCCAAAGAAAGCATGATTGAAATCTAAATAAATTCCCTTTTCTTTTTATTTTGAGAAGGACAGGAAGAATGACCAAAAATTCTCAGCTGACTATTGTCCGGCAAGTATTCCTAACACTGACCACTCCTCTTGGTGACACAGAGCACAAAGGCTCTTTCAACAGTCCCTGCACAGCCTGAAGATGAACTCCATTGCCTCTTAACCCTCCACTCAAACTTGGCAACAATTAGCAGTAGAAGGATGGTGAGGGGGTGTGGTCCAACTACAAGCTAATTCAGAGGCTAATTCTATGTGGGCTATATACCTGCATCAGATTTAAGCACTTAGCAGTTTCCTAATACATCTACTATGTAGTCCCAAGACTATTCACTTGTCAGTATGCAAAACTTGTGCACATTCACTGGTCTGAATGTGTACCAGAAGAGAAAGTAAAATACACAGTGAGCTAAAGTGACAAAAGAGAGATGGGCAGAAAACACCCTTAGGCAGCTTAGGCAGGCTGAGATGAGGCTGAATGTGACATCACTAAACAAAAAACAGCCATACCAGCCTGAAAGTAAACAACATCAGGGTACGAGCTCTGCCAATCATGGATAACAGCCACAAAGAAAGTACAATACGGAGAAGAGATCTATACACAGCACCCAACAGGGACAAGCTCTACTCCGCCATCATTTGACCTTGAATTAACTGTCATCTCAGCGTGACCTTGCACTCATGGCAATCCTCCTACCTCTGCCTCCCGAGTGCTGAGATTAAAGGCATGCGCCACCACGCCTGGCTATTTTCAGTGCTTTTTTAATACAGCACTAGCTATGGGATCTGCAATGGTAAGGTTTTTATAGTAGTTCTGTGAGCCAGACAGCACACTTCTTCTTATAAAGAAAACCTTCCTCACCATACAAGCACTAAAATATATAGGGATCACCTTCATGGCAAAAAATGACCTCTGTGAATCAGTACAGGGAGAAAGCCTCATAACATACTAGGGCCAGATCAACAATACATCAAAGTCAAAGTATGGAGAAGAATGCTGAGAACATTCCTGGGATGGAAGCAAGAATCTTAAATGAAAAAGAAAAAAAAAAAAAAACTTAGTTGATGAGAAAAAAGCTTCGATGACCTAGTAAAAGGTCCAGACAAAGTATTAAATCTCTTCTGAAAACCTAGTCTGTCCCCGAAAATAACACAGCTCCACTGAACATCTAGTCCATCCATGATCCTCACACAGTTCCACTCTAGGTGACCTCTGGCTCTTTAATTTGGCTGTGACTCTGCCCTCCATGTACTGGGATTACAGGCAGTCCACCAAGTCCATGCTCTTAAGTGACTTTTGGAGATGTAAATTAAGGCAGTCAAACATATTTGGCAAAGTTCCTTACCAACTGACCCATCCTCCTAGCCCCTTAGTTCAAACTTGTGTGAATTGCAATTGTGTGCCACTGAGTGCAATCTTTCAAGAAACAGCTCATCAGATATGGAGGAAAATAATCCATGAACCCCTGCTAGCTTCTACATTTGTTCTTTAAACTTGTCCATTAACAGCTAGTGGGCACTAGGCACTTCCAGTAATTGCAGAATTTCCAAACAGAATTGCAGGTCTAAGTAATAGCAAAAGCAAGTGTTAGAATTTTTTCTTGATACTCATCAGTGAAAGACTTCCCGCATATAAAATTCATAGCCAAAGTTTTGCTTTTTTAACATCAAACATGCATACAAGTACAAAATACAGTACAGAGAATTTTCATACATCTATGATCCAGTCTCCTCACATGCCAACCACTTTGCATTTGGGGTGTAGTTTACATTTCCTCTGACCTGTGTGGGGTGCATGTTTTCAGTGTTTTTATTCTTTATACTTGGGTTATATACTCAAAATCCTAATCCAAAATTATTCCGGCTGATTCCACCCACCCATCTACCGCCCACCTTAACCACAGTTATTTCATGAAACACAGGGAAATTCCTTCATTTTCTTGCTATCTATTTTTGTTTTTCATTCATATTTGGTTTTGGAATTAGAGTGCAAAGGAGTACAGTCACAATGACACGATGCTCAATAGACTACAGAAAGGACAGCACTCTGCACTCTCTGAGATGCATCACCTTCCAGATGCACGCAGCCTAGCCTACGCTGTCCGCCATCTCTCCTGTCTGCCTTTGTCATCCTCAGCTGTCTCTCCTTGACCCTGGTTCTGATTAAATAGATGAATGTCTTTGTCTTTCTACAAAAAGTGGCGATCATGGATCTTCCTTTACACATGCATTGAATTACACTAGAATGACTCCAAGTCAGATAGGAGTCCTTCCTTTCCACTCCGCAAAAACTTAGCGATTGTCCCATAGTTTAGCCAATCTCCCATTCCACTTCTAGCTCCCATAGAAGCTGGCTTATCTATGCCCACAAAAATAAAATATGTTAAAAAAGGAAAATAATGTCAAATAAATTTTCACAGACTGGACATTAACAAAGGTTAGTATTCTTAAGAGATGGTAAATAGATGAGTGAACACTAACATTGCTGACTGCCTGGTACAGAGAGGAAGATCCCAGGTAGAAGCTACCCATTTTACTAAGCAAACAGACAGTACTTAAACTATGTGTAGACTAATTCACAGTAAGAGTATTGGAGAGGAAGAGCTATACAGAGGGGGAAATATACAAGTCTGCGGAGGGGCCTCTTCCATAGTCTACTGAGTTCAAATTTACAAACACATGTAAGAACACTAAAAAGCCAAGAATATCGCTCCCTGAAAGGGTTAGAGGGAATATTCACAGCAACTTATAAAAGATCTGGGACACTCCTCCCTTCTCCATCCAATGTGGAAAGGGTCATAATTCATGGCTATCATGCATTGTATTCAGAAGGGTTTTGCCTCCATGGTGGGATATAATTAGCACTAGAATAGATAAATGCCACCTTGTCCTACCTGACAAAACTTAAAAATAAGATCTAAAATTACCAAATTGTTTCCAAGTAACAGTAGCATATAGGAACAAGGCTAAGAATATTTATAGCAATGCTCAATAAGGGAAAATGCACTGTATCTACCTAAATGTGATTAAAAACTGTAAATCTACATATTCAAGAATCTAAGTGAGGGCTGGAGAGATGGCTTAGTGGTTAAACACTTGCCTGTGAAGCCTAAGGACCCCGGTTCGAGGCTCGGTTCCCCAGGTCCCACGTTAGCCAGATGCACAAGGGGGCGCACGTGTCTGGAGTTCGTTTGCAGAGGCTGGAAGCCCTGGCGCACCCATTCTCTCTCTCTCCCTCTATGTGTCTTTCTCTCTGTGTCTGTCACTCTCAAATAAATAAATAAATAAATAATTTTTTTTTAAAAAAAAGAATCTAAGTGAATTCCAAGTGCAATAAATATGAAAATCTACACTGATACACACCATAATCAAGTTGCTTAAACCTTTGAGATGAGAAATACCTGAAAAACAATGTCATCACACCCTGAAAAGGATTATTATGTACTGAAAAACAAAAGCAGAGTTACAACCAATTCTTCACTGAAAACCATGCAGGTCTGATGAAACTTGTACATATTTTTAAAATACTAAAGAAAAAAATCTTTCTATCTAGAGTCCTATAGTTAGCGCAGATGAAATAAGGCTTTCTTAGAGACTCGCCAGTAGATCTCCATTCTAAGAATTATTGAAGGGGGCTGGAGAGATGTCTTAGTGGTTAAAGCATTTGTTTGCAAAGCCAAAGGATCCTGGTTCAACTCTCAAGGACCCACGTAAGCCAGATGCACAAGAGGGCACATGCATCTGGAGATCATCTACAGTGGCTGGAGGCCCTGGTGTGCCCATTCTCTTTCTCTCTCTCTCTCTCTATATATATAGATAGATAGATAGATAGATAGATAGATAGATAGATAGATAGATAGATATAAGATACATATATCTTATATATATATTATATTTATATTTATATTATATATATATATATATAATATATTATATATATTAGAGAGAGATAGAGAGACAACCTAAAGTACAAGCAACAATAAGCCAGGAAGAATTGGGACAGAGAAAGTAAGCAGGGCCATTCCTATTTGGCAGACAAGATTCTAGTCCACACAACACATCTGGGAATGATCCCAAAAAGTCTCTTGAATGAGAGCTGGACCTTCACCTGTTCCCCACACAGAAGATGGGACCATGTTATAAGGGAGGGCAAAGTCTCAAACAAGAAAACTCAGACACAAAACAGAAGTTATATATGGGTTCAGCTGAGATCTTCGCACTCTGCCCCACTCCCTTCTCACCCTGGAGAGATGATTTTCTGACTTTCAACCTCAAAAAGCAAAGAAACAATAAGGAACAAAAATCTACAAAAACCCTAGAAGAATGCAAGCATGGCCAAGAATATAATGGTAAAGAAACACACCATTCCTTTAAGAGGAAACAAGCTTGGAAGTAATATGCCTCTAGTCTAAATGCATCTTGTGAGGGCGTATAGTATCCCTAAGCCTTTGTGGTGGGTTGTACTACCCCTGTAGGCCCTTTGTGGGGAGAATTACATCAGGCAATTACAGGAATGTGAGGTAGTCAGAACAAAGATAAGATATGTTAAAAGAAATGATAGCATGCTTCTGTATAATGGTATGCGTGTACATATGGAATAAACCTAGATGACTCTGGAGTCATAATAATGTGAGTGTTATTGGCCCTGACAAATCAAACACAAAATAAGTAACAAAAAATGAAAGGTAGAAGGTAGAGATTTGAGGGAAGTGTTAAGAGCAGGAAGCCAATTATTTCTTTCAAAAGTAAACATGCAGCTTTTGAACACTGAGCATAATGAGCAAACCTTTTAATTTTTCATGTTCCCTCTTGATTTTAAACCTTCAGGGAAATCTTCTATCAAATATTATTTCTAATAGTGGAAATAAGCTCTTATTTGGAAGTCATAACTCTCTTAGCCCTGGTTTCTTTTCTGTCAACAACAGTGTTGATGACCCATATTTACAAAGTGACCATTTGTCTCCCATCCCTCTGTCTACCCACTCACTTTCTAATTTGCATAAATGCAAAGGAATTATATCTAATATTAATGATGGCAATTTCTAGGTGGTGGCTTTAATTGCCCTATTTTCAAAGTTTTCTGCATTTATTTTTCCTCGAAAGAACATCATATATATATATATATATATATATATATATATATATATATATATATATATAATTTCTCATAAAATAATTATTTTCTATAAAAACAAACTGAAGAAAATATGCCAAGAGACTGAACACATTTGATTCTGAATCCTATGAAAATAAATGATAATTCCCCCTCTTTGTGCTTTTTGAGTGTTACATAAATATTAAAAGTATAAAATTAGGGCTGGAGAGATGGCTTAGCGGTTAAGGCACTTGCCTGAAAAGCTAAAGGACGTTGGTTCGATTCCCCAGGGCCCAGGTAAGTCAGATGCACAAGGTGACGCATGTGTCCGGTGTTCATTTGCATTGGCTGCAGGCCCTGGTGCACCCGTTCTCTCCCTCCCTCTCTCTCTCTCTCTCTCTCTCTCTCTCTCTCTCTCTCTCTCTTTCATTCTCTCTCTCAAACAAATTTAAAAAGTAAAATATCTTTTAAAAAGTTTAATATTAAAGTGACTATGATCATCATACTGTCTAAAACTGAAGTGAAGCCTTAGAAATGTGATAGGAGGGTCATAGCTGCACCACTCAATTCTTAGTATTTTTAGATGGCTAACCTGTTAGAAATAGGCAAATTCTCCAGATTCAGTCACTGCCCAGCTCTTAGCGAGAAGTAACTGCCTACTGTAGCATGAAAGTGGAATAGTGTTTACACAAGAGGTAGTGGAAAGCTATGTCTCATTTATAAAGCCTTATTCAATTGTCATTAATATCTAGTTATAAGCTTTTATAATAAAATATTTAATCAAATTTTTCCCCTTATATCACTTAAGATCACTTATACAAAAGGCCTATGTAACAAATGGAAAGAAAGCAAGGGTAGCTTTAGAGAATAGAACAGGATGTCAAGAAACAGGGATAGACTTGGAGAAGAGATAATGTATTTAAAAAAATCAAACATATATTTGGATTTTTGAAGAATTTGTCTAGATTTTTAAAAATAATTCATGTGCTATCATGGCTTTTCCCAGTGCAGACAGTAAATAACTTCTTAAACCATGTCTTACAAATAGACATCAAAATAAATGGGTTAATATTGTACTTCACAAGTTTTTGTCTTCTAGGAGACTTTTATTCTCTTTTTATTAATAATAATTATTATTAACAGTTTTTAATATGTTAGGTAATCACACTTGATGAAACATGATAAGAATTAAAGTAATAACTTTGATGATATGAATTATGTTAATATTTATAAGTCTGTAGGAAGAAGGCAGAAAAATGAAGAGACTCCCTCACTATCAGACAGCTAACATGCACTAGAAATATCATTCCACCTGGACTTAGTCCAGAAACTTTGCTCTTAGCTACTAAAGGGATGTGTTACCAAGTTTGCTTCTACTACTTTTGGTAATGCCACTTAAATTTTTTTCTGAGAAGATCCCAAAATATGGCTATTTATATTTGGAAAAAAATAATGTGCATGGCCTTCCTTAGCAAAATTTGAAACTTTGACAGAGAACAAATTAAATAAAATGACTATTTTATTATTTATTTATATGTTTGAGAGATCATCAAGAGAAAGGCAGATAAAGAGAGAGAATGAGCATGCCAGGGCCTCTAGCCACTGTAAATGAACTCTAGATTCATGTGCTACCTTGTGCATCTGGCTTTATGTGGGTACTAGGGAACTAAACCTGGGTCCTTTGGCTTTGCAGGCAAGTGCCTTAACTGCTATGCTATCTCTCCATTTCCTCAAATGACTCTTTTAGTTCTTTTACAGAATCATGAATTGTATGTATGAGGGACTCTGGTTGGCCATGAAAAGCCAGTAATAACCCCGCCTCTCGCTCCCTTCTGTTAGGAAGGCCAGAGAAACATTTCTTGTCACTTCTCGCAGCTGTGCTCATTTACCGTATAACCCAGTGTGGAAATGAGAACTGTGAGGAACCTGCTGTGTGTCTACTGAAGGGTCTCTCCTTGTTCCCCTCAGCCCCACCTCAAAAAAACAAAAAGTAGTATATAGAATAATGTTCTGTCACTCATTGTCCTCCAATCCTTTGGAATGTGGGCTACTGTAGCCAACTTATAATGGTGAAGAGAGCAACATAGACTTGCAGAGCAAGTCCTAACGCTGTTAACTTCCTGTACCTATATTAGTGTCTTCTCACCGGCAACCTTCTTTCTATGTGAAAAAAAAAAAAAAATTAAACACTCATTTTTTTTTTTTCAGCTGTAAGGATTTGAGAATTTTATTTGGGTTGATTTCTCCCTTTTTTTTTTTCTTTCTTCCTTCCTGTCTTTCTTCTTCTTCTTCTTCTTCTTCTTTTTTTTTTTTTTTTTGGTTATTCATACCTGAAACCTAACCTAATACATTTCTAACATACAAGTTTTATCACTTAATTATGCCTTCTGAAGTATAACTGAGCCACAATTCCCTCAGCTGTGACACATACTAAATGAAACATTTAAGAAATACTGAGATTCTACATATCACAAGTTACCTTGTAAAAACTTTTAACATAAATGTCATTATGCTTATCGACACACACTCTGAGGGAGATGTAAAATGATAATTCCAGTCATCAAAGAATCCTATTCTAAGGCAAAGTACCTAAGAGCCATAAGTGGACTATGTGTTGTAGTCTAAACTGTATCCCCCAAAATTCATGTGGCGATCAGTGCCCCAAGAAAAAAAGATGCCAGCAAGCTCATTCTTGTCCATTTGACAACCCTGCCCTCTTATCCTCATCCAGGTGAAAATACAGGGAGAAAATGACCATCTTCAAGCTAGGAAGAAAACTTCTACCAGGAACCACATCTACCAGCACCTCAACCTTGAACTTCAAAACCATGAGACATAACTTTCTATGGTAGTTTGTGACAGCTGCCCAAACTGACTATGAAGCTAGATATAAGAAATAAAAAAGATAAGTCTGGGATGGAGGGATGACTTAATAGTTAAGGCACTTGCCTGCAAAGCCAAAGGCCAAGATTTGATTCCTCAGGACCCACATAAGCCAGATGCACAAGGTGTTGCATGCATTTGGAATTTATTTGCAGTGGCTGATGGCCTTCATGTGCCCATTCTCCACCCCCCAACCGTATATGCCTCTCTCCCTCTCTGTCTCTCTCTCTCTCTCTTTCTCTCTCCCCTCTCTCAAATAAATAGAATAATTTTTTTTAATTAACTAAAATAAGCAAAAAGGGGAAAATCTTACCACTTAATGAAATTTGGCTTCTTCCACAAGTACTTAACCAAAGATAAATCCTCTTTATAGGCTATCCACTTTCCATTTATCCTCAACCTTTAAGTGCTCCAAAGTGTCATACCTAGCTCAGGTCAGGGGTAGAAAAAGAAAATCCCACATTCATTTGTCTTCCTGTCCTCTTTGCTAGGTTATGGGAAACCTTACTCAGCCAGTTTTCCTCAAAACTTCTAATAGAGCAAATAAGTGATTATACTGAGTTTGCAACATCTCAACAGAGGTTTGAAATTCATATTCTGCTGTTTATTAACTTTGTGGCCTTGATTAAGCCAATTTTATCATCTACAGGTAAGAACATTATATATGCCACAGGGTTATTGCAAACACTATTGACCTCATGTATACAAAGTACATAGCCAGTTGTATCTGGTGTTATAAACATGCTTGGTAGTTATCATAAGAGTAGTAGCAACAAAGATCAGTTACTCAATAAACCAATAGATCAACCTATCAATCAGCAGTCCAGGCAAATTTTACCAAATCTTTGGACATTTTTATGTGCCTCTCCTGAACCATTTAACAGGAAAGACAGACCTCTTTCTTTTTCTGCTACTGTTTAGACTAGCTTATTTCCAAAATGTCAAAGGATAAAAAAAATTAAGCAAAGAAAATGTGCAGTTTATTCTAGGTGCCTCCCATTTAAATAAAATATCCCCAATGGAATATAATTATTACCTACCATCCCACTTTCAAGTTCAAAACAAATATGTTTCAAATACCTCAACAAGATATAATTGCCTAATGAGCTTATCCTATAAACACTACAATAATTATGACCTATGGTACAAACATAAAACAATACAATCTTCTTATTTCCCACAAATGCACACTCCATCTGATCAAAACTCTGTCAAGAAGACATTACTCTGAGCTCATCCTAGCTTAGATGACCAGCTTTCTGGCAGGCCTGAACTTGTTCCTAAAAAAAAAAAGATTGGAGAATTCTCCTCTTCCTGGTAAAAACAAAATCAAGTACAGGGATCTGGGCTTTGGAGTACCAATATCAAGTTCAAAGAATGAATAGAAGGAAGGAGAAGAAGAAAGAAAAGAGAGAGGGAAACTGGAAAAAGAAAATAATATTTACTTATCTGAACGTGGATAAAAAGCTACATATCACTTTATCAATATCTAAAACCTAAATGACAGCACATTTGTACAGACTAACAACTGAGGATAAAATGCAATTTAGAATCAGCAGGGAAAAGAAATTCAGAGGGCTCCAAAGATGGAAACTCAAAAAGAAAAAAAATACTAGTGGACTTGTTTCCACTCTTGTATGTGTAGGTTCCAGAGGTAAGTAATGAGTCAGTCTCACCAGGGAGAGAAACTTTAGGAAGTTAAGGAGAACTGAGCCAAAATACTACAAGCTTACACAGTGTCCCCTTTAGAAGTTCAACTAGGGATGGGACATCAGGTGTCCTGATTCGGAACTGCGGTGCACCACCCTTCTGTCACAGGGGAGGAACTAATTTATTTCAATGACATGAAAACCTCACTATTGAAATAGATGACACACCCTAAATGTTACAAAGAGAGGTAAACAAAAACAGTCCAAAGAACAAATGCTGGGTATTGTAAAACTGAGAAATAAAGTAACTTAAATTCTTAAGAATTTTTTGTGATTATTTCAAACCTCTATATGACCCTGCTTTAGCTTATCCAAGGTAATATAATATATATTTTTGGATAAACAATCTCTATTCCATTATAGATGATCTTTGGAAATTTATGCTATTGAGTACTTTGCCTTTATTCTGACTTTCTAAAGAATATAACCACCCATAGCTATTTTCTTTCATATCCTAATATTAAAAGTTGTGTTTAAATTTCAACATAAATGTTGCTTTTTAAATATTTTAACAGAGGTTCTTGGCCTAATTTCAATAACATCTTCCCTTTAGTTCTGCAGAGAATCAGATTAAAACATACCTTTTCAAAATAAGTAACACACTGGATAATTAAAATATTTTTTTTCAAAAACTTTAAGCCCTTATTTTATATTTTTATTTATTTTTTGAGAATAGGTCAATTTTATCTTAACTCATGAGAAAAAAATCCTATAAGTTTAATCAACACATATTTGATGTATTGGAGCTCCACCACAGAGTAATGAAATTCTATCCCAAGGAGCATATTAACTCTTGAAACTTCTACATGCAGACACCATACTCAGATCTGACTTAAGACAAATTATATCAGGAAGGAGTGAGGATGAACTCAATGACTCAGAATTTGTGTCCACTATGGAAACAGAACACCAAAACATATTAATAAGTGACTTGTTCAAAAAGGGCTGCTTCACTCTGAATGCTGAATTCCAATATCTCACTGGGCACCACAGACAGATATTTGCTATAAGAGTCAAAGATTTCCTTGGAGATGTCAGTTTTGTCAAAAATGCAGATAAAGTGATTCTGGTGCCAAAATAAGGTATCAAATTCATTCCCTCCCCACAAAAATTTTGGATTTAATCCTTGATTTATCAAAAACAGAGATCTCTGTGGAAGGAGGAATGCTCGAATTGGTTAGCCTACCAAAATGCTAAAACAAAATAGAAAGTTGTAAGGCTTTATTTGAGCTGATTCTTTATAGAAACCGTATGTATGACTCTCACTTTCTAGAAAGTGGTTTTCTCTTGAACACACATCAGAACCATTCATCATAATATAATTGCAAGCTGTCAGTCAGGGCCGCACCCTTAGCTGTGGCAAACCGCCAACACATCTGTCAGAAGCACTCATAAGCTTCCGTGTGTGTTATTGTAATCCTCTACAAAAGCACAAGCCCATTCACCAGTTGTATATTCTCCAGATGAAACAATGACTTGCTTAAAACCACAAATGAAATTGTTCTGTTTCTCACTAGACCATGAGCTACTTTCTCATCAAGTGCCTGTACCAGTTTGTCTTGTGTACAGTACTTTCTAGACTTGGGTATGCTCATCTATATGCAAAGAGAGGCACACATTTTGTCTGGTTATGTGTATAAAGATACAACATGCCTTTGCTCTGCATTGCTTGTAAGACAGACATGTTCACATGTTCTTGCTCCTTCTGTAGCTCAAACACGACATAAAGATAGAAAACAAACTTGTTTCAGAAATGTACTTGGGAGATAGTAGAGAAATTCAATTATAATTGATTTAATTTAACATTGCTACAATCTATGAGGAGCAGAGAGAAAAGATGATAAAATGTCCTATAACTCTCATAAAATGAGTTAAACAATAACTTTTTATTCATTCTCTTACTTTCCCAAGAAGTTTCCAAGTACTAGACACTTATAAATTCTAATATAATAATAAAATAAACCCCTTGTTGAAAAAAATTCTTGGATACTTGGATCCAAGTTTCCTAATATTCACAAGTCATAGATTACACATACTTTTAGGGGTGTATGTGTGTGTGTGTTTGCATCTCATTTTTCACCTTTCCCAAATTCTCTCTCCACATAACAGAGACCAGAACCTCTATATAAAACGTTTGCTCTTTACTTCTCTGCAGATGTGAATGAAAGACATATGAATTACTGGTGCCAAACAAATAAGTGTTTGGCCTATAAAACAGAGCAATCTTCACATGTACTCATATTTGTATCATTATAGATTTATGTAATTTCTCTTACTGTCTCTCAGAAAAAATTAAGTAAACAAAATTTCAAAACAAAAAAAACTTTACTGGTTTTCAGCCATCTATATTGTGCACATATTTAGTATGCCCTATTATTACTATAACAAATAAATAGACTCTATATTAATAGCTGTTAATATAGTAGAGGCTAGACATGATGGTACATGCCTATAATCACAGTGCACAGGAGCTGAGGGAGATGGGTCACAAGCTCCAGGCTGGGCTGGGTTACACAGGGAGTTCCATACTGAGCTACATATAAGACCTTATTTCAAAAAAGTGAGGACAAAAACAAAAACAAAGACAAAAAACAAGAAAACTTGAATCAAATGTGATTTCTATATTTTATATTGTTATCATTTATTTAATGTCATGTAATGGTGTCAATCACATAATAACATCTCAAATTTGCAAAAGAAAATTCATGTGTGTTTCCACTAAGTCAGGCATATATAAACATTATCAAGAATGTAAGTCATAATACCTAAAATCTATAACATCTAAGTTTTAATATCTAAAACACAGATAAGACAGACATAATAGTTACTATATAAGCTGTATATATAGTGATATGCAGTGTATTCATTATATACAATTTCTATATGCATATACATTTGTATATAGTAGCTTCTATATATAACTTCTCTATATATCTTACACATTAACTTTCATAAATGCCAAAGCTTATACATTAACTACTACATTTATTTAAAAGGGAATTACATATTTGGAAAATATAGAAAGTATAATAATCATGCACAGTAATTACAGGAAAACCTCAATTCAGATCCCCTTTTTTCATTACTCTCAACTAATAACTGTTGCAGCAATCAGTTTATACAGTTATTACACAATAATAGATAGGCATGAAGCAAATGAAATTCGTTCATCTCCCTCCCACTGAGGTAAGGAACCATGATCAAGTGACTGACTAGATTTTAGGAAAGGGTGACAAGGTGTCTGTGTTCGACGAGTGACGAACCAGCTCACCATTCCTGGCTGGAAGGAGCACAGATGTGCACCTGCTTCACTTGTTGCTCAATAAGTTGGTATATGTTTTCTGAAATCAAGGGAAAACTTACCTGTAAAATATGTTTGCAAGTTTAGCTGTTAGAAAACTGCGAATGGAATGGCTGTAGAGTGGCTATTAATACAAGGCTGCCATGACTGTGGCCACAAGATCTATGAAAATGACGATCGCATCTTCCTCGTAGCCTTACTTTAAAACAGCAGATTTCCAAAGGAATTAGTTTCCCAAGACATAAATCACCCGTTCAATTTTAATGCAAAAATGTTTCCTTTGACAAAATTCGCCAATACATTAATTTACTTAGAGAATATTCTCAACCATTTACCTCATATAAGGATATTTTAAGACAGGGGGAATAAAGAGATGGCTCAGAGTTTTAAAGGCACTTTCTTGAAAGCCTGATGCCCCAAGGTCAATTCCCCGATCCCCATGTAAAATCAGACAAAAACAGACACATAGTATAACAAAGGAGGGTACAGCCAGGAGAATCTGGAAGCTTATGGGCTAGCTAAACTGGTCCACACAGTGGTAAAAACTACGGAGACCCTGTCTCAAGCCAGGAGGAGGGACAGGACACAACTTCTGAGATTGTCCTCAGACTTCCACATGTGCACTATGGTAGATACACCCCCACATACTTTACACACATCCACATATGCATACACACATGTTCACACATACTGAAAAGACTAAGTAAGAAAGTAAAGACAACAATGCAAACCACAAAAAGCTATGCTGTTTTGTCATCACACCTCATTTTAAACTAAACAGAGTGCTTGGATGTGTAATAGTAAATAGCACAGACTACTTGAAAATAATCATAAGCTACTTGCTACAGGAAAAAAATATAACTCTTAAATATATGTGTATAATTAATCTGATTTCTTCACATAAAGTATAAAAAGCAACATGTCAACAGCAGCCTAGGTCACATTACCACTAACTCTTCTTGTAAATGAAAGTATATTTCCTTTTTTCAGCTTTAGAGATTTTATTAGATTAACACAAGGAAAGAGGAACTTTGATAAGAACCTTTGAGGTTGAGAAGTTTTTGAAAGAGTATTTTTAATTCAAAGCATATAAAATTTATCATTACTAGGTTATGAATTTTCATATTGATTTAGATCATCACAAAAACAAACATTTTGAAGGCTTTTGAAGAAATTACAAGTTAAATATCAATTGTCAAAACATATATACACTTAAAAACTATACATTCTGGCAAATAATTGCTACTTAATAAGAAATGAAAATTATAGATATTTTAAGCCAATTTCCCAAAAGTTTTATTATCTACACATACATATATTTTTGTCTAATATTTAAGTACAATATTAAATGTAATGCTATTAATTGTCCATGAGGAAAATGGGGGAATTAGCCAAAGGTGACAAATGCCCATTATCCTAGCACTCAGGAAAGTGGGGCAGGAGAATCATCAGTTCAAGGCCAGCCTGAGGAACACAGAAAGTTTAAGTTCTCCTGGGCTCCCCATCGAGACCTTGTCTCAAGTTATTATGGAGATAAACAAGGAGGCAGAATCAGCAGTTATGTGATACAGATGCACATGCAATGACCTGAGGAAGGGAGAGAGAAGGATCTATGCACATACAGCCTCCTCAGAGTCAACTTGGAGACTCAAATAGAATCCAGGCAAAGAGGTGGCAGTTTTAATTTATAAGCACAATAATATAACAATGTACTTTTAAGAAATAATTTTTCCTTAAAATATTTGGGTAGAACTATAACATAAAACCATTGCATGGAATTCTTGAGGTATTTCATAACAAGAAATGATTTTTCTGTTATCATGCTTTAAGGAGGAAAGAGTGAATGAACAGAGACCAGCCCCACGTGAGTGCCCGGTGGGCACGGAGGCCTCCTTACAATACTGTAGAGACCAGCCCCACGTGAGTGCCAGGTGGGCACAGAGACGTCCTTACAGTACTGTAGAGACCAGCCCCATGTGAGTGCCAGGTGGGCATGGAGGCCTCCTTACAGTACTGTAGAGACCAGCCCCATGTGAGTGCCAGGTGGGCATGGAGGCCTCCTTACAGTACTGTAGAGACCAGCCCCATGTGAGTGCCCGGTGGGCACGGAGGCCTCCTTACAATACTGTAGAGACCAGCCCCACGTGAGTGCCAGGTGGACTTGAGGGCCTGCCTAAAGTCCCAGAGCTGGTGAGATAGAATCAGGAATACCTAGGCAAGCTGTATAACAAAATTACCCAAACGTGCAAGCTCTGAGTTCAAGCCAGAAACCCTGCCTCACAACTCAGGTTGAGTACCATTAAGGAAAACACCTGACATCAACCTCTGGCCTCCACAGACACTCACAAGCATGTATACCCATATACACATGTACCTCCACACAAGCAAACATGCATACACATATGCATGCATCACACACATACACACGCACACACACACACAAAATAAAAACCAACAATAACAAGAGTATTCTTACAGGATAGAAATAGAAGCAATTATGACATGTTCAGGCGGAGTAATGTTTTGAAACTCACTTCAAGGAAGATAGTTCTGTTCTCCTGTGCCCTCTGCTCTATATTCCCCTCCTTGATCATGCTTCTGGTTGGAAGTTGCCATTTGATATGACTGTACCTAACCATTATATCCATTCACCCAGCAGACATTTACTGATCACCATCTGATCCCAGGTAATATACTAGGTTCTAGAAAAGAAAAGGTAAATTAAAATCCAACATACACGTTGACCTTTGCCTGTAGTGTTGTTGAGAATATCTGGCACATAAAAGACAATTAATTACTCGTGTGTGTGAAGTGCAATGCCGTGGGAGGCATCGTTACTACAGAAAGCCACACGTGTCAACCTGCTCCACCCTTTTCATGCCAAGCCACCTCCCTTGTACTCTTCTCTGGCAAAGTTGTGTTTCATTCCAACTTTTGTCCCGTGTACCTACTGCTCGACTCACTTAATTTTTAAAATATTTCTATTATTTTAATAGTGGTGAAATGTGTTCTAAACTTTAAATCTTCTCTTTTCCTACATATGACCATTAATACATATCTTACAAAGCTTATAGCATAACCCTCAATTACAGGTTAGGTTATGTGACACTCTGCTGCCAGAAACAGACTATCTTTAGGTTTGTGTGGGAGAACAGGTACAGTGATATAAACTGGACCACTGTGAAATATGTCTGCCAATTTTCTTTCATTATTATAAGAACTAAAATAAAAGACATTAAAATCTCATCTAACGAGCTGGAACAATGGCTTAGAGGTTAAGGCACTTGCCTGTGGAGCCTAAAGACCCATGTTCGACTCTCTAGATGTCACATAAGCCAGACCGACAAAGATGAGGCAAGCACAAGGTTGCACATGCCCACTAGGTGGCACAAGCATCAGAAGTTCGATTTTAGTGGTTGAGGCCCCAGAGCACCAATTCTCTTTCTCTCCCTCCCACTCTCTGTCTCTCTTTCTCAAAAAGAAATCTCAGTTAACTACATTACTACAAGCAGAATGTTAACTAACTTGATTTTTTACACTAAGTTAGTAGAAAAGAATAATTGTTTTAAAATATTTAAATATTAAACTAACTTTAAAAGTTTCAAAAAGAAATTTAAAGTGTCAGGGTGGTCTTCAGTGATGCTACTGTGCCTGACATATAGCAGGAGCTTAATACATGCTGATGAATGAGAGGACAATTCACCCAACTTTCTGCTCATTCCATCATTTTGTATTGTGTGGTGATCACATAGACTCAGTGATGTCTCAAAGATGTCATCTTATTCTAAATCAGTAAGAATATATTCAGTGAATTTACCTAAACTAAATGACTACGGTAGGAAAAATACTGAAAAATTTTATAAATACTTTCAATAGGTGTGAAAACACAAGTTTTCTAATGAAGACTCAAAATAATGCCTCCGTTTTCCATTCTTAGAGTTTCTCCCATAAATAAAATTGTGGTATAGAAAAATAACAGAAGCCAGGTGTGGAGGCACATGCCTTGAATCTCAGCACTTGGCAGGCAGAGGTAGGAGGAGCACTATGAATTCATGGCCAACCTGAGAATTCAGAATGAATACCAGGTCAGCCTGGGATAGAGTAAGACTCAAAAAAAACTAAACAAAAAAGAAGAAGAAAGAAAAAAAAAAAAGAATAAAAGAAAAAGAAAAAAAAAATCTGATAAGCCATGTTGTTCCCAGGTAAAAGCCGTCACAAAATCAGGTGACTACTCTTGCTAAAATACAGCTGAATATCATGCGTGTTAAAGCCAAATGATAAGAACATTGAGTCTAGTCGTTGCTGTATTTTAGCCATCTAGAGAGGATTTTCTCCAACAAAGGAACAGTTTTTACAGATATGGCAGTCTAAAGCGATTCCAAAATAAGGTGCCAGATGAAGATAATTCAGTGCGTACAGACCAATGCAGTTTGATCTAATGGCAAAGCAATGACAGATACATGAGTTTACTGAAGTTTTAATCCCTGTCAGTAATATCTCAACTGGCATACCTGGTGGGAAGAAATGGTTAGTATGTGACAAGAACAGAAATATTCTAGCAGAGCCTTATGGCCCATATACAGGTGAAAATGCCTTAACTAAAATATTACTATCTCTGATATGACCATCACCATGTTCAAGGAGTTATGTATGAAATACATGAAATGAAAGGCAGAATTCTACCTGTAAAAGAAAACTCTTACTGGTGGGCATATGCTTATAAATTACAAATGTTTTTATTACACTCTTCCTATCTTGTGTGGCCTGTTCCTGTTTTTGATCTTTCAGGTACTGTAGCCTTGTATCCATGTTTGATTTAAACAACTGGCATATGCTGACTAATAGCAGCAGTAATTTGAGTGTCTTTTATTATTTTCCATATGCTTGCCATGTTTTGAAACTTAATTTTTAATTTCAACTTTTATAAAACAAAAATAGTCTTAGGAAAAATGAAGTATTGATACTTTTCTAAAATAGATAAGGTGTACATATGGGATCATATGGCATTCTCTAGATTTTGTGTATATTCAAAAATTATACTTGAGGCAGGGTCACACTGTAGTCCAGGTTGATTTGGAACTCGCTTTATAGCCCAGTCTGGCCTCAAACCTACAGCAATCAAGACATGAGCCACCAAGTATGCCTCTATTTTTTTTTAACAGAAGTGTTTAATTCAAAGAATGATTGTGATTACTGTGAAATTTTCAAGAAAATAATTATAAAGCAGATGGTTCTTCAGGCAGCATGAAAACATACATGCACTTTCATATGCTGCTGCCCACATGCTTATATAGATGAAACCCTGAGGTTAAAACATTTTCTGAGTAAATAAATCAAGAAAGGAACAGTAACTTATTTGATAAGGTATTTAGGGCAAAGAGACATGCAACATTGAACTAAAACATCTTTTTCAGTCTTCTGTTAACTCTCCCTCAGCCTCTCTAACACCTACCACACCCACCATGCCTCATATACCAAGTATTCCTTTGCAAAAAGAACCACTTCATTCCCTCAAGGTTAATTAACAATGGTCAAAAGCTCAGGAAAGCTGAGTTTACCCAGTGCTGATCAGATGAGCATGCACCTCATCACCTCAGAGGGTGCTCATTGCCTCAGAGTGTCCACCACAACAAGTGTGCACCTCAGAGGGACTTCGTCACCTTGGAGGGGCCTCCACAACAACCCTCCACGTGGACACCATGCTTGTCATGTCCCATGCAAACAGAAGAATTCAGCCACTGAAGAGCAGGAGACCTAAAGCTCACTTCAGCTCCATGTTTACTGGCATTCCAAATATTAATCATTAATTTTCTTGCTTCTAGAATAGTCTAAGAATAATGTCTCTTCTTCCTCCCACTCTAACTTTTTATGAGATTCAAATGAAGCATGTGAAGGCTCATTGCAAACTTCAAACTCCTAGGAGCCATGAAGGCATTATTAAACTAACAAACCAAGATCCACAGATTTCCTGGTGTACTATTTTATGCAAAGCAAGGCCATTATAGCTTGCCCCACAAGCAGAAGTTTGTAGAGCTCCTGGCACCATCAGGGGGTTACTGAGTGTCCCACTGATTTAAAATAGTGAGTAGGGAAGAATAAAGATGGTTTGCAAGTGAAAGGCAGAATGTCATAATCTGATGCACTTTGAATCTGCATTTAAAAAAGTGAAAGGGATGAATAAAGTCCCATTTCCCATTACCTTCATGCATGCCCTTAGGCTTCAGGCTGCTTTTCATTCTTCATGGGCACATGGCTATTCATTAACCAGATTTTACTGAAAAAATGTTCTGGGAAGAACTAAGACAGGAGTACTCTATAATTTCCCCAAAGTCTCATATAATACCCCTGGTTCAGAAGACTGTCTCCCATCACACCCCTGGTTCAGAAGACTGCTTCCCATCCCAATTCTGTTTCAGAAGACTGTCTCCCATCACATCTGTAGTTCACAAGACTGCGTCACATCACATCCCTGATTCTGAAGACCACTTCCCATCTCAACTCTAGTTCAGAATACCACTTCCCATCTCAACTCTGGTTCCGAAGACCTCCTGCCATCGCATCCTTGGTTCACAAGTGTTCCTCTGTACTCATTCTTTGTTTCTAAGAGAATTTCTCATCCCATCCCATTTCTCTGATCTTTGCTCAGTCCTAGATCATGCTGAGGCTAGGTCATCAACACTTGATTGTTACCCTACTGGCTCTGCCACCTCAACAGTCTACCCAACTTGAAGCACCAGCTTTTTCAGATTTGTTTTTTAGTCCCATTTTACCATTTCAAACCTTAGAAATAATAGCTCAAACGCCTTTTTTTTTTGTTTACTTGTGCATTAGCTATGCCAAGCAGAAGAAACACTGAGTATCACCACAGAGAAAGCATATATAAGTGAAAGCTAAAATTTCCTTCAAAACACTGAACAGCTAAGCTTGCTACTTTCCTGTACACCTTTCAGGAAAATATGTTAGGGACCACTGATCCATTCATCAACTGTCCTAAGAAATACTTATGGGCACATGTGTTATATCAGGAAGGGAATTTTTATGACTGTTTGGCTGTCAAAAGGTATACCCTTGAATCCCTAGCATGATGGTTTCATAGAATATATAATGTTTGACAAAAGGAATCATTTTATATAATGTGTGTTCCAGAACAAACACAAAGATCTATGATGCTAATTTAATTTATATTTCTCATTTATATTAAACAATTCATATTTAACTTAAGTATATCTAGTGTATAATTTTTTATAAATTAAAAATAAAGATATGGCCTGAGGAGATTGCTCAGCAGTTAAATGTGCTTTCTTTCATAGCCTCCTGGCCTGGGTTTGATTCCCCAGTACTTATGTAAAATCAAATGTGCAAAAATAAAACTAATTTTTTGGCCTTTGCTGTTTGAAATTCCAATCTATAAATTGATGGGAATTTAAAAGTCAAATAAGATATTACTATGAATTCTGAGTGCTAAATATCTTCATATTAATGGATTTAGTTGGGAAAATTTTTTAAGTAATGACACCAAAATAAATGGAAACAAAAAATTTAATTTACCAAGAAAAAAAAATCTATTAGCTATTTGTATAACTAAAACAATGATTCTTCCCTACTAAAATTGGCCAAATGAAACAAGATTAAGATTGTTCTTCACCTTTTTAAACAAGATTAATTCTCAGTAACTGGAATAAAACATAATTTAATTTCATATAATACCAGGGTTGTATGAATGAAAACTAAGGCTTAGGGTATATGACTAGATCTGCATGTAAGAAGTGACTGAGAAGTTTGGCATGCTTGTGGGGAGGGGTTTCTATCTTCTCTTTGGGCTTGACTATATTGGGACTTTTGTCATTTAAATAGTTAAGGTTCTCAGGAAGCAGTAAATAATGTGTTTGAAGAGAACTGGGGTACCTCACTTTTATCTTTTAAATCAAGAGTCAGATTGCAAAGCCTAAAGACATTTTCCCTCTTCAACTTAAAGAAATGAACATGTCAGATTAGATAAATCACTAGACAGCTGCTAACAAAAATCCTAGGTGTGCCTCTTCATTTACTAACATCCAGATGCAGCCAAATCAAAGAGAAAAGAACCCCCAAATGACAAAGCCCCTAGAAAACTTTCTGGGTTGATTTGGACATTACTTGGAGTCAGTTAGGCCCATGTAGCAAATCAGTCTTGGATTTAAAACTCTGTTAGAAATAAAAATAGAAGCTGATTGGCCCGAGAGGAAAATGGGATGTAGAAAAAGCCTATAGTCCAGCTGAATACACTATGATGGCCATGCCCCCAAGAGCACCAATGCTCATTTCCAAGGAAAGGATATGACGATGGACATGGATACCATGCACTGGCACCATGGTACTTTGGGGAGCTAATGCCTCATTAGAGCAATTAGATAGAAACCTTTCAACATGCATAATTTTAATAGACGATGAATTCTATATCTGAAATGATTTGTCATGTTTCAGTGACAACTGCCATATTCCCTGTCCTTGTTTCAGGCACTACCTACAGAACAGAGGAAGACAAGCTAGGTGCACTGCCTTAGATAGTACCAAGAAAGAACCTTCCCCTGGGGGCCTTGAATCTCTACTTCTGACAAGCACTTAAACACAGGATCCTTCAAACATAGGAGGGAAAATAGCCAGATAGCCCAGAACTAGGGAGAAAATGAAATAGCTTTCAAGTTTCCTTACTTGGTGAATTATTTGCATCTGAAACTTAGGAAATCATCCATTTTATGACACTTTTCAGTTGTAATATTTGGGATTATTAGCATGATAAACTTCTCACCTATTCATCTTTTACTTTAAAAAATCTGCTCATCTTATGACTAACACCTTGGCATTCAAACAAATGCTGTGCTGAGACAGAAAAAATAAAACCTGTATAAATGACAGAGTGTTCAACCATGAACACATTGTCTTTTATGAATATTATAATCACAGAATCAATAAGCCCACAAAGAAAAAACAGGACACAAAACGTGTTTTGTCATTTCTGACGAAGTTATAAAAACAACAGACATTCAATATGCCAAGTGTTCTTCAATCCTTCATAATCACAGCCTTATTGAAGTGAGGACAAAAAGGGTCTAATTGCATAGGAGCAGTCTCAATGTAATAGGTTAGACACCCAGGCACTGCCGCACAATACAACAAAAACAACGCTCCCTGTGTACAGCAGAATGTCATCTCTCATTTTCAGGCAATTACCTTCTTTCTTGTCAACAGTTTTAATAACCTCCATCATCTCTAAAAGACTTTTGCTTCAGTTAAATAATTTTCAGCTTTTTAATATGCAAATGTGCTTGTTCATATGCATGGGTGAAGTGGCACTGCTACTTGAAATGTGTCAGTACATTGTGGAGCACCTGCACCTCGGGGAAGCTTGATTTAATTGACACCTAATACTATTCATTATTCCACTTAGTGAGCAGCTCCTATTAGTCACCTGTAGGTTCCTATAAGCAGTGCTCTGGCCACCAATAAAAATATGAGTATTTCTATAAATAGAACATCCATATTTAGCAAATGGGGTTCACCACTGTCAGTGTTTTGGGGGGACATCAGGAAATGGTATGGAATCAATAGGTTTTCCAGTAGACAATTTATCGACTTCTTTCATTTTCTATAGATTCTTCTCTATATGAAGCCTCACTGCTTGGGAGACACAATCTGCTGTGTTTTCTTTTACATGGCTCAGTAAGAAATGTCTTGTACCAGGGAATAAATAAGTAAATGGATAGATTGATGAATATATAGATGATGGATTGATGCAGAAAGGAATGAGTAAACAAAACCACCTTCTAAAATACTCCATTAGTTTGTCTTGGGTATTTTTTTTTTTTTTTGAAGTCAGAAGGGTTGTCTCAATTCTAATGACTTTAACCTAAGGTGCTTTTTAAACTGAGTTTAACAAAGTACATGACCTCCATTTGCCACAGAGTTAATAGACAATAGTAGAAGCTTGTCAATATATGGCCATTTTCTGGTCTTATCTTCTGAAGTAAATTAACAGCTAACAGAACGCTACTGTGAGGCACAGAGAACATTTTAAACAACTCTAAAATATTAGCTCAGAGAATTATAACACATATGGGATTTCGTGTATTTGTTGGTATTAATGTCATGAACATGTACTGTAAGTGATTCCAGTTTAAGTCTATTAGTCTTCTTGCCTGTACGAAAATGGAAGGGTTAATGGTGGGAAGTACTTGGAGACTTAATATGGGGGCGCTTCTTTACCACATGGTCTGTGACCTTACTGTCCAGGCCACATTTCTTTCTGGCATTAATGCATTTGTTAGTCCCAGAGGCTTAAACTACAGATGTTTAACATCCTGCTTATGGACAGATCATCTGGAATACAAAGTGAGAAATCTATACTACTTATTAGTATATATTATGAGTGTAACAGAGATTTAATAGCCCATTCAAATGGGATTAGTGAAACCATAGCTCAGGAAAAAAAAAAAATTTAAAGTATCATCTTAACTGAGATATGCTCTCAAACCTGTGTGGGAGGGGATAGACAAAGAAGAAACTGAAAGCATATTTCAGCTGGAATATGTCTCAGAACATCAAAAGAAACTGTCACTAATTAAGGTTGTTTATATGGTAGCATAAGAAACATTAATTATATCCTTCAATGTAAACCTAAAACCTTTTTATGGGAAGGGATTTATAAGTAAGGTGGTAATCTGGCTATGGAAAGCTTATCTACAGCACACTAAGAGTGATCATAAATCTTGTTAATGTCTAGAATCTGAAAAGTAAAAAAAAAAAAAAAACACTGAGATGATAGTGGGAAAAAATTTAAGTTCTCCTACTCCAGGCCCAATCATGCCTAAAGAACAAGAGGGTGAGGGATGAAGAGGGAAAGCAGTGGTCAACTAGACCATGTTGGTATTCCCCAAAATGTAATCTCCCAACTGAAGAATGGCAGCTGGCGGAACAGCTGGTGAATAGGATTAATGTCAGAAGAAAGAAATAAAACTCAACATATGTCCAAGCCTGCGGTGCTGGGACCTAGCATGATTACACCCCAACGGATAGGCAGCGTACAGCTGGAGAGGGCCACTGAGCCATGCTTTCCTACCCCACAAGGTCATTGCTAAGAAGTAGAGCTAATGTCTGAGCAGAAACTCAACTTTTCCTGCAGAACTCTGAAACTGGGAACAAGAGAGGGAACTCAGATTTGCAATCCTATCTGATGCCGAACAGTTTAACCCTTAGGGTTTGCTTTTCTATGGCACAAAGCGAACCACATGCCAGATCCCCACTGAATCTAACAGATTGCACTAAAGTAAATATAATTTTTAAATCATTTAAACCCCTTAATCTCATCTCAATCATATCAAATATTTAGAGCAAACATATTTCCATCTTTCATTTAGTTTAAATAGGCAACAAGAGGGGAATCTAATTAAATAGATAACAGTAGGCAGGATTTTGTAAATTGTCAATACTTTTCAAAATGAACATTTTTTTAAAGTTGTGGCATCACAATTAGCAATCATATTTTCAGGAGCACTTTTTCATTGCAAGGCCCTCAGGTTCACACTGCACAACAGGAAGTTAAGCCTTTCTACCCTGTCTGCACACTAGTGGGCCCACTTTAGCCCTTTGTGATGGTAGATGAGAGATGCCGAAGAATAAGTGCTGGAAGCAGTTGAAGTGATAAACAGCAACCATGGGGATATGGCTGATGGATGAGAAGATGTGTTATTTATAGAAACTTGGGCCGAATGAATTTCATCCAATTGTTTTGCTATTGAACTACTTCTGTAAACATTTTTAAGAGCTCAGTGGTCAGGGCTGAGAGAGCAGCCAATGATTCTTCCAGGTGCCTGAGCTAACTTGCACTCCACAAGCAGATTGTCAGAGGCAACACATCACCTTCCCACATTAAAACAGCTAGTACTCTGCATTCTCTCAGCTAGACATGCTTCATTAGGGACGGAAGTCAGGTGGAGGAGGGAGGTGGAGTATTTTATCACAAAGGAGAAGAATGGAAATGTGACTCAGGAGCCTAGGGGTATAGCTCCATAGCCTCAAAAAAAAAAAAAAAAAAAAAAAAAAACCTTCATCCAACTGACAAAAAATCTACCTAAATGGCCGTTCTCTGGAAAATCTCATTTAATTTTCATATTCAGCACTAGCTGTAGAAGGTCATCACATAGGCAAAGCCTAGACTCTACAACCAAGTAAGGCTCCAAACCTGCCCATCCCATATCACACTTATTCTCTGAACTCAGGTATGAACTTATCAACTCATTGCCTTCCCTATCTTCATGTAAACTAATACCAGTTTACATATGCACTGTGGTACCCCGTTAAGAAAAGAATGCTCTAGAAATTAGAAAACCAATCCTTGGAAGTTTAAAAGTAAATATAATAATAACATGGACTAGTATGGTAGAGTACAGTACAGTGATAGCTTGAAGGTTAAGGAGTTAATCTCACTTTCTTAATAGTTTTCCAATACTTTATGAGCAGGGGAGTAATGCCAGGAACAAATAGCTAATGTTTTTTTCAAATAATATTTCAGATAATCTATCAGGATAGAAATGTTATCACATGATATCAGTGCTTTTGTCTAGGAATTATGATTTTTTTAAAAAAATACTTGAGTCTAGGAGCAACACTTTCAATGCCTGGAGTCATCTAGATATCTTTACTTCTAAATTTTACTCACATTTAAGTCTCATTCATATTTTGTATTTTTAGATGTTTATCTGATATGGTTTATAGCTATATGAAAGCTCAAATTACCCTACATTAAATGCTTAAGACTAAGGAAACAGTCATTTCTATCAAACTCAAATGTTAGAAAAGTCTGTGTATAGTTCAAATAAATATTTAAATATATTTGCCAATTTTAATGCTCTTATATGGTTACTACCACTTTATAAAATTCTAAGATTGCAAGCTTAGAGTTTTAACAGCATTTAACATTTTGTAGGATCTTTAAATGCTAAAAAAATAATGTTTTTATTTGTCATTACGAAATATGGAAAGGAACCTACATAGCTTATTAATGTCTTCTGAATTGTTTAAGAGGATTTTAAGATATGAGTTAAAAGAATTTCATAATCTTAATTTCAATTTCTCCTTTTCATTTAATAGTAGACATTCATTAGGACCCACACACTGTAATAAATTATAATAATTTCAGACAAGAATTAAATTACTAGGTACCTACTGAAAGAGCCATTTTTTCTTAGGTACCCTGTAATCTAACTGTCAGATTTAAAATCTATTCCCAATCAACTCTTCACAACATTCACATTTATTCATCTATGTTAAATTAATAAAAGGTGTGAATAATACTGACAAAATTGATCATTATTGTTCATGTAGATTTAGAAAATTATAAGGTAATCTAAAATGTAAAAGGAATTGAGAGAAACTATTAAGGTTCTTATAAATAAATTCATCCTATGCTATTTTTTCAAATCAAGACTGAAACTTCTATGAGACTTATTTAAATTGACTAGACAAGCTATTTGATAAATTGTACACTTTTAGAGCATAAACCATTTTCATTATTTTTGAAAAATATCAGTACAAAGGATCTACTATAGAACTAGAGCTCAACAAATGCTTTAGGAAGCTATACCAAAGTGATTTTGGAAAGAAAAAAAGAACACCTAATAGTAGCCAAGTCAGTTTATAGCCAATGCTGTTTGGTGAAGAAAAAATACAACACATAGAACATCAAAAAGAAAGAGCCATTCCCGTAGTAAGTATCTCCCCTCAATTTTCCTCTAGAGACAGTAATGTAGGTATGATTCTTGCCAGACTACTAAAGGGAAATCACAATTCTACGCACTAATGTCCCCAAGTAGAACTCCCTGCATGGAACAAGTTGGCACACTTTAAGATATCTCCAACCACCTAACCTCACTGACCCTCTCCTCTCTAGCTGGGATCCCTGAAGATAAAGTAGAGCATGTCAACATCTGTTCCCATTCACACCGATTTTAATTTACCAAAAGAGCTCTGCTATTTTCAGAGCAGACTCCAGAGCACAATGACAGATTTAGGGCCTTGACTGAGGTTGTGTTTCTAGTGTGTCAGCATTTCCTCTTCACCAAGAGTAAATTCCAGGGGGTCACAACAAAGGAATAGCTGAAATTCAAACTTCATTATAGACATTTTTCCCACCCTTACTTATTTCATCAAAACTTAAACTATCACCATGCTGTCCTATGCGTAGTCTTCATTGGGGTTGAAGAGAAATTGGGCTAAAATTATGTATCTAGTTCTGGGACAAAGATAAAGGCCCTTCCTGGGAGGTTCCACATACTCAATTATTTCTTCCAAAACTTTACATTTGACTAAAAATTAACAGCCATGATACAACGATTTTACTACCCTTTACGTTTGAAAAGTGTTGTGCTTTTAAAAGCACTTTCACATGCTTACTGTTTCATAATCCAATCACAAAAACAGTTTCAAGTTACAAATATGCTTTCTAAACTAAGAGTTCCAACAGTGCATGTGTTGTTTTCTTTAATGCCATGCTGTATCCAGACACTTAAAGTGAGGAAAGTCTTGCACACCATGCTGGTTTACCAGGATAATTCAGTTCTAAAGACACAATGTGAACAGCAACTTGGAGAAACAATGCACAAGTTGTGTTGTAATCAAATGACAACTCCGACATGAGCAGCTGAGCAGAAGGAGATGGGCAGCGGAACGCCGTGCGCAATCAGCACTGTTGACTAATCAGAATCTGAGACACTGGAAGGTAACAAGGGTATTATAAAGAGTGGCTTGTTGAAGGAGCAGCTGTTTATGTGCAGCTCACTGTTTAAATGCCTTCCACTAGACTGCCATGGTATGTTTTGGTGAAAATGTTTAACTCCTTTTAAAATAATCATTAGAGAGCAGACAGCAAGTACCCAGTAGCAAGTTTGGAGATATCAAAACATCAAGATTCAACAGCTTTGGGACAGGCCCTTGGGTGTTTGGAAATGGTCAGAAATGCCCGCTCCAATGAGCATTCAAATAATCAAACTAAAAGTACTCACTATTCATTCCTCTAAAAATCTCAGCAGTTAGGCCTAGGTCACCATCATTATCGGGATGCTGTAATCACAAAGGGAGGCAGCTGTACTGAGACTCCTTGGGGATGGCAAAAAGCAAGGGCCGAGATAGAAGACCCATGGGAACAAATGGATCAGTGTCTTGGAATTTAGACCTGAGCCCATCTTCCCAATGAAGAAATTCAGTAAGATCCCATGTTAATTCCACATTAGTGTTCAAAGTGCTTTGTTGCTAAAAAAAAAAAAAAAAAAAAAAAGTAAAGACTAAAACTTTCTCTTATTTTGACTTATAAAGATGTAAATAATTTTTGAAGCAAGGAGAATGAAAAGTGACATTTAATTCACTATTGCTGTGCACAGAAAGCAATTACCATCTCACCAAGCTGTCATTCAGGTATGCTGGCTTTGCATTAGGATGGACTTAGTTCTACTTTCTTCGCATTCACCCAAAGAGCAATTGTCTACTCTTTTTTTATCCTGCCCCAACCACAACAAAGCATCCCACAAATTACAACACAAAGGTACCAAATAACACTGTCCTGTATTTATCATAATATAGTATTATGAATATTTCATTTTGACAAGTGTACAGTAATGTTTTAAAGCAGTCAGCAAGCGGTCAAAACTCTGCTGTCTTTTGTAATAGTTCACATGTCAAACTGGCAAAGTGCCCACAGAGTAAGGCTGAAAAAAATCTATTTAATGTCTGCCCCACAAGGCGACATGAGGTTTGATTGACAGAAAGCAGAGAGTGGCTTTTGATCATGTGTCCTAACAAGCAGTTCGAGCTCCTGTCTTCTCCGCTGACGGCCTCCACATTAGCCCTTCAAACAGGAGTGACAGACCACTGCACTACTCCCCGGCTCCACTCACACGCGGTGGGAGCTATGCTGGATACAGAGCCCCTGATTAAATATATCACTTTTTCAAGACAAGCAGGTTGTCTGAATCAAAGTTGGACAGAATCGACTCAACATTATTAAAAGAGGATATGAAACTAGGATTGAGTGATGTTCAGCCAGTTCGCACAGCCTCAGGGACTCCCAGGCTGACACGGGGAATCAGGAGCGCAGAACTCAGAACACAGGGTCAGAAATTAGCTGTGACACCTTGCCTATTTTCCCATCACTTCGGGACCACTGAGTTTCAAAATCCTGGAGTCCCTTTTTATCTTTTTCACTTAAAAAAAATGAATGAATTCAGGAGAGAGAAAAACATACAAATGTAGTTACTGCAGTTTATCAATTATGGCCTTAAAGGAAATACAATGCTGGGGGCTACCTTTTGCATCTCATTTGAATATGTGGATTTCTAACTAGCATTCTTATTTTAGAATCTAATTGCATTTATTCACTTAGCATTACAGTATAACTTTAAAATTTAGAAATATTCATCAAGGAAATATTGCAATTTAAAATTTTATAAGTTACTGACTATTGAGGGTTATATAAGCGCCAGTTATGATAGCAGGGCATCCTATATTTTGTGCTACATAATGCATGGTATTTAAACCTTTTGTTTAAAATATATTTACAGACATAAACCTCTAAGATGAAGATATACTCAATATGAATTTTATTGTTTCATTTGTACATTTTTAAATTACTGAAAACAGTTTCTCATAATCTGCAGTACATTATAAGCTATGTATTAAATGCAAAAAATAACAACTAAACTTGTTTGACATTTCAAAAAGTAAAAGTAAATGCTCAAAGAAGTGAAAAATAAAACAACTATCTGGCTACAGAAACTAAAGAAACAGGACAAAATATAAACAATAATCTGAAACATATTATTTGAAACCAAAATATATAATCAAATAAATGGTCCATCCAGATGTACTTTTAAAACAATTCTCCCAGAATACTTTAATTTCTTCTTATCTCTGATATAAAGATTTGCTTTTATTTATTTTATTTTTTAGGGGTATGCTCCAGCTATTTCTTGGAACACTTATGTTTTTGTTACTAGTTTTGGCATCAATGTAAATATTTAGCAACAAACTTTTTGTTAGATATTTAGGTTATAATTAAAAGATTAAATATTTCTACCAAGATGAAGACAGAGTTTTAATAGAGAAGAATTTTAAAACTCAAATAAATTATTAAGTAATTTCAGAAGGAGAAAAACATGGAATGTAACTACTAGAAAATGGGAACATTACAGAGAAACACTAGAGGTTAACTCTATGAAGATATCATGTTGTATTATAGACTTAAATTACCTTAAATTTCAGTTTATTTAATGCTTGCTGGTATGTACTAGCTAAATCATGTATCATTTCTCAGAATATTAATACCAATAGTGTCATTTGTGTTCCACATGCAGTAGAATATGCTATCTCTAATTGATAAATAACTCCACATCAATCACATACACATTCCACTTGATGATAGTGTCACATATCATCTGCCTTCTGTCCTTGATGTCTTCAAAGGTCCTTGAGGATTATAAAATTGATAACAATAAATTTTACACAAGCTATTAAAGACACAACCAACCAATTATTTAGAAATCTGGTTTTTCAATCTAAAAAAAACTATCATGAAGAGGATAATTTGAATTCCTATATGAACCTAGATTTTAAAGAGGGGGAGCTCTGCTGGCAAATGCCTTCAAAACATGAAATGCAATAAATGGCACTTCGTTTCCCCCTCAGATACAGACAATAGTTAATACTTTTCCTTCTTCACCATTCCGGCCACTACCACTGCCACCATCACCACATGCCCTGTCACAGGCTGCTCGGCTAGAGGACAGGCCACTGCTACAGTCAACTACAACAGGTCACAGGAAACAAACCCTGCCCATGTATGGCCAACAAAGACATTTTAGACAGAGTAAGCCTGGAGGTCTCTAAAATACATTTCCCCTTTTTATGAACCATTTGTTTAAGGAAAATGGCTAATAATAAGTTTGAAAACCTGTATTAGCCCAGCTCTACCAGATGGCTCTTTTGTATTCTATGCCAGGAAAGGCCAAAAAAAAGAGAAAGAATAAATCCGCAAAATGTTTTTCCAACACCATAAAAAATTCTTTCTTTAAAAAAACAAAATAATTAATTATTTTAGCCACTGTATTATTGCTTACAGTAATACACAGCAATAACATTTACATTGATTGAATTCTGTTTCCTTAATGTGAAATTTGTTTGGGGTTAATTAGCACGGCTGAGGAATAAGCTTAATAATTTCATGTTGTTTACACTGGAGGCAGTTTTCCGTGAGCACTGCTCAGGGAGGAAGTGACATCCAATTTCAGACAAAACATGGAGGTGAGGGAGGCTGCTCACCATGGGGTGGCAAGCCAGGGCCTTCCTCCTAAGGCAAGCCTCCCCTGTACTTGGATAGCTAATGGCAACAATACAAAGTTGTTCAAATTATTTCATGGGCATAGTAAGTTTTTCAAGCAAATATGAAGCTGAGCAGGGAGAAAAGAAAAGGATTTATGTAAATAGAGAAATTCTACAATATTGGACATTTTTACTGTCCCTTCCTTAAGAAAAAGCAGGTCTAATTAGTTGTCTTCCTAAAATGCATACCTAGCATTTTTATTATGTATTATAACATTTTGCTCAGAGCTGACATTTTTATTCTGACAAGCACTGTCTAGAGAGCTCTCAATAAATAATACATTGACAATTTTCAGTAAATAAGCAGTGGACACAAATCGTTATCCTTACTTACAGCTGCCCCACTCTAATAGTGCTTTTACAAGGGAGGTGACTATTCAGTCTAATGCAATCCTCTCAGTGCTGGAAAGACATTTTCATTCATTACCACGGTCACAAGCACTTAAAGCACTTTTAAGCCCTGTTGCAAAACAGCAGGAACAGCAGAGCAAGTGGGGCTAACAAAAACTAAAGTTCATCACCAGAGAAACCTGAGGTTGCTCACCTCAGAAACTATGAAATACACTCTGGTAGGGCCATCTCACATTTCTACATTTGCATGTCTAAGGAGAATACAGGATTTATTTCAGCAATTAAACGTCATCTCACAGCTACAGCTCAGCCATGTTGGGCTTTGCTTTCTGTACTAAGTATGGTTCATCATCCAGTAAGATGTCTTATGCCCCAGAGGGGTTGTGTTATGAACTGTGACTATGCCTTTAGAGAGGTACAGAAACTTAAATAAAATCTAAATCCAAATAAATGCATTGTAAACCACACTTTTCTTTTTTCCCTCCTCAGCTTTTCCTCCCAAATAATAGCCCTAACACCAGCCCCTAAATCATCACCAATGCATGAAGGCACCCCTGAATTTCATTCTCTTTCATGAGATGACTTCAGTGTGGTTAATTTTAACTATGTGAAAATATGGATATGTGGGCTAAAATTTAAAGAGTAATAGATAAGAAAGCATTATCTATACAGTTTTCCATAGGCCATCTATAGCAGGTATTTTCACCCTATCCCTTAATCAAATCAATTTATCAATTTCTTGAATACTTGTTAGACCATTAATTCATCATGAAAATAAGTTACCTAGGAAGAAGGTGATTTCATGGTGTCATATTACTGTCATAAGCCACTTAAGGATCTTTTAATCAAAGACAGAACACATATGCCACAGAGGTCCCAGCATATAATGTAGTTGAAAAATGCCAGTCACTAAAATGACACTCCAGCCACCACAATGTAGCCTATCACTCATATGTTTGTAACAGTACAAGCAAACCAACTGTCATGCCACTTACTAAATAGATCACATACACTCATGTACAGCACATTTGATAATTATAACATTTGATAATGCTAATAAATGACTATGTCATTAATTTACATATTCACTGTAGTACATTTTTACACTTTTAATTATATATATATTTTTAATATCAGCCAACATGCCAGGCTATGTTGGCAGCAGCTTGTATACCTTGTGTTTACATATCTCTTCATGAACCCAAAAGGCCAGGTGAAGTGAGAGCCTTACACCATCTGGATCTGTGGAAGTGTACTCTATGATGTTCACACAGGGCAAAATCTAATGACATATACCTCACATCATATTCCCAGACTTCAGCATCTAATGACTATATGAAACTTTGGCTCTGAAACAATATTATATAATGAATATAGAAGTCAAACAATAAAATATAGAGTAATACAGACAATATAAAATCATTCTCAATTGTCAATGAACATCAGAAAACAAGTAGAGTGCTTATTAAAAACATGGGTAGGAGCTGAGAGATGCCTTAGCAGTTAAGGCGCTTGCCTGTGAAGCCTAAGAACCAGGTTCAACTCTCCAGGTCCCATGCAAGCCAGATGCACAAGTTGGTGCATGCATCTGGAGTTCACTTGCAGTGGCTAGAGGCCCTGGCATGCCCATTCTCTCCCTACCCCCCCCCCTTTCTCTTTCTCCTCCCTCTCTCTGTATGTAATAAATAAATAATAGTAAACATTTTTTTTTAAACATGGGTAGGCCAGTAGGGCCCCTACCACTTTCTGAGTTAATAAGTCCAAGGGGGCTAAGATTGACATTTTTAGCAGTTACCAGGCCATGCCAATGCTGCTTATGATCTAAGAACCACTGGGCTGCGGTTCTGAGATACCTGAACATAACATGCATTGGAATCACACTGCAGCTGAGCCTGGAGTCACTGCTCTTCTTTCATGTGAACAGAATGGCGAATGACAGCATTTCTATGTATGAAGCAAGCTAAAAGTCATCTGCCAGCAACAATGGCTGATCAAAATGAGCTCACTGAAGAAATGAAGATTTACTCATAAGAGTGACAGGCAAGGGGCCCAAGAAAAACTTCTCTTAATTCTAAGACAGCACTTTGTGTACTCTGTGGGCTGTTGTCTACCTTCACAGATAGCCCTCAAGCTCAGAACTTCCAAACCCAAACCTTCTCCTGAAACCTCACCCAGTTGGATTAACTTTCTTCCCATCAAACTACCTCCCATCACGCCCTACACCTAATAAGCAATTTAGATTGCATCCCTGACCACTGGTGCCTCCTGCCTCCTCTACCAGTGCTTCAACTGTTACCAGTATGTGGCTGGAGCATTAAAACCACAACCAGATTCTTCTGAATTTGCCACTGCCTCTTCTAGCAGGTCCAAAATGCCAGCAAAGTTACTTTTCTAAGAAATATCAAAATGTATACTGTTATGTCATTCATACTCTTACTAAAAACTTCTAATGGGCTTTCCAGAACCAAAGGGTAAAATTCAATCTCTTTACAATGGCTCCAACTTATTTTTTCCATTAGGTTTCCTGAATTAGCCATGAAGAATTTGTTGACAGTCACCAAACTCACACATTCTTTCAGATCACTGAAATTTTATACATGTTTCCTATGACCTGCCATTCCAATTTATCTCTTGTTCACAACAATTGAGCTTATAATCATCAAACTTCAGCTCAAATGTCTATAAATCCCTTTCTAGACTGAGACAAAACAACTGTCCTCTCCCCTACCTTCCCAGAGCATTTAGCCTCACCGTGATAGCACTTACGATGAGCTCACAACTGCAGCACTCCATTTACACATGCGTCTCCCAGCACATGAGAACTGCTAAAACATATTCACCCTTGACATTCCCCTCTTTTCCTCTTCTTCCACCATTTCCCTCTCCCACCCTAGGTCATCCACAATACCAGATGAAAGCATGACAAATGCCTATGAAATTAATTAACATATGGTTTAAGTATGCATCTCTATGCAAGTTTGTGTGTATCTTTTGTGTAGATGAAAAGGCATTCCCTAATTACATTATTTATCTTTCTGAAATCATTCATAAAAGATCAGTTTTTAAAAACAGTGAGTATCTTTTATGGTTGTATGTGTGATTTCTCTGCTGTGCTCATCTGCCAATGTATTGCCTTCATCACTGTGAGTGTATAGGGGGCCTTAATATTGGTTAGAGGGATTCCAAACCTTTATTCTCTATTTTCAAGATTGTTTCAGTCTTACTATACAAGTCAAAACCATGTTTGTTTACTACATGAAGGTTTTAAGGAGATTTTAAGGAGCACTGCATTAAGCAATCAAGGTCATTTTAGAGAACGGACACACTTGACACTATAAACTTCAATATGACTTCAGTGTGCTCGCTCAGCCTTTTGCTTAGGTTGTCGCAGACAGAATTTTGCAATTTTAGTATATACATTCTATACATACACATTAAGTACCCATCTAAACATTTATTTCATTTTATTGGGAGAAATTATAAATGGTATTATGACCTTAATTTGTCTTCGTGTGCTATGGTCTGGATGTTTCTGTCCTTCCAAATCTGTGTGCAGAAACTGAACACCTAAAGTGATATTATGAAGAGGTAAGGATATAGCAAAGTTGTTATGTTATGAATGAGCTACTGTCCTTATACAAGATGTCCGTGAGTGCTTGTTAATCCTCAACATGGTGTGAGGACACAACAACAAAACTCCAGTGAGCCAGGGAGCCTCACCATATAACAACTCTTTTAGCACCTTGATCTTGAATCCCTAGCTTCTAGACATATGAAGAACAAACCTCTGTTTTTCTTTATAAATTATCCAGCTTGCACTGTTGTGCTTATCAGCTTATATGTACTAAGACTTGTGTTCATCACTATTATACAGAAATGCAATAGGACTATTCTGATCTCATCCTAATGATTCAGTAGTTCTAGAAGACTTCTATAATATCTTGTTTTTAGATACCTTGAGTTTCCTCTGTACATAGTCTTGCCATACACAATGCAATTCAATGGAGGAACATGAGTCTTTTTCAACAAATAGTATAAACATCTATTAGCCAAAAATGAAAAGTAAAAATTAATTTTGACCTAAATCTCACACTTCATAAAATAGTTATCTCAAAACTATGGTCTTACATGTAAACAATACAACTATATCTCCTATAGGCAAGTAAAAAGAGGCATGTTTAAAATCTAGAGCTAAGCAAGTTGTTCTCAGAAACAATACCAAAAGTATAATCCATAGAGTGGAAACCCATTCCAATGGGCTTCATCATACAGAGAGGGTACCTAACATAGGCCTAGAACCTAGAAAATACACTTTTGGTTAGAGAACCTTCTCTTTTCAGATGGCAATGACCTTTGGATGACTCAGAAGGCATTATGGTTCTGAGAAGAAGTGACAGAAGAGTGCTCAGCACTGAAACATCTCTATCACACCTTCCAAAGCTCAGGGTCCATTGCAGAAGAGGTAGCAGGAAGAATGTAAGGGACAAAGGAAGGGTAGGACTCCTTACAACGTGCTCCTCCAGATAGAAAATGGCCTGGATATCCATGACCTCACAGTGCCTGACACTACCTACACCAGACCATCATAATAGGAGGAAAAGATCATGACATCAAAATAAAAGATAGACTGATTGAGAGGGAAGGGCATATCATGGACAATGGAGTTTCAAAGGGGAAAGTGGGGGGAGAGAGAATTATCATGGGATATTGTTTACAACCATGGAAGTTGTCAATACAAAAATAAATTATTTTTTAAAAATTCAATATTTGAGAAAATCCAATTGGAAAATGGTCAGTGATGCAAGTAGATATTCTACCAACAAGGATACACAGGTGGCAAACATGTGCAATTAGCATTGCCCATAATAGAAATACAAACTAGCCCCACAGTTCAATCACAACAGACCTATGCAAATGGATCAAACCAGGTATTGACAGTACACTGCATTTCTGCATAACATTTCCACTGGGGAAAAGAGCATGAAGTGCACAGGGAATCTGTTATTCCATAAAGCTTCATGTGAATCAATGATTACCAGAATAAAAGTCAATTAAACAATAGAAATAATCTAATAGTGTTATAATCTACTGGACAGCTGGTCTGTGAGCTTGAGAAATTCACCTGTGTGCACCCTCCACCTCATGAAGGCAGTAGGCATGCTGGGATTATACAGGCCCACCACAGCTTCAGGCTTTCATGTATAGTCTGGGGATCTAACTTCGTTACTCACACTTGTGCAGCAAGCACTGTACCCACTGAGCAATCTCCCCAGATTCCACAGCATGAATTTTAAATAGGTAATGTGGACATAGAAAGAAGGAAAAAATGCCATTGAAAGAGGGAAAAAATATTTTTCTCTTCTAGTATGACCTTTAATGCTATTTAAGATAAAAGATACCTGAAAACCCAACAGTGGGAGTGGAGCGAGTACAGAGAAGATGGGCAGTAGAGAAAACAAGAAGCACCATTCAAGACCCATTGGCATCTCCACTGTCTGTTCAACCAACAGACCTGTACTAGAAGTTCTAGGCACTGCAAAGACTGCTGGGCACATGTCCGAGAGGGTCTCTGCTTGCTGATGCCCCCTTCGGTGGAAGAAGACAGACAGGACAGGAATGCATAAACACGTCATTGGCAGCCAGTATTGTGGTGAAGATGAAACAGCAAAGAAACATGCTGAAGTGGTTGCCATGGACTTCAGACACAGATGTGAGTTTGGCTTCTCCAAGGAGGTGACAGTGATCTGAGCTCTGAAGGACAGCAGGAGCCTGTTGCAGAGCTACGAAGGACATGCTCTGAGGGAACATCCTCTGGAAAGGACTTTGTCCCCTGAGTAGGGACAGTCTTATTCCCAGTCTCTTATGAAAACAAAAAGTGATTGCTCCAAAACTCTATGTGGATATATATGGCATATGCAATACTACTTAAGTTTTCATCTTCTTTCTGCCCACAGTACAAGTTTGAAGTATCAGAGGCACTTTCAAGGGCGAGGAATGTTCCAGGTGAGATAGTGATTGCATATAGGCTGTCACAGAATTTCAGTGCACTCAGTTCACAAGTCACTGGGTTAAAGCTATCCTTAGGTTTGCAGAGGGGTCTCAGTAGATAAAGAATTCACTGTGTAAGCTTGAAGGATACACATAAAGAAATGCTAGCTGTGGTTGCATGAGCCTGAAATACAGTGCTAGAAGGGGGACAGCCAGGTCACCAAAGTAAACTCAGCTACAATTACATGAGAGATTACAACCTTTTAGATTGGGTCAAGTGACCTGAACTGGGGCAACAGGAAGAATATAGACTCTTTTGAAAGGGTCTGAGTGTTCAAGGAGTCTCCTGTTCTTCAAAATCTGCTTTATTCCCCACTGGATTAACAAATTGGCACCCTACCTGGTATTGTGGAGTATAAGAAATGTGGAGGAGGGGGCGAAAAGATTGTTAGAGCCACAGGTTGGGACATTATGCACAGAGATATTGCCTCCTCCTCATAACTGATGGCTGCTTCCACAATGCACAACCCACATTCCCCAACGAGGAGAGTCCCTTAGGAAGGGGGAGAACAAGGGGGAGGCTCACAATGGAACCAACATTACTGTATACATACTGTGTATGTAACAAATAATAAAAAGAAGAATTAACTGTGGGGGAAAAATAAACATTTAATGAATTTCACAAACAAAAAATATAAAAATGAGGAATGTAAAAAAAAAAAGGAAAGAAATGCAGGAAACAGAGGGTTATTGAGTTTGCAATGTAGTCTTGTGTTTTGGAAATGGCCATAAGCAGTGTGAAGCAGGTTTGCTGGATGGCTGCACGGAGAGCAGATGGAGTGGTGAAGGTGAACTGTGGCTTGCAGGGGAGACCCAGTGGAGATGCTGGGACCACAAGATGGCTACCAAAGACAGCTGCTGGACCGGGATGAAATTTTCCAGGACTATGAGCAACCTAATCTGGAGGGGCGGAATTGGAACTCCAAAGACTTGTTGCTGGTTACAATTATCAGACTTGGAGATTTATCATTGACTAGATTTGTTGGACTTGAAGCTACAGACTTTGATGTTTGCCCTGGTTGTTTTAAATCTTGAATTGGCTGAATAGTTCTTTGCCATGTCCAGTGCCATCTTTTATAGTGTAAATGCTTATTCTGTGCCATTATGGGTTTGGGGGAGATTTTTTTTTTGGCATTATGGATCAGTTAACAGATCTTACCAAAAAAATAAATAACCAAAAGCTGCGCATGGTGGCGCATACTTTAATCCTAGCACTTGGGGAGCAGAGGTAGAAGGCTCACTGTGAATTTGAGAGTACATAGTGAATTCCAGGTCATCCTGAGCTAGAGCGAGACCCTACCATGAAAAACCAAAATAAATAAATAAATAAATAAACAAAAAAAGTATAGGGATGTATGAACATCATTGGAATTGATAAAACAAACAATGGAGACTTTTTAAATTGAATGAATGCATTGTATTTTACATCAGGCATGTATCATTTTATGGAGGGCAGGGGCAGAATGTGGTGGTTTTATGCAGATGTCCCCCATAAGCTTAGGTGTTCTGGATGCTAGGTTCCCAGCTGATAGCAATTGGAATCCTGGAGGCAGTGTATTGTTGGGGGCGGGCTTATGGGTGTTATAGCCAATTTCCCAATGCCAGTGTTTGGCACACTCTACTGGTCTTGTTGTCCACCTGACTGGCCAGGAAGTAATTTCCACCCTCTGCTCATGCCATCATTTCCCCTGCCATCCTGGAGCATCCCCTTGAGTCTATAAGCCAAAATAAACCCTTTTTGCCCAAAAGCTGCTCTTGGCTCAGTGATATCTACCAGCACTGAGAACCTGACTGCAACAGGAAGATAAGAGTATAGAGAGGGCAGGAGACCAAAGGAAGGGAGTGCCATCTGAGCACTGGGCGAGGTTGTCACCCATGCTGCGGTGAGACTTTCTGAGGCTATGGCTGCCTGGTGGATCTTCATGCTCCTGTATGTAGTCCCTCACTCATGCTCTGAAAGGAAGCCCAGTAAACTCACTGCTTCACCATAGTGAGTGCTGGTGGAATGAGACCTTAATCTATTGGTGGGCCCTGCCTGGGGGAGCAAGTGATCATTTGCTTCTCCCCAGAAAAAAGTTCACACAACCACACACAGTTGAACACACATACATACATGCATGCACACTATACACACATGCCAAAACATGACACAAATTAAAAACTTTTAAACTGCCTTTGACTCTAGCTAGCCTTCATTCAAAAAAGCTACTTTGTCGTAATTAATTCTGCTACTGCTGTAACACTGTGGGGCACAACCCCATAACCATTTTATTTTCTTATTTTATCATGTGACTCAGCAGTAAGCCATAGCTCCAAGCCATGGCTTTGTTGTAAGGACCTCACTGGGCAAGGACTTCTCCAGAGATCAAGCGACATAGCTGCCCTTACCTGTAGTTTCATAAATATTCTAGAATCAGAAAGAGACCATAAAAATCAGTTTAAGAATACAGAAAAAAATGAGTCATGAGGTTGGTTCAGATGACTGATTAAGTCTGACAACTTTGAAATCTGGATACAAACTCAAAAATAAAATCAAAGTAGCATAAAATTTAATAATCTTCCCTTTAATGCACATCTAAGCCAACAATCTTATTTCATCAATTAAAAATGTAGGGCTTAGAACAATTAGTTAGTTCCTTGATACTATCTAGTAAGTTACCAGAGTCGCACAAGAAGGCTCATCGAGCTTAGCACAATCTCTGATGGATTCTCAAATACTTTTTCTTCTGCTGGGTTGAACCCAGGGCCTCATGCATGTGAGGCAAGCACTCTTATGCTGAGCACTTTCCAACTGTCCTTTCCCTCTTTTATTTATTTTATTTTGTGACAGGTTCTCAATAATTTACCCAGACTGGTTTTGAATTCATCCTATACCCCAGGCAAGCATAGAACATGTGATCCTCCTGTCTCAACCTCCCATCAACAACACTGATTGTTTGGAGACAACAATCAATAAATTTGTAATTTAAACTGGAAATATTTGAATAGGGGGGAAAGGCTATGAATTGATATCACTAAAGATCAAGAAATGCTCTAACGCTAAAACGACACCACAAGAAGGAACAAGAATAAGGAACAAAAGTAGAGAAAGCCTGTTCCCTATCAAACACAGTTAGGATGGCCCCAGAAGAGCCCCTCTGCCTGGTCAGCCTCAAGAGGGAAGGGGCTGCAGACACTCCAAAGTACAGGTATGTAAGCCGCATGAGTACCTTCTCCCAAGCCCCAGCACGGGTACGGGAGCCACGTGAGGACCTTCTACCAAGACCCAGCACGGGTATGGGAGCCACGTGAGGACATTCTATCAATGTATGGAAGTCACAGCAAAGAAATTTTTTCAAGACACAGCATCAGGTATAGAGAAACTCAGTGAGGGTCCTCCAAAGGCTCTTGTTGAGCTGCTGAGATGTTTTATTTTTAAAAATATGTGAAAAACATGTTGGTAAGGATATAACCAATGGGAATAGATAATTAAGTTGAAGCTTTTAGCACTTATAACACACCACATGTGCACACACAGAGAGAGAAAGAGATTCCTCTATCTGAAAGCAAGCAAAAATAAATAAATAAAAACAAAAATTTGCCAATACTAAATACCCTCCTGAGGATACATCAAAGGAAAAAAACTCTCACAAGTGTGTCAAACCATGTAAGCATCTTCATAACATTATTTTTATATTATCATCAAACGTAAAAAAATAAACTCTCAAGTATCCAGAGACAGTAGACAGGAGAAAATGCTATTATCAGACATGCCATGGAAAAGTGTACAGAGTTTTATCTACAAGTAAAAGTGATCGAAAACTACACATAGCAAAATTGATTGTGGAATATAATTATTGGTATAAAAAGCAAGTTACAGAAGAATACAATGTGACATCATTTTTATTTTATTTTTTCTTTTCGAGGTAGGGTCTCACTCTAGCTCAGTCTGACCTAGAATTCCCTATGTAATCTCAGGATGGCCTTGAACTCACAGCAATCCTCCTACCTCTGCCTCCCAAGGGTGGGACTAAAGGCATGCGCCACCACACCTGGCTGTGACATCATTTTTATAAAGTTCCAAGACAAAGCTAAAAACATTCTAAACTATCTTCAAACACAAGGGAAGACAATAGTGAGCACAAAGCTTCAGAAGGAAGCTGGGAAGTAAAAATTGGATAGATGGGGAAGGCATAGTCAGTGGGACTCATCATTTCCATTAGATGGAAGATGAATCCACGCAGGTTTAGTTTCATGGGCCAAACATTATTGCATAATAAACAAATGGTTAAATGTACCACTTCCTTGTCTGTTCCTTTTTTTCTTTACTTTTCTTTTCTTTTCTTTTTTTTTTTTTTTTTTTTTTTTTTTGCTTTTGCTTTTGCTTTTGCTCACAAGGTATACTGAGAAAATAATACAACTCCCAAAACAGCTCCTTACTTTTTGGAACTCCCAGAATAAATTCTGATGAAAATGAAATGATTTTCATAGGGAAAAAAATTTTAAAAATTGAAATGTTGCCTATTGTGATAGTTTGAATCAGATGTCCCCCACAAACTCATGTGCTTTGAATATTTTGTCCCCAGGCTGAAGGAACTTTTGGAGGTGGATGGATCCTTACTGGAGGAAGTAAGTGTGTTGTTGTGGGTGGCCTTGTGGGTGTTATAGCCAGCTGCCCCTTGCTAGTGTTTGGCTCAGTCTTCTGCTGCTGTTGTGTACTTGATGGTGCCAAGGAGATGGTGCCTAGCCTCTGCACTACCATCTTTTCCCTGCCCTCATGAATATTCCCCTCAAGACTCTGAGCCAGAATAAATATTTTTCCACCCATCAGATACTTTGCTTTGGGTACTTTACCCCAGAAACAAAAAGGTAACTGCAACAAACTGTGAGTCCACAAATACAAAAGGCATAGGAGAATTTGATTTCTTTCACTTGAGCTATTAGAACATATATTGTCTTCCTCATAGCAAAATGTAAAATGCTGAGATGCTTCTCAGATGGTGAAAGAAAAATCAGAAAGAATGGCCTGCATCTGTTAATGTTCTTATAGAAAGAGACATTAAAAAAAAAAAAAAAAACTTTGGGCTGGAGAGATGGCTTAGTGGTTAAGCGCTTGCCTGTGAAGCCTAAGGACCCTGGTTCGAGGCTCGGTTCCCCAGGACCCACGTTAGCCAGATGCACAAGGGGGCGCACGCGTCTGGAGTTCGTTTGCAGAGGCTGGAAGCCCTGGCGTGCCCATTCTCTCTCTCTCCCTCTATCTGTCTTTCTCTCTGTGTCTGTTGCTCTCAAATAAATTAATTAATTAATTAAAAAATAAAAAAAAAACCTTTAAATCTGAGGAGCTAAAAATGGGCAGAGAACTCTAAAGCATCTTTTCAAAGCAGAAACAAAGCAAACTGAAGTTAAGGATATGATTTGACAAAATTGTACATTACCTATATTGTAAATAGCACACACTGTAAATGGCATACCCTGTGAACAGTACATACTGCAAATGGCCCACACTGTGAATGTCACACACTGTAAATGGCTCACACTGTAAATGGTGCACACTGTGAATGGCCCACACTGTAAAGGACCCACACTGTAAATGGCCCACACTCTAGAGGGCCCACACTGTAAATGGCTCACACTGTGAATGGCCTACAGTGTAAATGGTGCACACTGTGAATGGGGCACACTGTGAATGGCACACACTGCAAATGGCTCACACTGTAAATGGTGCACATTGTGAATGGTGCACACTGTAAATGGTGCACACTGTGAATGGCCCACGATGTAAATGGTTCACATTGTAAGTGGCTCACACTGTAACTGCCCCACACTGTGAATGGTAAACATTGTAAAGACACACACTGTGAATAGTACACCCAGCAAATGGCAGGATGCACAGAAGGGTTAATTGACATGTGCAAAGTCACTGGCCACAAAATAAGCTGGTTCTACCTGCAGCTCACTCACCATAGGCTAGCATAGCTGAAGTGCTTTTGCTACATTCACCAATACTTATCTTGATACTATAATAAGGCCCATGTTTTAGTTGAGAAAGTGAAACAGAGAGAAGTTGGGTAATTTGTTCTGTGCTGTTCACCTGGGAGATGCTGAAGGGACAGTCAAGACCGGCAGTGTAACTCGAATCCACACTCTTCATGGGTATTCTAGTGACCTCGCTCAAATTCATATGCCCTGGCATTCTACAGTGTCTAAATGCTGGAACCTGGATTCAAACTCAGTGAGTTTTCTCACTGTTAGAACTATACGAGATACCTCCCTTAGCACACCAGAACACACCATTCCTGCCCTAAGTATACTTCAGTGAGGATATAATGTAGATGATTATGTCCATTAGATAACCAGTAAGGTTAACAATCCATCAGATACACACAGTCACACATGGATTCCCATGCTCAAAGCAGCCGTGTGATCCAGGAAAAACTGACCCCATGGGGACTCCAAATGAGGCTGCCCTTTCTGTCCATGCATGTGACAGTGAATCCTCTTGTTTTCATTACCACTCTGTAGGGCAAAGATACACTCTAATCCCCAACCAGGTGTATATCTATGGAATTGTATCTAAGCCCATCTGCTTTGCAATGAGGTTACAGCTCTACCAGAGACCTCATTCATTCTGATGTTTCTTCTGACTGCCAAACATTCTCACTGCCTCCTGGTCACAGTCATTATTATCCAAAAAATGTTCTGGAAAAGCTAAGAGTTGGATAGTTTTGCCAGACAGTAGAGGTACTAATTTATCTCCCTTCCCTACAGTCCCCATGACTCCAGAGCCTCACTTTGCCTGTCCCCTTGGCCAGGGTCACACATTTAGTAGCATGATACACAGTCATGATGGTGGCTGAGGCTCTATTATTAAAGAGAGATTAAAACAGCTGTACATTATGCTGAAGCACTCACTCTTCCCTTGACAAACAGACGGTCCTGGATTACAAGCAGCACTTGACCATTTAAATCACGACAACAACCAGATTTAACCAGCTGGGCCATATTCTCCTAGGCACTGCCTGTTGACCTCCTCAGTCGCAGCTGCTCAAATGAAATTCTCATTAGACAACTTATTTTCAGAAGCCAAAAGGACTCTCTGATTAAATATATGTATTTAGATATAGAAGTCCTTTTTAAAGTATTCATTTTCTGACAACTGTCGCTTATGCTGGAGCCCAGCTACCCTGGCAACAAGATGGGTAACACAAGGATAACTAAAATTCATCACTAAAGCCAGTGGAAGGACTTTTACCATGTAAGCACTGTAACCTCAAAGACTTTTTGTGTGCTCTACAAGTACATCAGCATCAACAGTGCTCTTGAAGAACGAACCTATGGGCATTCCATGCATGGACCCATCTACCTACCCTCCAGCCACCTTCCTACCTGTCCAACCCACCCCCCAATATGTCTGTCTATACCACTGAAGGGTGAATGGACAAACACAGAAGGCTTACCTGTCCTCTGTCAGCCCTACTGTCAGATGGTCATTTCTGACAGAACACCACTTTTCATTGGGGTTTCTGGCATCAAGTGGAATCATTACTCAGGGAGAGGGTATTTCTTGAAGAAATGGCAGGTTAAAACTCTGGACAATAAGTTAGTGGGTCAAAACATCTGCCTGGAAAGTTCTGTTTTGTGTGTAAAATATTCATTTTAAATTGACCATCATGAGCATCTCAAAAGAGTCTACATATGTGAGGGGAATGAGAGGAAGGCATTTAGTTTGACAAAATCAAAACATTCTCCAGACATAAGCAACTCAGGCAAGCTCATCATGTGTTATGTCAGCCACACAGGATTGCCAATCACCTAATTCTAGGCTATAGCCTCAAGCTGTAGCAATGGGGAAGGGGAGCAGAAATGCATGTGCACTGCCCTGTCCCATGAGACAACGCATCCCAAATGAGATGTTCCTGCAACTTCAAGGGTGAAATTTTAGTTGAACTGTTCTACCTCCTCAGACCTACAGTACAATTATTTTAGAATCTGAAATCTATCCTTAGTTTAATGACCTTTTCCATATTGATCTGTTCTCCCATTATGATATTCTGTCCTATCATAAATATCCAGCAGATATTTAAAATTAAGATTCAAGTTCCAAATATCAAACTCAGAATGGAAAATAGGAATCCTCCCTGCTCTAATGTGCAGACCATGTTTGTCCACTGCTGTCTCCCATTAGCTACATTACCACATTCCTATATGTCCAGAGTTAAGACCTCTGAATTAAGAGCGCGAGCACGCCCACTCTCTCCCTCTCTCTCTCTCTCTCTCTCTCTCTCTCCCTCTCTCTCTCTCTCTCTCTCCCATTCTTGTGGGTCTCCACACTTAAATACTTTCCTGAAAATCCCATCACATAGTATTTTTTATATCCATGCCCTTCTTTCTCCTTTCTGCTGCTCCAGTTCAGGCTCTATTATCTCTAGCCTGGAACAATTTCCTGAATGTCACTCCCAGCTTCCATCCCTCCTATACAGTACTGCCAGATTAACTTTCCCAAAAGGAAATTCAATCCACCTTTCCTTAGCTTAAAAAAAAATCATCAGCAGTTCCTCACTGCCTTCAACAAAAAGTCCAAACTATTTAGCCAGAAATCAACTGCCACCCCATGATCTGAATACAACCTAATTTTTCAGTTTTATATCCCATATCCTGGCCATCTGAAAGCTTTCTGTCTATTCTTTGTGCCTAAATGTCTCTCCCCTCCATTTTCAATACTAATTCTTTCATTTTTCTAATGTGAGTTAGAACTCCTCTCCCTGTAGAAACTCTCATGGCTTCATAGGCAGGAGCAATCACTTTATTTCCAAAACTCCCAAAACATTATATCCATGTAAAACTTTGCTATTACTATTACACACTGAACTGAAGTTCATGAGCTATATGTCAGTCCTTTCACTAAAATATGAACTGTTTAAAGTTAGATACTACTATGTCACTCATTATGGATATACAATATCATCTAGAATTGGGTTCTTAACCTGGATTCACAGACCCCAAGAGACATGGAAGGGCAGAATGTATCCATTCTTTACACTTGCATGGCAGACAAATCTTTCCCTCACTAATCTCAGGTTGAAATTTTGCATGTCCTTAAGTTATGGGTACAAACAACAGACTTTTATGCCTGTGTTGTCACAACCATGAGAAATGGCTATTTTTTATATAACATGGTATTTGTTGAAGTATCTCAAAATATCTCCTTTGGTTATCACTGCTTCAGAATAATGACATTATTGGGACCTACATTAGCTCTTATCTTAATGCATTGGTAAATTATTATACTCTACGTTACCACAATGTTTTAGTTAGCATTTCATGTTAAAATACTAAAACAATTCAAACAAAATAATTTTCTGTAGTTATAAAGATTTTACTTTATGCATTTATAATAGTTCTAATAATGGAGAAATGGGCTTCACTAGGATAGCAAAGGGATTCATAGATGAAACCCGGACAGAACACAAAAGTCAGCAACCCATCCTGAACACAGGTTCCTATTTCATATATGCTCCAAAATGACCTGATTATATAATTTAATAGTCTAGCTATGGATGTAAGGAGCAAATCAGAAATTATTTGCAATTAGCAAGAAATAAGTCAGCAATTCAATATTGAAGAAGAAACAAGCATGCCCACACACATATAATTGCCAAAATATGTGTTTACATGGATATATAACCATGTAAATATGTATATGTATATATCATCAGAACTGTGAAAGTTACTAACAGCTGAGATATAATCATAAAGTCAAAAAGTCCTGGTTACCTCAGTGATCTCTAAAGGAATCATTATATTAAAGTCTTGATGATATAATGAATATTTATAATATGATCATCATTACACAGACACCTCAAATTCACACAGTTTACAAAAGAGACTTGAATATTCATTATTAGATTTAATTCTCAAAGTGTTTGAGTTACCATATTAGCTAATACTACTACGTCAAATTCTATGACTCAGCTTGAAGAACTCACTCAGGGTTGCCTAACTGTTAGGCATATGCTACTGCTCCTGATCTACCCCAAGGTATCAAAATGGTCTACACCTTCCACTATATAATCTGGTTAGTCAAACAGGGAAGCAAACAATAATTTTTATATAAATTTCTACTAAAATTAAAATGAGTGTCTGAATTCTAAGAGGTATGAAATCCAGCTAGATGGAAACCCTTTCATCAAAGCCCAGTGTCCCTACAGTGTCAATGACATCTGTATTTAACCTAAGAAACAGTAACAGATTCAGAACTGCTGAAGGCTCTGCATTTTAAAGCCTGAAAGAATGAAAGAACATGCATAGTATAGCAACCAGAAACCTGCTTCATTGTGTTTAGCAATGTTCCCTCACACACTCACAAAAAGAGGCTAAGAAAGGGAAGCTGCAACAGAGGCCACGTGTGGAAGTGCTCCCCTTGACATTTCTCTATTCTGCAAGATTTGTGGTAAAAATAAAATTTACCAATGTAGAACAGTCATAAAATGAAAGAGAAATGCATTACAAATACATTTTTGCTTTTGAAGTGTGTGATTATTTTCACAAAGTAACAGTCAACCAAAAGAAAATAAAGGAGAAACAAACCCACTGAAGTCATGTTAGGAAAAGTCCCTTTCTACTTATCTTCAGGGTGACTGGCTATGGTCTGTGCAAATCTTTGAGGTGTTATTATAAGAAGCCAATAATGTGGCAAAGTGTTGAACACTGGAGCTCTCTGCTTAGTATTGCTCACTGATGACAGTCCAGTATGGTGTCACCATAGTAACCTGTGTGTAACTTTTTCCTAGCTGGTGGCACTTAGGCCTTTCTGGCCCTGGGGATCCTGGACCCTTAAGGGCTAAGTCCTGGAAGAGCTGTGGACAAGCCCAGCTGCTAGGGCACATACCATGCTTGGGGAGCCTGGCAGCTAGCGCACATACCCTCATGCTCTGTCCGAGTCATCTCCTCCAGCTTCTTCTGCTTCAGAGTGTCCACCACGTCAGCAAGGCTCCCTTTGCGGCGTTCTGGGGTTCCAAAAGTAACACTGGTCATCATCTCTCGGTCCCGACTCCCTTCGTCAGGCTTATGTGGTGAGGTAGAGGTATTTCGGAAGGAATATAGGGAACATAACTTATTATTCTCTGACTCCTAGAAAGATAAAATAGAATAAAGCCATAAGAACATTTTTTGGTAAGGTACTGCAGTAAATTCCCTAACTCAGGACAGCACTTGTTATAAATAAACTGTATTAGCCAGAATAAGGTACAGAAACCAACTTAGGCAGACAAAATATAATTCTGATTTTAAAAATGTTAAATTTTAGGCGGGTGTGGTGGCACATGCCTTTAATTCCAGCACTCGGGAAGCAGAGGTAGGAGGCTCACCAAGAGTTCAAGGCCACCCTAAAACTATGTAGTGAATTCCAGGTCAGCCTCGGCTATAGTCAGACCCTACCTCAAAAAAAAAAAAAAAAAAAAAAATTTTAAAGAAGCAATTAAATACCAAAGCAATATCTCTGAAACTGCAGATTTAAATGTTGAATTTTTGAAATTATAAAACAAACTGAGTGGCTCACAAACAGATGCCTCACCCTCTCACTCACTCATGATCTTAGTCTTTGGATGCTCAGCATCATGGAATAGTTATTAGGGTTGATAAAGTTTTTTTTTTCCCCCTCTCAACTGGGTACTTTGCTCAGCAGTGCTCTTCCCACGTCTCCCCAGCCCTCACTCCCCACTACCCCCCCCACACACACACACACGAAAATCCATTTCCTTTAGAAATGGTAGAAAGGTTCATTTCCATATCCAATGTTCACTGTTTGCTGGAAAAAAAATAAATAAATACATCTAAACCCATGCCAAAAAGTTAGACTATTTTTGTGTGCTTGAGCTTAATAATTTCTTACTAGCTATACATCTGCCCGAAGACTCCTCTATCCCTTATCCTTACTGGTGATGCTCCACCCACAGTAAAACATTTTTCATGTGGCATTTTAAAACTTTTTAAACACAAGCAACAAAACCTTACTGTAGAAACATTTACACAAGAATTACTTCACAGTACACAGAAGTTAGCTAACTGGTAGGAGGGACAGATCCACCAAGGGTGGAGGGAAAACAAATCTAAGGTTAGAAATAACAACCATAAAAGTTTTGGCTTTTTTTTAACCTTTTTATTGACAACTTCCACAATTATAGACAATAAAGCATAATAATTCCCTCCCCTCCACCACATTCCCCTTCACAAGTCCATTCTATATCATATACCCTCCTCCTCTTAATTAGTAAAATCTTTAACATTATTTAGCAATCGCTTTGAAAGGGTTGCTATCTTATTTGCCAGTGATATTGAGTATGAGTTTTCATGTTTTTGCTTTTGTTTTATAATTTCAAATAGGCAATGTTGCATTCACCGGCAATCAATGTGTTTTGACTGATAAAAGAGGCTTAATAAACACTCCCTTAGGGGGAAAAGGCAGGTGAATAACAATAACAAAGAGTTTTAGGGGATAAAGAGATGGTTTAGCAGTTAAGGCATTTGCCTGCAAAGCCAAAGGACCTTGGTTCAATTCCCCAGGACCCATGTAAGCCAGATACATAAGGTGGCACATGCATCTGGAGTTCATTTGCAGTGGCTGAAAGTCCTGGCGTGCCCATTCTCAACCTCTCCTTCTCCCTCTCTCTCTCTTTCATCTCTCTCTGTCTCTCTCTCTGCCTCCTTCCCTCTCTCACTCTATCAAATAGATCAATAAATAAAATTTTAAAATAAAATTCAAAGTGTCAGGAAAAGAATATTTAATAACTCTCTGAATCAGAACTGAGGGTTGGAGACTACTATTACATGGCCATAACCCTCAAGGTAGTCTTGCTGTCACTTTATCTGAACAAAAGTATTCTCTCTCTTGATTAAAAATTAAAGTGAAATATCTAGTCTTCAGAAGCTTTAAAACCCTACCGACTCTGAGACCCTTCACAAAGAAGCCTGGCTAGTGTTAACCACAGAGCAGGTAAAACCCTTGCCTCGGATGTCCAAGGCACTGGGTGCAATCCCTAGAACTGAAAAATCAAAGAAATAAGTAAATAGATGAAAAAGTATGAGGCAAGAATGAAAGAGTTGGTCATTTTGAAAAGTTGGTAATGGGGCTAGAGAGATGGCTTAGCGGTTAAGTGCTTGCCTGTGAAGCCTAAGGACCCTGATTTGAGGCTCGATTCCCCAGGATCCACCTCAGCCAGATGCACAAGAGGGCGCACACATCTGGAGTTCGTTTGCAGTGGCTGGAAGCCCTGATGCGCCTGTTCTCTCTTTCTCTCTGCCTGTTTCTCTCTCTGCCTGTCGCTATCAAATAAATAAGAATAAACAAAAAAATTTTTTTTAAGTTGGTAATGGTTGGGGGAGATAAGGAACATGGACTCTAAGGCAGGAAGTGTCACCTAGAGTAATGAGGTAATGACTGTGCTCAGCACAGGCCAGGCGCCAGGTGTCACCGTCATTAGGATAAGGTAGAATGGACCCGATTTTAACATCCAGTGAGATGGAGCTTCCAGAAGTGGCGTTTAGTCAGCAGCACCACAGAGGAGCTGAGGGAGAATGATCTAGGGATGGTGCCTGAGGGATTGTGGAGTTCAAAAAAAAAAAAAAAAAAAACATTTTTAGGAGCCCTGAGCTGACTTAAATAGTGTGAACCTTGTGAATGCTCTAAAAGCCACTGAACTGTATACTTTAAATGGATAAAATGTGTGGTATGTGTATTATATTTCAGTAAATCTGGTTAAAATATTATGAGCTAAATCTTTGCCTTCTCTGCACTGGTGGAACTCACATAATGCCTAGAACAGTGATGCACCATGTAATTGAGCTGAAATAACTCAAAAAGAATAAAATAATCCGGGCAAGGCAGCAAAGAGGGCTCTCCTCACCACCTTGCTCTTAGGCCTCCTCTGTTCCTCAGGAAAGATTTATCATCTCAATTAATGATTACCATTATTCCATGGAGTGAGGGAAAGAACCCCTTCTTTTAGAAGCCTGTAGCAGTTAAGATATGGCTCCTTGAAATAGGCAGTTCATTCTCCACTTTGTACACAAATGCTCAGAGATCTGGCAGCTGCCAGTACCTTGTGGACGCTGAGTAAACTCCACACCGATACCTGATGGAAGCGATGATAGATCAGACATCATCACTTCACCAGTTGTTTCACTTTAGTCAAATGTGAAGTGTTCTTGTATGGTAGTATCAAAATAAAAACTTGAACTTTGGCTCAATCCAAGAGAGTAACCACCAAGTCAACAGTAGAATGTGGACATGCTTGCCAACAAAGGACAACACTGGCCATAATGAAGATCTTCCTAGCCCTGCTAAGTGTAGACTGAAGGATGCTAGGAGAAGCTCTCCAGACTGGGTACCATTCTCATTTGTGTCTTCACAGAGTACCATTTTCCCTCAGGATAATGTTCAAACAGCCATGTACTTCCTGTCACTTACTGGTTACACTCTGTTCCTTATGGATGGTCATGGCAGTGAGACCCCTGCCATCCTGTGCCACAGACATAAGCATTGATTCTGTATTATAGTGACCTGACGACCTCTTGGATTTCCCCTATAATCTGACCCAAGTGGCTGCACTACCATGTTCTAGGAGCAGGAAAGCCACAAGAACTGCTTGTAGCATGACACCAACACAGGCAGGAAGTAAAACAGTAAGTGGCTGATACAGTAGAAACATGGAAAGGGGGAAAGGGGCAGAAATGTACCTTTCATAGCCATTACTTTATTTAAAAAGTCAGTGAGAGTTTTAATATATAAGCACACTGTAATTTGGTCCCATTCCCATTAGGTTTTTTGTTCACTTTTGTCCCCTCTCCTCTGGCCCCATTCCACTGAAGGCCCTCTTCTTTCAAGGTAGTCCTTCCTCTATTTATTGCCTCGTTCCTTTTGTTCTCCTCCATCACTTTTTAATGTCTAAAACTTAATAAATACTGCTCTTTCATAACAGAGGCCTAAATATAAAATTCATTAGAGTAAAAGTGGCACATAAATCAATATACCTTTTTATGTTATCTAATAAGAAGTCAGTACTCCAAAAATTTTTTTAAAAAAAGATTTTCAACCACCCCCCCCCCACAAAAGGGGTGGGAGATATCATTTCTAGGTAAATTTTTGTAAGGAAAAAAAGGCACGTTCAATTCCCAACCAATTGAGACAAATGTCCTAGGATGTCCCACAGTGGCCAGCTAAGAAAAGACTAGAGAAACTTCCGAGAGCTTCTCAAGCTTTCAGCATGGAGAACAGCCTGGAAGGCATGGTAAAATACAACTTCCACCACCCACTCCTGCCTCACCCTGGATGGACCTGGGAAAGTGAGTACTGACAAACACTGCAACTCCAAGGCCCAGATCCTAAGCCCTGTGGAAAACACTGCTCCCCAAGAAGGCAATGAAATAAACGGGGTTGGCCTTGACATTACTATGAAAACACAATTATGAAAAAAATTAAGAAATCTAGTTAGTTGTAATTTTAAAAACTTAAATTCCTATTTTGAAACAACCAGAGGCATGGGGCTGAACACATAGAATTCAGGGCATTGTTTCAATCACAAGTCATTTATGATAGATTTTTCTTTTTCTCAGCATCCAACTTTAATCACACCACCAAAACTAACAGTAAAAAATTCTTCAAAATATCACTGAAAAGGATTCTTCCAGCCCCAATACTAGGACTAAGGCAATGTTGGTTCAGCTTAACTGAAAATCAATAAAACACAGTACATAAACTGTATACAGAGGACTGAGAAAGCTCATGGTAGTAGTAAACAAACAATCATTCGTTGCTAGAAAAGCAATTTTCACAAATCAAGAGTTGTAATTGGGCTAGGGAATGTCTCAGTGGTTAAAAGTGCCGACTAGTATAGATCTCTAGTCCCATGTGAAGCCTAACACAGTAGCTCACACATCTGTGGGCAAAATGGGAGGTGGAGCCAGGAGAATCCCAGAAGCTAGTAGGCCAGCCAGTTTAAAATTCTATTTTAAACAAGGTAGAGGGCCTGGACTGACACTACAAGGTTGTGATCTGACCTCTGACCTCCACATGAACACCAAGGTGTCCTCCCTCCCTCTCTCTCTCTCTCTCTCTCTCTCTCTCTCTCTCTCTCTCTCTCTCTCTCTCACACACACACACACACACACACACACACACACACACACACACACACATAATTTTCATTAAGATGTTCTCAGTGCCTAAAGGCGTAGAAAAGTAAATCATCTAATGTCAAGCCTCCCTCACTGTGTGCAACTGTGAGGAAGTACTGAAATCTTTGTACCTCTGCATGTCCCATTACCTTCCTTAGAATGTCCCATCCAGCCCACACTGGAAAATCCAGATCAAACTGCTTTTCATCCTTAAAGTTCCCCTCAACTACATAGGGGATAACTAATCTGCTGCTCCCAGCCAAGCCCCAAAAAACTTCCTCACAAACACGAAGTTTCCATTTAATAACATATTAGAATATGCCATCCATCATAGTTGGCATGTAATGGCAATATTGACAATTTAATTTTAACCCTTGAAGCTTAGGATCATGGTTTGGGAAGCTTCTAAGCACCTGCAGAGCAAAAAAAAGGTCTAGAAAGATGGGCTGAAGAATGAGACACAACTATTCATCAAACATGTCAAAATAATTAAAAATTAAAGCTAAGGGTAAAGAGCTGCTTAACAAGCACAAGATTATATGAATAAAATATTTGGAACTCGCATGTTAAGAGAGAAGTGACTGGTGATGTAGCTGCACGTGGCCGTCAAACCTGCCCTGCACAAAGAGACTACAGAGTCCATACAGTCTTCTCACAAGCAAACTATGCATGCATATATTAAGTCTACTTTCCTTAACCTATGCCCCTTTATAGATGTTTTCTTCCTTATTTGAGAGATACTAGGATACTTATAAAGGTAATTGTGTGATATTGTTGTTGCAGTTACTATAAACAGCAACTAGTATGCTTTAAATGAGAAAACTCACTCAAGGTATGTTATTCATACCTTATAAAGAAACTACATACCAGAGCCAAATTAAGATTTGTCAAATCCATTTGTTCCTTGATAAAGTAGGTATTCTATAGAAAAGTCCTTCAAGGCCAGTCTAGAAGACAGGGGAATAGATTTGTTTATTTATCATAAACACAAGCCTTCAGGACTCCTCTCTGAGCCCAATTTCCTTTCTTCACTGAATCTTGTCTAGTACCCTTCCCAATTTTGAGGATTTTACTACAAAAGTCTTCAAATTTCTTTCAAATAACAAATACACATGATGGGCTTAATGGGAAATTCTTGGTAACCTAAAAAAATGTGCACAGTATCTCCAGATTCTGATTTAAGTATTACAACTAGAATAAGTATAAACACATTAAAAATAATTTTCAGGGGCTGGAGAGATGGCTTAGTGGTTAAACACTTGCCTGTGAAGCCTAAGGTCCCCAGTTCGAGGCTCGATTCCCCAGGACCCACGTTAGCCAGATGCACAAGGGGGCACATGTGTCTGGAGTTCGTTTGCAGTGGCTGGAGGCCCTGGTGCACCCATTCTCACTCTCTGCCTCTTTCTCTCTCTCTCTTTCTCTCTGTTGCTCTCAAATAAATAAAAATAAATAAACAAAAATAAATAAAAATAAAAATAATTTTCAGACTGGAGAGATTGCTCAGTGGTGAAGGTGCTTACCTGCAAGCCTAAGGACCCAAGTTTGATTCCCCAGTGCCCACATAAAGCCAGATGCACAAGGTGGTGCATGTGTCTGGGGTTCATTTGCAGGGGCTGGAGGCCAGCCCTAGCACGCTCGGGCTCATGCTCATGCTCTCCCTCTCTCCTCTCTCTCCCTCCCTCTTTTTCTCTCTCATTCTCAACAAGTAAATAAATAAATAAAGTTAAAAAATGATTTTCATAGGCTATGGTGTTCATGAAAGAACTGTCCATCATTCATCTATCTATTTATCTGTCAGTATTTACATTTTCAGAAAAGAAAAATCTAAGCACCACGTATTCCCAGGAAGTCTAATTCTATCATAAGGTACCCAGTGTCATTAGTTCTGAAACCCTCCCCCTGCAAACACACCTTGGATGACAGCCCAGTGACAACCACAGAGCTCATTCTTGCTCTTTGCAGAGGGATAGAGAAGTGGAGATTTGTTTTCTCTCAACTTCCAAATACAAAAAACACGAAGATGATTAACTTGATCCTTGACCATTTTTTTTTTCATCAAAGAAAACTAGTGAGAAGTGTGTACTCATATTACAAGCAAAACATATTAGTAAGAAATCATAAACAAAAGGTATCATTGGAAAGGCAAATTAATATAACTAAAAGCTAAATATTAACCATGAATGAATGTGCAAAAATACCCTCATTTGCTCATGGACATGCATTTGTTTAATTCCAGCTATCTTCTTATGCGCGCGCGCGCGCACACACACACATACACACACACACACACACACACACACACACACACACACAAATTCCAAAACAAATATAACTGTCACCCAGTTGTTCAGATTCTTTGTTGTGTTCTAAGTAGATGAATCTCTTCTATTACACCACTATAATCGATTTGTGCCTGAAAAAATATCCATTTTTTAAAAGTTGGACAAATTTCACAATATTGTATTAGAGGTGCCCTCAACATACTAGTGGTGGAAATAAATCAGAGTTAACATATAATGAAAGAAAAAGTTTACACAATAATTTCCAATCATTTTATTAAATAAGGTTTTCAATTTTCTAGGATGTTAATGAAATATACAGAAGGTAAATGAAATGCATAATTATTTATTTCTAATTTCAACCTGATTATAAAATTTTATTAACAAAGGCTTGTAACTTATACCTTGGATCCAAGAATATACTTACACAAAGTTATATTATTGAAACATTAGCTACAAAAATAATGCCTAGGGGCCAGGAAATGTAATAGCACCAAAATAATGTTTAAGAAGTTAATATTATAAAACAATATGTCTTCTCATTGAAAGCTTTCTTATTGCAAAGAATAAGACTAAATTTCTTGAAAAGTGAGGAAAAGTTCTTATACCAAAGAACAATTCAACAATGGGACAATTTGCATTTGAAAGTAATTAAGGCAAATTGAAGGTTTGTACCAAAAAGACAAGATATATGGTGAAAGGAATAAGGTAGGGCACTTCACAGTCAGTGTAGGTGGCATGACTCCATAACCTGAGTCTTCCCTGTTAACCTCAGCAAAATTGCCCAAGCAGAAGGCTAATGTAGTCTTCATGGAGAGAAACCTTGTCCAAGTTACAGAGGTAGATCTCAAAAAGCAAAACCACATTCCTGGCTTGCTCTTCTCAAAGAAGTCCACTGTGACCAGACAACTTGCCTTCCCAAAGCAGTCCACTGTCACCAAAGAACTCACCTTCCAAAGCAGTCCACGGTCACCACAGAACTCACCTTCCCAAAACAGTCCACTGTCACCACAGAACTCACCTTCCAAAGCAGTCCACTGTCACCAAAGAACTCACCTTCCAAAGCAGTCCACGGTCACCACAGAACTCACCTTCCAAAGCAGTCCACGGTCACCACAGAACTCACCTTCCAAAGCAGTCCACGGTCACCACAGAACTCACCTTCCAAAGCAGTCCACGGTCACCACAGAACTCACCTTCCAAAGCAGTCCACGGTCACCACAGAACTCACCTTCCCAAGCAGTCCACTGTCACCAAAGAACTCACCTTCCAAAGCAGTCCACCGTCACCAAAGAACTCACCTTCCAAAGCAGTCCACTGTCACCACAGAACTCAACGTCCCAAAAAGTCCACTGTCACCACAGAACTCAACGTCCCAAAAAAGTCCACTGTCACCACAGAACTCAACGTCCCAAAGAAGTCCAGTCACCAAAGAAATCACCTTCCCAAAGCAGTCCACTGTCACCACAGAACTCACCTTCCCAAGCAGTCCACTTTCACCACAGAACTCAACGTCCCAAAGAAGTCCACTGTCACCAAAGAAATCACCTTCCAAAGCAGTCCACTGTCACCGAAGAAATCACCTTCCCAAAGCAATCCACTGTCACCAAAGAACTCACGTTCCCAAGCAGTTCACTGTCATCATAGGCCTCACCATTTCTTTTCTACTTGTCCTTAGAAGCCTCCAAATGCCTCTCATTTGATCATACAAAGTTCAGATCTTGCTGTAGGACATGTGCCTTGCTTTCTACATGTTGATTAGAATTACCAAAACGTGCAGATTTCAATAGTCTAGTTATCACATTTCATTGTGGTGATGTACTCAAAGCCAAGCAAGAAAGAAATGTATAAAGCAACTCTTATTTTGTATATGTGTGCTCATATGTTTAGGATGTGTTGATGGATGCATGTGTAAAGATGTTTGGTCCCTGTGCACATGTGTGCAAAGGCCACATGAAAGTGCAGTGTCTTCCTCCATCATTCACCTATGTGTTTCCTTGAGATGAAGTCTCTCACTGGACCTGGAGGACCAATAAACTCCAGCATTTCTCCCTTCTCTATGATCTTTCTGGCCTCTGCCCACCACAGGGCTAGAGTTAGATTTGTGTGTGGCCACACCCATCTGTTCATGGGTCCTAAGGAATCAAACTCAAGGCAAATCAGGCCCTGTCCTGTGTACTGCTTTACAGAAGAGGTCTTACCCAGTGAGCTATTTCCCCAGGCTGTATGAAAAATGAATTCTTTGCAAGAAATAAAATACTAAACCAAATAAATTGTATACTGAGAACATGCTCATGGAGATCTGTGCTATGTAGAAAATTACTAGTGTCCTGAAGTCATCTTCCACTTATTAACATTGACTAAGCTTAACAAAAAGTCTTATTTAAAAATAAGTCTTAAGCCGGGCGTGGTGGCACACGCCTTTAATCCCAGCACTCAGGAGGCAGAGGTAGGAGGATCACTGTGAGTTCGAGGCCACCCTGAGACTCCATAGTGAATTCCAGGTCAGCCTGGGCTAGAGACCCTACCTTGAAAAGCCAAAAAAAAAAAAAAAAAAAAAGTCTTAATCCATCCATTTCACTCAAACTACACCTGCTTCACTAGGCTATACCAGAATTCCTGCTGAGAATCAAGACTTTAAATAATTATCCCAAAGTAACCTTCCTCATGTGTAGAAACACTACAGACACAAACTATACTTGGATAATAGAGCAGCAAAGTCAAGAGGTGCAGAAGTCACTATGAGATGCACACTTCTGATATTCTAATAAAAAATATTCATGAAACATGGAAATATCACAGAAATTTGAGAAAAAAAATCAGGATGAATCCCTGAAAAGATAGTACTCAAGAACACTCAGAAATGCCATGGCCTGGAAATGAATGCCTGCCATGGAGGTTGTTAAGAGATCCATTCTCTAGTTAGTGTTCTGCTAACCCCAGCCATGCATCTTACACAATGTAAAATTAAAATAAAAACCAGCATGGTATATCCCATCTCCTTGAGGTCATTCTAAATACACAATTTTATTACAGTGGTACACTAGAAAATAGATACTATGCTGTGCTTTTCCTTGAAGTATCAAAAGACAAAGGCAATGGAAGTCTGCACAGAAATGCATGGTGGGTTCTGGATATGCAGCCCAAAGGACCACAAGCTATTCGCCAGCGTTCCTGACCCCATCCTACTCAGGGAGGACACACAACTACCTCTAGTCTTGATAAAGACTTGGATCATATACCAGAAAAGGAGTAAGACTTTTTCCAACAGCATCTTCAGAAAGAAGGGTTATATTACAAATAAGGAGAGACAATTCCTTTTTCCAGAAGCATGAAGACAATTCTTTAAAATAAAATTATCAGTAATCATTTCATTTTTACTTACACAGCTCATATCTGGGGAACTTTTTAACAGTGTACTTTAAGAAAAATAGCAGAATGGAACATTATGCATAATCCTGGTATGAACATGAAGATTATCAGTGTGGTGGGTACTACATCCTAGTTTTCTATGTCACTTCCCACAGCAAGTTTTAATAAATTCCATCCAATAAAATGTCATTACCTTCAGTTTAAATTGTAAATAAATTTGTTGTTAAATTTCTGAGATTTAAAAGGAGAATGTACTGTGTGCTGATATACTTTCAAATGGAGAGGAAATAGGTAATTCTAAAAATGTTGATGAGTGACTTATGGGTCAATGTTAGACATTTTCCCTTGTTAAGAAAACTGTAGCTCTGAGCTTTATTTATATTTTTTGGTGTGTATGTAATGTGTGTGTGTGAGATCGAGAGAGACAGAGAGAGAGAGAGAACATGCATGCATGAGTGTGTGCATTATTATGCATGCACATGTGTGAACTTATCTGTGTGCAGAGGCCAGAGGAACAAGTCAAATATCCTCCTCTATTGTTTTGCTGCCACATTTTCCTGAGACAGTCTCTCACTAACCCTACCACATGTGCTTTTCAGTTAGATGGGCCCGACAGTGAGCCTCAGAGATCCTCCTGTCTCAGCCCCACTCAGTTCACAGGCATGCACACCCAAACCTAGCTTTGCATGTGGATGCTGGGATTGAATTTAGGCCTTCGTGATGGCACAGAAAGTGTTCTTACCCACTGAACCATCTCTGCAACCCCTCTAGGTTTGAACAGTACCTAAATTAAGTGAATTTCCAAACTCTGAAAATTCATTTAAGTGAAGCTAAGTTTTTTCAAGAAGTTGAAATCTATCTGGTTTACAGAATATTTTTTGAGTGCATCATAAATTGATCAGGTACCACCACAGATGTTCATAAATTTCACCCTAGATATTAAGACTTTAAACTAAGCAGTACCAGGTAAATAGTGGGCTTTACTACACTTCAGAATTATAGTCCCAAGAAAAGTGAAGAAATTAATTTTATTTTGGTGGTCCCTATTATGTTAAATAACTAAATATCTCTTCTTTTCCCTCTTTTCCCTCTCTCTTTACACACACACACACACACACACACACACACACACACACACACTCACCCTGGCGACAATTCAAGTTTTTAAAGTCTCTCACAAAGCCAGCAAGATGAAAAGTCGTCTAAGTCTGTCATAACATAAAGCATGGCAGGAGATTAAATCCTCACTAAAAATTCCTGGACTATGTAATCACACAATGACAACAGCCCCATTCCCAGAAATGGTACAAAGTCCACACCAGAAATTTTATGACTCCCAGTGAATTACATAAAACACTCCAGAGCTGATTAGCAACTTCACCGAACTGAAAGCAAGTGAGGCAGAGAGTAGAAATTGTTTGCAAGCAAGAAAGCACTGTTCCCAGCAGTCATTTATTAAATACCCAAGCATGTCTATTATTACTTTCTTTCAATTACAATAAAGGGCATTATTTGAATCTTTTATTTATAGTTGAAAAATTATTTTAAAACTTTTCTAGAAGATAAAATTCAAGCAAAGAAACCTAAGGAAGCTTCTAAAAATAAGGTGTTCAGTCGGATATTCTGGGCCGAGGGTCCGGGATGGTTCCATGTACTCAATTAGACCAGAGCTAACACCAGATGTAGATGACAACATGTGTGCCTGAAATAAATCTCAACACAAGCATGTGTACAAGCGCACATGTGCATGAGGGCCTACTTGTGATCTTACTGCCACACTGCATTCTTTGCAAGAAATACAACTGGTGCCTCATCCATATCTCTACAGCCTTCCCCAGAAGTCACCTGGGGCCAATATTTGGCAAAAGTTTCTTTCTCTTGCTTAGGGCCACAGTTAGTCCAGAAATAGTTCTACTTTGTCCCCTGTCCTTGGTCTCACTTATGTCACATACTCATTCTTGATTGATGCTCTCTCCACTGCATACAGATTCTGTCTCCTTGAGAATCTATGGGAGGTTTTGATGAATAATCCTCTAATTCTTCTGCCTCTTATCCCAGGCTCATCTGCACCACCACAATAGTTTCCTAAGGGATATTCCTGCTTCTGACTATCACCACAGCCCCTGTTCTATACAATAGCAATGCAGTCACTGGAAAGTTACATAAAGCCCATCTTGCCCCTAGCTTAAAATGTTCCAGTGGTTTCCTCTTATACTTGAAATAAAGTTCAAATAATTTATGGGAGCCTTTGAGACCCAAAATATGTCATCTTCCCAACTCCTTGATTTACCTCATATCATGCTCTCCCTCTCCAGCCCACTCTGCTGCATTCTGGGTTCAAACACACCAATCAAAAATCTTTTGTACTTCCTGTGCCCCAGGGAGATCTTACCCAAATCTCTGTATGGTTGTTCTGGTTGTTCATGTCTCAGCTCAAATGGCCTCTTAAACAGGACTTTCTCTTTCTGTTTATTCATGTTCATATGTTCTCATGTCATTTTCTTCATAGCATTTGTCATTGTCTGAGGCTCTTATTGTCTGAGAATTCTTATTGTCTAACTCCATGAGAGCAGTAACTGTATCTGTACTACTTGCAAAGTAGTCTTAAGGAACTAAGAGGAATGGGAATAATACCTCTTTAAACTATACTCTAACATGCACATCTCCATTTATGTGACACAAGTAGATATATATGTATGTATGTATGTATGTATGTATGTATGTATGTACATATGTATGTATACTCTTCACCATTAAAACTGTATAATTTGAGCCTGACATGGTGGTGCACACCTTTAATCCCAGCACTTGGGAGGCAAAGGTAGGAGGATAGCAGTGAGTTCAAGGTCACCCTGAAACTACACAGTGAATTCCAGGTCAGTCTGAGCTACAGTGAGAACTCATCTCAAAAAACTAAAAAATGAAAAAAAGCTATATAATTTGAGAAAAGTTTGCTAGTAATACCTAGACTATGACAGAAAATCACTATACACAATATCACACCCAGGTCACTACCACAAAGATACTTTTCCATGCTTATATTATGAAAGAGAATGATACATTGTGCATTTAACCATGAAGCAATTATGTGAATTTATTCATATTCCTAAAGAGAACAAAACTATTTCAGTGGGCAGCAACAATGTCCTTGTGCCAAAAAGATTTAGACACACTGGTGCCATGATGAAAATAGTAGTGCTTAGACATAATTAATTCTTGAGTGCACTAATTTTTGAATCAAATAATACCACCAATTAATATAGGACACTAAGTTTAAAATTAAGCATTTTTGTATCCATAATATAAATAACTGATAAAAACAATCACAGTCTGGAGACATGGCTCAGCAAATAAAGAGCTTGCTACACAAGCATGAGGACCTGAGTTCAGACCCCCAGTACCCATGTGAAATGCTCAGCATCATGCACACACCTATAATCCCAAAACAAAGGAAACAGAGACATGAAACCTTTGGAGGCACTAGATAGCTAATCCAACCTAACGGATGAGCTCCACATTTAGTGAGTTAATGTGTCTCAAAGCACGCAAGTAGAGAGCCATGAGGAAGACACCTGACATCCATCTATGCCCTCCATAAGCATGTTGCACATGCAACCATACACCTACAGACCACACATAAACCAAAAGTAATTTTTTAAATCAGTCCACAATGTTTTCTATCACTCTGGCCTTGGAATTCACATTACTAAATTTCTACTTTTCTTCTGCTCTTAGGTCACAGAAAACTCTTTTTATAATTTATTTATTTTTTTGTTAATTAGTTTTGTACTCAGTGAATACAGCCAAGTTGGTACCATTTTTAGGCTTGTCCATGTCCTCTACCCTCCCCCTGGCCCCTCCTTGTTGAGGTATATGGGTCATGCAATGTGGAGTTAGCCCACAGTTACGCATTGTTGAAGGGGCACTTCAAAATAATCTGAATTCTAACATGTGAAGATTTTCTTTCTATTCAGGAAGTGGGACTGCAGAACTTCTTTGCTTCCTCTTTGCCCTGTCTGAGAGAAACTCTTCTGTGGCCTTGATGTTACAGAGTAAAACTTTCTGAACTCAGGAGATAAGAAATGGTCAGGGCTTGCTCCTAACCTTTCTGAGAATGAGGACCACCACAGAAACTGAGTAACAGTGGAAACAGAAGAGGCGCTGATAAAATTTTTATTTCTTTAATTCTCCTCAGCTATTTTATGGGAACAGTTAACAGTAAGGAAAAAATAAGATCCACTGAAAAGAATGGCAAGTTCTAGGTCACTTTATAAACCTGCTTTTGGACTTCACATGAGGTAAAGTATTTATTAAGTTTTATATTAGTCATGTTAACACACACATATACACACACACTGTAGAGTGGCAGATCATCCAGAAACCTAAAATCCTTCTATTGTTTTTCTTCCCATAAAGAGTAATTGGTTGGTGACACCATCCTCACAGTTGAGGGCATTAGAGGTCTGATGGTACAGTTGTTGCCTATTACTGAATCTATCTAGTGAAAAGGGACACGAGGGGAATTTCCATATGCAGCTGCTCTTTCCCATTTGTTAAATCCTTTTATTGCACCCTATAAGTACACAGCTGGGAAATGCTATAGAGTGGGAGTTCAAACAAAATATTTTGGCTTCTCAACATTCACAAAACAAAAAAGCTCCAATGGAAAGCAAAAAGTGAAAGTTTGAAAACATTTCTAGGAGTGTGATTTCCTCCCCACTAGTATATGATGTTTGTATACTTAAACTATTTGTACAATCATAAATTATATCTAATACAAACTAATATTTGTGTTCTAAAAAAATCTGTATCATAAAAGTTTAAGACTAATTTATTGAAGCAGCTTAGCATTTGTCAAAAAAAAAAGTTCTGGGCTGGAGAGATGGCTTAGCGGTTAAGCGCTTGCCTGTGAAGCCTAAGGACCCCGGTTCGAGGCTCGGTTCCCCAGGTCCCACGTTAGCCAGATGCACAAGGGGGCGCACGCGTCTGGAGTTCGTTTGCAGAGGCTGGAAGCCCTGGCGCGCCCATTCTATCTCTCTCCCTCTATCTGTCTTTCTCTCTGTGTCTGTCACTCTCAAATGAATAAATAAATAATTTTAAAAAAGAAAAAAAAAGTTCTAATAGGAAAAATAAGAAGGTATCTCCTAAAGAAATAAAATTTTAACTTTGAAATTTTATTTCTGTCTCTATCATATATTTTTCCATTCCAGTTATATTTATTTGTCCATGGCTATACTTGGCATAAAAGCGAGCTATATCTTGAGCTTGTCCCCTCTCTGTGTCCCCTTTTCCTCAACATTAATCCAAGTGTCTGTAATCTTTCATCTAGATTTCTGAAATGGAAATCCTGATGAGACTTCCCCTTTCACTCTGGCCTCCTACCCATCCATTCACTATGGCACGATGGGAATTATCTGTGGGAAATATTCTCCAGCCCTTCAAAGGCTGTTTCCACTACACTTAGATCAAATCTCAGCCCCACAATGCTATCTTCAAGGTCCTGCTTGATACAACCCTATCTATTTCACCAACCACATCTGATGTGTCCTCACTCATTATCCTCCAGCCACAAAGACCATCTTGTATTTCCGTAAATTATGTTTTTCTTGCACTAAATACTTGATGCTCCCTCTGCAGTTCTACTCTTTGTCCCCCTCTGCCCGGCTGCTTTCTGCAGCTTTAGTTCAAACAGGGCATTCCTAACCCACATTAAATTGGCCTTATTATGCATTCAGGTAGCATTCTGATCTTCACCTTCAGGGCACAGGACACAATGTGTGTGTGTGTTTATATCCCCTGTTCATGACAACAACTCTAGGAAGGCATGTCCATCTCTTTCCCATAGTACATCAGCTAGAGAATGCTCGGCACCCAAAAGGTGCTCAATAAATATTTGTTTAAACAAAAGCCAAACATGGCCCCATTATCTTTTGAACAAGCAAGTGGCCATGACTGGATCATTATCTCACCCATGCTACCTAGGAGACATCAAATAAACAACTAGAGTTCAATCAGAAATAAACAGACTTTAGTCTTACCTCATTATACCAAATCCTTCCCTCTTCTCTAGAAAAAGAAATCTGCAGATGAAACTACACATTGCATATCCCCCTCAATACTAAAACTCAATGTAGTTTTATTTAGCCATAAAGAGCAAAACTACATCATTTGCAGGAAAATGGATGAAACTGAGATCATAATGTCAAGCGAAATAAGCCAGATGTACAAAGCCAGTTCTTACTCATGTGTGGTGTTTCTCAGGGAGGGAAAAGGGACATGAAGGGACGTGGTGGGGAAAGAAGGAGGAGGAAGTTTTAAGAAAAGGTTTTAGACCATGGGAATATAATAAAAGCACATGTCTGGACCTGTCACTATGAAATCCATTAGTTTGTACAACTAATATAGGCTAATAACAATAAATAAACAAGGGTTTTTGGATCATTTATCATGTCATCCTCTACTTATCACCTCTGTTCCAGAGCCACGCCAACAAAATCATCGGAAGAAACAATACCTCCTCCATAAGTTATTAAGTGTCCATGACAGTAGCATGAATCAGGAACCTAAATATGTGTTCTTGGGCTGGAGAGATGATGGCTTAGTGGTTAAGGCACTTGTCTGCGAAGCCTAAATACCCATATTCTCCAGTACCCACATTAGTGAGATGCAAAAGGTGGTACATGTATCTGGAGTTTTTTTTTTTTGCAGTGACTAGAGTCCCTAGCACACCCATTCTCTCCATCTATCTATCTATGTATCCTCTCTCTCTCTCTCTCTCTCTCTCTCTCTCTCTCTCTCTCTCTAATAAAATATTAAATAGATACTCTCTAGTAAAGGCCCTTTATTGCCTTGTCTTTTATGAAGTAACAAAAATTTCTTCATTTTCCACTTAAAATATTTTTCATTAACTTGAGTTTTAGTTAGCTAAAAGTTAAAAAATAGAAACAAGGCTTAAAATATCTTACTTATAGGAGCTTGACTTCGTCTAGATTATGAAAATTGAATATTTTTTCCTTAAACTAATAGAACTGAATCTGGGGCACCTGGCTACTACAATGCTTGTACAGATGTGAGCATCTACTTAGTGCAGACTCTTGCAGCCAGATTGAGCAATGCTCGGGAGCTTTGCATGCCCTCTTGAAATTAATATACAGCCACATAACTGAGAAAACCTTTATTGTAAATCAAGAATTATTGTCACAAGTGATAAATACCAACATCTCTTAATAGAAGACATAATTGCTACATGACCTCATTCACCCAGATATTTGCCTAATTCAATTTTTAAGTCTTAGTACACAGAATCACTTTACTTGGCTATGCTTATTTTATGACATTACCAAGTTAATCACATTAAATTTAGGAATCCAAAGAATAATATTAGCCACCCTCCTGTCATAAGAAGGCATCATTTTTGTTAAGTGGAGGTGATAAGGAGCATGAGCTGGGTCACAAGCCACTTTCTGAGTTTTCCTAGTTACTAGCATATAGTAATTGTAAACCGAGTGGTTGTTCATGACCTTAACACAAATAACTCTAAAGTCACATACTCAGAGCTTTCCCTAAAACACCTACTTATCATGTGGGCATTCTAAGAGACACGCTCACCATCCTTTGCTGAGATGACAGAACACTGTCCCAGTCAGCATCTTGTTGAATGGCATTGACAAGTGTTGGCAGCTCCTCAGAGTGAGGTTTGTTGTGCATTATGGGGTGCAGAGGCAGATGGGAGGCCACATGCTGGTCACTGCCCTCTTCCTTTTCCCTTGAGGTCAAATCCTGGGTCATTGTTTCCTCTCCATCAGCTGGACAGGCAAATGGAGAGGTAGCTTGCTTGGAAGACATTCTTCTGTAGAGGAAGGAAGACACTGTGAGTTAGGGAGAGCTGTCAGGAACAAAAGAAGATGCCATCCTTTGCATTTGAGTAAATCTTAGAGATATTTGCATTTTACTCTACCCTACTGGCCAAGAACTCCTGGCTGATCTGTCTCACTTTCTCTCTTTGTTCTTAACTCATCAAACTTCTTCCTGGTAATTACCACATATTTTCTCTCTTATTCAATCCACAAATGCAATTCTTACAGAGTCAGTTTTCAAAACACACGATATATGCATGTCTACATCTTTCCTTCCAGTGTTGTCAACTAGACTGTGAGCTTCTTGACAGTACCTAGGTTGATAGTTAGCAATGAAGACAATGAAGGAGTGAAGTGACTAATGAACCACTCTCAAGACTGACTTGAACAAAAATAGACAACTTTCTCCTATAGCCCTGTAGGAACAAAAATAAGGCTATGTAGGAAAATAACATCTGAATAAATATTCCAGGCTTATAGTCCCAAGAAAATTGGTCATGATTTCTTAGTTTGCACTTGCACTAGGCCTAACACTTGGTGCTGAGCTGAAGCATTCTAAAGGCCTTCAAGATGTGTGTGCTGTTGTTACTTAACTTGTAAGTGACTTACTGATTGAGCAGTTCTTCATGTTAGATAAGTTGAAAGTTTGTTGGGTAATATTTGGATGGGGTGTCTTTAATTACTATCTCTCTAATTTATGGTAGAAAGTGCAAACAAGATCCAAAGCACTTAATGTGAAAACCGTAAATGTTTAGCAAGCATAGCATTATAAATGCTCCCAAACTGACCCTAACCATGCACTTATGTGTCCACAAATAGTAACTGCCATGCACAAGACCAGGTATTCATTCTGTGTTTTCATATGCAATCAAAAAATCATAATTAAACAGAATTTCAAAACTTTTAGAATATCATTTTATGAAGGTGATTTTTTTAGCAAAATTAGTGATAAAACCACTTAACATTAACAACTTAATGGAAGAAAGCATTTTTTCCTAAAACTTTATAGAATTTTCATTTATTGTATCTTTAGCTGGAGGTGCCATGTGATGACAGAAACAAAGTCTCCACCTTAATTGCTCTTTAGCATTAATTGATTTCATACCATTTTTTAAAAATGCACAAATCAGTTAACATAGGAAACCACATGAGCATTTTTCAAATTAGCAAATCATTAACTTGCTAGGATTGTTTCTACAGACAAATAAATACTGATTAAAGGGTCTAGAAATCTGAGATTAACAGTTAAATTTACAGATCTGTCACATGCTTTCATGAATATTGCAGTGAAGGAAATATCAAGTGCAAAGAAAAATAATTAAGTTAATTCCAATTTAAACAGTACTTTTATGTAGCAGCCCATGTTTCACATAGGATTTAACAGCTAATGCTAAATTTCTCACAATTAATGAGGGGGCTCAGAGTTAGTATCCTACAGTGAAAAAAATTAATATCAGATCAGCTAATCTAATTATGCACAGTTCTAAATAAAAGTATTACAGGCTTTTGAAGTGCTTTGAAACATATTAAAATGCTGATACCTACTTACAACAATCATTCTACAAATTATAAAATTTCATCAATTAGATTATACTAGAAAATGAAATGGGGAAAAGAGAGTTCAGGAAAAGGCTTATATTTTCACAATAGAGTAAGAAATCAAATTTCTAAAAATTACTATAGCAAAGGAGACAAATTTATTCACAATACCAATTAAAACTAACAGACAGACAGAAGGACACACAAGGAAAGCTATAAGCCAAGGATGCTCCTTGGGATACAAAAGTAACTATAGAACTTACTTTACTGGGGCAAGGAATCTATAGCAAAGTCAGGCAATTATGACTTTATCTAAGTTTGTCAAGAGGTTGCCAGGGACCCACAGGGATAGTCTCAGAATTCAGATAATGGGCAGCTGCTGATAACATAATCACTCATATTAAAAAAACAAAAGTGGGCTGGAGAAATGGCTTAGCAGTTAAGGCATTTGCCTGTGAAGCCAAGGGACCCAGGTTCAATTCCCCAGGAATGCATCTGGAGTTTGTTTGCAGTGGCTTGACCCCTGGTATGCCCATTCTCTCGCTGTCTATCTCTGTTATCTCTCTCCCTCTCTCTCTCTCTCTCTCTCTCTCTTTCTCTCTCTTTCCCTCCTCTCTCTCTCTTCTTGCAAATCAATCAATAAAATTTTTAAAATATTTTTTAAAAAAGTATTAGTCCACTGTCACTGTTTTAAAAACATAAAATGCACCTGAAATTCATAACCCAAAACTCAGGGTGGCCTTGGATCCCCCAGCAAGCATCCTCTGATTGAAAAGTGAACTGGTTCTTCCAGTAGTGGTGCCCATGATTGTCGCCTCAGTATGAATTAGTCATGACACGAGGCCTGAAATGAAAACAGTCTCTCAAGAATAATTCCAGCTATAGGCTGTGCTTGTGAACAATAGTACACAATCCTAATTAAACACAACCCTGCAGCTGTAAAAATAGACTAAATCTGTCCAGAGTTATGAGTTGAGTTTTCAAGACTGGTTTGTTAGAGTGTTTTCTTAAGGAAGGCTGGGTCCTCAGTCTTAATCAGCCAATAAATTATTTCCTGCAATTACATTAAATAGAAAATTATCTTCAAATGGGGAGTGTTAATTGAAAATCAAAATTCAGAGGGAAGTTTAGAAATTACACGCTGAATACAATTAGTGAGGAAAGGCTTCACCTCCCCTCCATCAGCAGTCCTTTGGTGATCCCTCCCTCCAGTGACCAGCCAGGAAAGAGACCTGCTTACAGCCTCGCACAAGCTGTCTTTTATTTTGCACCTACAAATACAAATGTGTACTGAGGTTGCGAACACACGATAGGCTGCCAAAAAGAAATGCATTAATCTGACTGTTCATCCTCAGTTTGCACCATCGTTAGGGGAAAAGGAGGGAAAGTGGGAGACTCCACAGCTAACAACTGAAGAAGGCATTTTCAACCTCTAATCTTTTTTTTTTTTTTTCAAGAATACCTTACCATATCATGTGGTAGTCTCGTGTTCCTTTTGATAGGTTTGTTTACATTGTCAGACTTGTGTTGTTTTGTTCTAGGTCATAGTTTTCTTTTGTTTTTTCTTTTTTGTTTTTGTTTTTGTTTTGTTTTGTTTTTGTTTTTGTTTTTCGAGGTAGGGTCTCACTCTAGTCCAGGCTGACCTAGAATTAACGCTATAGTCTCAGGGTGGCCTTGAACTCACTGTGATCCTCCTACCTCTGCCTCCAGAGTGCTGGGATTAAAGGCGTGTGCCACCACACCCGGCTCATGTTTTGTTTTGTTTTTAAAGTAAAATGTGCACATATTTTAAGCATAGTTGATTAAATAAACCTTAGATTTACTGTTAAATCTTACTGACTTATACATAATTATTATAAAATCTTCCTATTTAATTGATTACACCCTCACTAATTTCCTTTCTTTAACTTTCCCTTTCTAAACATTTTTATTATAGGTTGGGAAGCTACCTCAGTGGATAAAGTATCTGCCAGACATGAGTTCCAATCCAATCCCTAGTGTCTATATAAAATTCCAGGCATGGTGGCACATGTCTATAATCCTGGGGCTGGGGAGGCAGAAATAGGAGGAATCTCTAAGGCTAACTAGTAACTTGTTACCATGAATAAGTTAGCACCTATTCAGCAAGAGACTCAGTCTCAAGAGTAGCACAGGGTATGGTGATGGCACACGCCTTTATTCCCAGCACTCAGGAGGCAGAGGTAGAAGAAATGCCATGAGTCCAAAGCCAGCCTGGGACCACAGAGTGAGTTCCAGATCAGCCCAGGCTAGAGTGAGACCCTACCTCAGAAAAAAATAAAAGATATCAATGATAATAATAATGGTAATGATGATGATAATGTGGAGAGCCACTAAGGAAGATCCTCATTCTCTGGCTTTTACATGATCATATACACACATACATAAGCACATCACATATACATGTGCCCATACAAACATGCACACACACATACACACACACAGAGGCACACACATCTATGCCAAAAAATATTTTACTAGACCAACTGAAGTATATTCAGGAAACTGCAAAGATTTCTTTGGCATTTAATACAGTGCACCTGATATTTATGAAACTCCTCTAACCACTGTTTTAAGACTACTCTCCTTTAGAAATTTATAAATCAAATATACCTTATTAACATTTTTAAGCATTGTGTGGAATGCTCACACTTATTTTTAATGCTCTTATTTGTGATTTTGCATTACAAAAAATTTTTCTGCCCCCTCCCATCTTAGCAACTTTATCCTAGCTGGTTCCTATACAACTAATAAGCAAAAGAAAATAAAAATTGGGGGGAAATGGTCATTTCTATGTGACTTTACTTTGTTTTATTTTGCACCATTATAACTTAAAAATCATTCAAAAGAATTGTCTTTTTAATTTATATTAAAAAAAAATCTTCCTAGTTATACCCCTGAAAACAGGGTTTATAATGGAAGTGCTGACACAACCCTGACTGAAGCAGCGCAAATGCTGCCGCTATAATACACAAAATCAAGTTCTATTATTCTAAACTACCCTCACTCATGGGATTTTTCTTTACTGTGCTCCCAGCCAAACTGCTGAAGCATGAGAAATTTAAATGCAATCAAATGTGCCCAATTCTACTTTACTAGAACAAGTGTCTGCAGTGGTACAATCTTAAAGGAGATGCAACAGATTTGTTTGGTGTTTTTTTTAACTGTTTATTTATAATACAGTGCATTGGAGATAAAATAAAAGAGGAAATTACACTCACATGGCACCAGTGTATTGACTACACAGAGTACATTATAATCAGAGGGAAAAACGACATTGTCAACTTATCACATTGGTTAAACAAGATGGTTTTCTGGGGCATAGCTATTATCAAGTAAAATCTCCAAAAAAAAATAAATAAATGTTGATGGGACATATAAAACTAAATTCACATCATATGCTCCTTGAGTTTAAAATGTTGCTGCCCAACAAATTAAGTGAATTTCTTGGACGCCAGGCCATTGGGAAGAACTTTGCCCCTAGGATTTTTGGAAATAAGATTACTGGAGATAAAGCCTTTATTAATTAATAATTTCTCAAAAAGTCAGTACAAATATCTCATAAAAGGCATCAGTTACTCTACTTCAACCCCCAGAATAAAGTCTGAATGTTTAGGTCATTTCAAGTACCCCAGACAGTAAATTTACTTTCTGTTCAAAAATAAATCAAATAAGTTGGTCTAGTGCTGATCCTATAAAATGATGAGGATGCTAGGTATCTACAGATTATATCCTCCATTTCAAAAAAAAACTATATTACATTAAACTTTTCTGATATAATATCATTTTGAAATTGTGTTTCTTATATTTTATCTATTTATTTATTTTTGTGGTACTTGAACGTAACACATGGCATTGCACATTCAAAGCAAGTGCTCTTCTCTGTATCCCTAGTCCTGACGTCATTAAAAGTTACCATTAATTTTTAAATTAAGTTTAAACATTTTTTCTTTTTCCTTTTTTTTCCTTAGAGACAAAGAGAGAGAGAGAATGAGCACACCAGGGCATCTAGCCACTGCAAAGGAACTCCAGATACATGTGCCACCATATGTGCCTGGGTTATGTGGGACCTGGAGAATCAAACCTGGGTCCTTGGTATAGTCACTGAAAATTACATTTTATTTATTAGTACTTGGGTAGACTCTAGCCTTCAAAAACTATCATTTGGAGCTGCCCAAAAAAGCTACTCAAGTCATCAAAACAATATTGTAAGCACTTTTCAAACAATTTCATTAATTGTATCAGTATTATTAAAGGGTATTTACTTATTATTAAGTTGGTTACATTTATTAAAAAGAAATCCCATTTTTACCTTAAAGTGTTTTGTTTTGTTTTGTTTTGTTTTGTTTTGTTTTGTTTTGTTTTGCTTTGCTTTGCTTTGCTTTGCTTTGTTTTGTTTTGTTTTGTTTTGTTTTGTTTTGTTTTGTTTTGTGTTGGTTTGGTTTGGTTTGGTTTTTTGAGGTAAGGTCTGTTCTAGCTCACCTGGAATTCATGTAGTCTTAGGTGGCCTTGAACTCTTGGTGCTCCTCCTACCTCTGCCTCCCAAGTGCTGGGTTTAAAGGCATGTGCCACCACTGCCCAGTTTTTAAAATACATTTTAATAGTTGGTTAACTTATGGAAAAAAATTGAAAAGTTCAGGCTAACATTCACATGTATTTTTTTGCAGCTCAACCCAAGGCTGCTAGAGCAGACTTATTTCAGTTAGATAATTCACTGTTAATTGAATGCTACATTTGATCTGATTCTGAGAAATAAACAACTAGTTTTCCAAAAATATAACACAGTGCCTCTTGATTTAAGGAGCATGAGTAACAGATACTTTCAGCTGCCAAGACACACAATGCCCACGAGCCCTCCCAGAGGATGCTGGTCCACCCCACTGAGGACGAAGCGTGACTCCTAAGAGCCTCTTCCTGCACCGCCCGGTCTCTCGTGTGGGATCTCCAGCAAGAGCTGCAGTAGAATTCTAACTCAAGATATTAAAATAATGACATTTCTTTTAAAATTTTCTCTGTCTCTTCTGGTGAAGCCCAGGGTCAGGGCTGATTGTCCACATTATTGGATATGACACCACCATGTCCTGTTCTCCACTCTTCCAAATGTCCATGGGCTTTGGCCAAGCTGACCAGGCAGCTGGGAGCACTCAGGGAAAAAGAAAAGAGCTGCTCATGGGGTGCCTTGGAAAGTTCCACACCTGTCTTCTTTTTACCAGTTCTTTCATAATGCAGAGGCAACGCAGAGACAATACCTGCTAGAAGAAAACCCTGGCTTGGGTAAGCTGTCAAATCAATAGAGATAAGGCAATTGAAGTACACCTGGAGCCCTTGAAGTGTGACTAAGGAAAGGCTTAAATGAATGGGTTTTGACTTCTCTGAGCTCCCCATTTTTCACACTAAAGCACCAAAACTGTCTCCAAAGGCCCTCTGCAGTTCTTACAAAACAGGAGCTACCTGGAACAGATTCTTCTCTAGTCATCACAGTTTGTGTTTCTAGAGTTTATATTTAGCTGACAATATTGCTGTCACTTTATATAGCTTAAGTCTGTTCTTTGGACCAGAGCTCATGTGTCTTGGAATGCTTTGACTCATGAATTGTTTCTCCTGATAATGTTACATCACGTAACCACCTCTGTCTAATTGCTTAGTATCTGCTGGAAGGCCCCCGGCAGTCAGTCATCAGGCCAGTCGTTAGGCCTGCTGACTGACTGCCTATGGAAAACCTATAATTACTACATTTGTCCCTGTGTATCCAGTTTCTTCCTGGGATCAAAACAATTTGACTTCATGTAACCTCTGGACATTTTGCTTGATAGAAATAATACTGAGTTTCCTCACCATTTCTCTTCCAGTAGCTGTTGGGAATTGTGCTTTGGAAAGCCATGACCAAAGTGTACAAATAAACTCACTGACTTAACAGTAAGAGCAAAACCAAACAATGGACTATAAATACACACTAACTCCAAGGACTTTAATCACACTCAGTGACTATCAACTCAGCTTAAAGACCACTACAGGCTAGAGCAGAAAAAGGCTGTCTGAAATAGCAGCATAGTGAATTTATTTTCACATGTTCATTTTGAATATCCTCTTCACATAAAATGAGAACCATATTTTTTAGATTGAATGACAGGAATGTTTTTGCAGACTGAAACCAGTCCATTAATATACACAAGTTCAATTACAGGATATCTTATCCAATTATCAATAAAAGTCATAAACCAGAACAATAAGTTCTCATAGAGAATGTGAAGGGATGCTTTCATTGTATGATTCTCATGCTTACCCTGTTCTCACTCTTTGTTAATTCCAGAACTAAACAGACAAATGAAAAATAAATACTACATAAATTATCTCAAAGGTGAAGCCCTAAACATGATGACAGTAACATTATGTAAAGAAGCTGATCTCTGAGGGCTACCTAAATACAGCTATTCAGAACGTCCCCTTGTTGTAGTAAATAACAGATGAAGTTCAGTTTTGTATGGAAGGACAGCAAAGAGGAAGGAGAGGGAGGGGGAAGGGAGAGGGAGAACAAGGAGGAGAAAGGAAGAAAAGGAGGAGAGAAGGGGAAAGGGAAGAGGGAAACAAGCATGGCTTTGCAGTTCATTTTCAGCTTGTCTACTTAATGAAACCCTCGCTGTACAGCCCTGCAAACCAGTTCCAGCAGACAGATATTTCTGATTCAGCAGAGGTTACGCAAGCATCAGAGCAGTTAAATATAGGTGCCAAGCTGCACTGCCAGGAGCTCCTGGGACTGTGACTTAGCGTTACCTGACAGCTTAGTGAATGTAAAATTACTTGTTTCTCCAATTGAAGACAATCAAATTGTCACCTTCCATTGTAATAATGTACAACTAGTGATCAGCAAAGTGCAAACATAATTACCATGAAGAAAACAAAAAATCAAATCTAAATCTCTCTACAGAGTAAACACATCTATCTGGCTTCCCCAAAAAAGGAGTGTGTTTTAATCCTGAGCTCTGTGGTGCAATCTCTTATGTTATTTAACAGTAAGATTTATAGCCTTGCATCAAATAAACATGGAAAACAGCAAAAAAAAGACCCTTTTGTGGGACAGGAAGACAAATACCAATTAGAGGTCTACACTGTAGATGCTGCAAAAGGCCCACAAATGATATCACTATCACTTGGACCCATGACAGTAATCAGTACAAGGCTGATCAAAAACCCTCACTTTCAGAGATCTCCTTGAGCCTAGAAACCTTTCTGAAAGTTGAACAGAACAGGAATAATCCAAATTCAAAATATTTTGATTTAATTTTTCTTAAAAAATATGTTTGGTGATGTTGAAATTTACCTCCTAAAGTTGGTTATCTCTATCCAATTTAGAAATACACCCAGGGATAGGATATGTGTACAACTGTTTTTGAGATATTCAGCAGTGGAAGTCTTGCCCAGATCTGGTGACAGTATGGGCTCAATTGTCCCAGGGATCTTGATAATCCAAAACTGGTTTGATATCTAAGCTCTGTGTGTCTGACCAGGTCCTCCCACACTCTGAAAGTGTCTCTGGTCCAGATAAAAATGATTTTTATTAATATCAAGACTCAAAAAAATACTGCTTAAATGGTCTCTTTCAAAAGTAATATTCTCTCATATCTATCTAACTCAAAATTTAAAATACTCAAATTTACATCTTTCCTTCCAATAAGGCAAAAAAAATCTTTTCCATGCTCAAAATACTCTCAACTTAGAGGATTTTTCTTTCATCAATAATGTCCTTCCTTTTATTAGAAAGGAATGTAAGGCACCTAATGTCCAATGTTCCACTTTTACCTCAGACCTTTATTCTAAATAGTATCATTGATGATTGTTTAACACCAAATGGACTAGTTTTGAAGGGAAGCAGAGAGTCTCGTGCCAGGGTAAAATGGAGTGGATTGGGTACCATCAGCAGCACAGTACCCCTGAGCCTGAGTCTCAGCATGCAAACTCAGATGTTCACAATCTGGCATCTCTCTCCTTATAACACCATTTCCATCTTTTATATTTTATTGTTGACTTACCTACTTATGAGAGAGAGAGAATGGGTGTACCAGGGCCTCCAGCCACTATGAAGGAACTTCAGACACATGCACCACCTTATGAAAATAGTTTACATGGGTTCTGGGAATCGAACCTGAGTCCTTAGGCTTCATAGGCAAGCACCTAACATAAACCTGAACCAGACATTGAATCTCGCTTTGCATTCTTCTTTCTGCATTCCCCCAATCTAATGGGGAAGGGTAAGAGAAAGATTGCAATGGACACGAAGAAAGGCCAAGGGCAGTTCAAAGCTCCAGTTGCAAGTTTCATTGTGATTTGACATCAATTTTAATCACTCCAAGAAGCATCTTGACATGAAAAATAAGATGTTTTAAGAAAACATCTCTTCCTCGATCATACAAATTTCAAGTAATATAACAAACTTTTTCCCCCCAAAAGATCCTATGTGTAACCTTACACAGTAAAAACCATCTAGCTAAAGGGAATGCAATCAGTAGTTTTTGAACATCAATATGGCTAATTTAATCATTCCTGAAATTACACTCCTACATGGGATTTCTTGCAATGTAGTGATGATAGTGTAATGAAAGAAAGAAAAGGAACCTCTTGGCAGAGAAATTTTTCCAAAGCTATATGGGTATTTCCATAGGCTTCTCTTAAGTGAAAGGAAAAGAAGAACCATATGAATGTTGTTTTCTGATTTAAAAGTTTATTATTTGTGCTCCATAAGGACAGGGGCCATGCCTATTTTAATTTTTTTAAGCAAGATGAATGCACTCACATTTTAATGCTGCTGACCTAAACATTATTTCTTATCTGTACCTTGTATGTCATTACTTAACATCAAAATTTTATCATCATCTTATCTAACTTCCTCCAGCATGAGATTTCTTCTCTCCCTGAAATGTAACAGTCCTCAAGCAACTGTGAAGCACTAATAGTAAGACACCCTCCACAAGGTCAGACTGAAGAGACTTAAACCAGATCCAGCATTATTTTCCTGCATACTTTCCCTTGTTTACTCATTCCCAGATTACTATGATTTCCAGGCACATCCAGCTCCCACACACACTCCCCATCTCTCCTTCAGCCTTGCCCTCATTGCCAGCTTCTCACTACACACCATTAGGTCCTTCCTTGCAATGTTCTCAGACCCATCCACTCACTGTTCTCAGAATCACCTCAGTATAAGCCATTACTTCCCCTCCCACCTAAACTCTAGCAACCTCACTTGAAGGCATACTCCTTGAAGCCACTCCTTGCCCATGCTTCTCCTGATCAAAACACACTGATAGCATGAGTCCAACCCCTGACTCTGGCATGCAAGGCCCTTCATCCAGAATCCACCTGCTCTTTCTAAACAGACCATGTAGTTGTCTATGCTCAGATTCACTTACGGATGTCTTCCAGTCTTTGCTGTCCCTTCTCTTGCCACTTCCTGCAACTGCTTTGCAATCATAGAAACCAGCTGGGACTATTCCAGGGATGAGCCATACTTTCCCTGTACAAAGTACCCTCAGAAATTATTTTTTTTATTACTTACTCAACTTTCCATGCATATGCCTTACATAACTTTTTTAAATATAAAAGTTATAAAATATAAATAATTGTGTAAATAACCCAAAGCACATTAGAGACTTTCCCACGAATGAGCATAAAATTCTCAATGTCTCTGCACTGCACCATACCCACCCAGTACAATATCCTGGTCAAAGATGATACCAGAAAATGTTGCTCAGAAATTTCAATGCTAGCTATTACATGAGTATTAGAAATAGGTAAGACATTACAATAACTAGAAAAATGGAGCTATGGCAGAGAATTTAAAATAAAGCTTCAGAACCACATACATGATTGTGCAGCACCTCCTCTTCCCACAAGCCCTGGCCCATTTAAGTCATTCCATACTTTAAACACACTGAAGTGAAAATTCCAAATCAATCATCAATTTATGCTTCCAGAAACATTATGAAGATGAACAGATGGACAGGCAAGTGGATGGACAGATGGATGCTGGAAAGATGAATGACAAGATATGTACTTTTCACTACATGCTACAAAGTTCCAGCCACTCCACTGTGCTAAGTACTGCCACGTGCATAATCTCATTTAGTTCACAAAGGAATCAGATACTGTCATCATCTCTGTTTAATGATGAATAAAGCAAGACACAAGGCTGTCTACTGAAAACATTAATACTTAAGACCAGGTAAGGTGGCATACATCTGTAATCTCAGAACTTTGCAAGGCAGAGACAGAAGGATCATCACAAGTTTGAGACCAGCTTGGTCTACATAGCAAATTCTAGGCCAGCCAAGGATACACAGTGAAATCTTATCTCAAAATTAATTAATTAATTAAAATAAAGTTGCCCACAGTCATACCTAGTAAATACAAAAGGCAGAATTTGAACTCTGAAAGTCTATATCCAGGACAAATACTAATAGTGTTAAAAGTTTCTGAAATTTAAACTATCAGTTATTTTCGATTGTCATCTTAATCATTCCTGACTAACTTATGCCCTCTCTGTAGAATTGTATTATGAAAATTCCAGTTATATGTCTCAAACGCTTATGTAATCAAAGCTCCATAGAAAGAGATATGTGATGACCAGGTAACAACTGAGAGTGAGGAAAGAATAGACAGCCAGAGAGAAGGAAGAGAAAGAAGAGGAAGAAGGGGAGGAAGTGGGCAGGCAACCCACTCACTAACCATCTCACTCCAGGCACTCTGGAAGCCAAGGCTGAGGAAGCCCTCACAGCCTTTGGCATACACAGCCGCAAGTGCGTCTGCACACACCCAGCTTGAAGACCAGCTATAGTTTACACACTGTCAATTTGCTAAGAATGTTTGAGTGCTAGACTGCTTTCTCTAGCATGCATTTTTGGGTTAGCCTTGATGATCCACATGCTACTGTGTCCTTAGACAAACCACGGAGAAGCACAACGAGGATGCCACTGCCCTGTCACATCAGGTCCCAAGTCCCACCCCAGCTCTGACCACAGAAGCCACCCCAGATACACCTACATGGCTAGAACTGCTCCCAATGGTGCTATTTCTCCTGCTAGACCCACTATAATAGCAGGCACAAATCCTTGAAGGAGAACAAGATAAGGATCTCAAACAACAGCCATTTAGCACATCACCTGTTGATTTCAGTGAGAACAGAGTCTCTTAGACATCTTCTTAAATCTCACATGTGCCCTAGTTCTAAGGAAAGAACTACAAACTTCAGGCATGAGGACATGGGTGAGGAAAAGTTCCACCACCAACACAACTTTCCACATTTTTAATATGGTTTAACAAATAACTAAAGTGTCACAGTCTTGTGCTTTTTCCCTCCACAGTTCTCAACCTTCCTTATATTTGCTTTAAAATTCTTGCTTGCATTTGCTGGAAGCATATTATCATAAACAGCTCTAGGAGAACAAAAGAATACAATTGTTTCCACAAATCACTGCACAGGATCAGTGCAGTTATCACTATAAAAGACAGCCCATTGTCTTGAACACTAAAAGATCCTTCATCTAGTGTCAGTTTGTGCACCTCTCAAGCTGCAGAACTTCGAGTTTCCCCAAGCTCGCATGTGTTATGAAGAAGGATTAGACATTGTTCGTGTAGTCATGTTCTTCCACTCATATAGGCATCACCTCATAATTTCCCAACACTGAAAGAGTCCTCTGAGAAACTTTTGTAAGTGTCATACCTAGTCCAATACCTCTTTAGGTATCTTGAGAAATAAATCTTTATTTGTATCCCTGGTGCCTAGAATTGGAAAACCACTGCCACT